>NW_026061739.1:2735560-3071120 GCF_023897955.1 Schistocerca gregaria
TGCGGAGAAACTAAAAGCAACGTAGTAGAACACAGATGAAGCTCCTAAGTTGATGTAATAGCCAGTAAGAAGCAGTACATTTCAAGTTTTAGGTATTGATTATTGACTTTTTAGCTGGCTTTGGTGCCTTGGACATGAGCTAGGACCTTAAGATTCTGCATGAAAGGAGGACTAGCAGCCGAGTAGCACGGGAGAATGTGAAAAGTGTTCATATGTAGTAAAAACCTGAGACATCCGTCCGTTTTCGTCATTTGTTATCGAATCGACTTAAAGCCACATCGTCACATTGGCCGCTCTTCTCTCTGAAACGGTTGTACTTATCGTCTACAAAACTATGTCGCGTGCTGCGGTATACGGAGAAACTAAAAGCACCGTAGTAGAACACAGATGAAGCTTCTAAGTTGATGTATTAGCCAGTAAAAAGTAGTACAATTCAAGTTTTAGGTATCGGTTATTGACTTTTTAGCTGGCTTTGGTGCCTTGGACATGAGCTAGGACCTTAAGATTCTGCATGAAAGGAGGACTAGCAGCCGAGTTGCACGGGAGAATGTGAAAAGTGTTCATATGTAGTAAAAACCTGAGAAATCCGTCCGTTTTCGTCATTTGTTACCGAATCGACTTAAAGCCAGATCGTCACATTGGCCGATCTTCTCTCTGAAACGGTTGTACTTATCGTCTGCAAAGCTATGTCGCGTGTTGCCGTAGGCGGAAACAGGAAAAGCACCATAGTAGAACACAGATGAAGCTTCTAAGTTGATGTAATAGCCAGTAAGAAGTAGTCCAATTCAAGTTTTAGGTATCGGTTATTGACTTTTTAGCTGGCTTTGGTGCCTTGACCATGAGCTAGGACCTTAAGATTCTGCATGAAAGGAGGACTAGCAGCCGAGTTGCACGGCAGAATGTGAAAAGTGTTCACATGTAGTAAAAACCTGAGAAATCCGTCCGTTTTCGTCATTTGTTATGGAATCGACTTAAAGCCAGATCGACACATTGGCCGCTCTTCTCTCTGAAACGGTTGTACTTATCGTCTGCAAAGCTTTGTCGCGTGCTGCGGTATGCTGAGACACTACAAGCACTATAGTAGAACACAGATGAAGCTTCTAAGTTGAGGTAATAGCCAGTAAGAGGTAGTACAATTCAAGTATTAGGTATTGAATATTGACCTTTTAGCTGGCTTTGGTGCCTTGGACATGAGCTAGGACCTTAAGATTCTGCATGAAAGGAGGACTAGCAGCCGAGTTTCACGGGAGAATGTGAAAAGTGTTCATATGTAGTAAAAACCTGAGAAATCCGTCCGTTTTCGTCATTTGTTATCGAATCAACTTAAAGCCAGATCGTCACATTGGCCGCTCTTCTCTCTGAAACGGTTGTACTTATCGTCTGCAAAGCTATGTCGCGTGCTGCGGTATGCTGAGACACTAAAAGCACCATAGTAGAACACAGATGAAGCTTCTAAGTTGATGTAATACCCAGTAAGAATTAGTACAATTCAAGTTTTAGGTATTGATTATTGATTTTTTAGCTGGCTTTGGTGCCTTGGACATGAGCTAGGACCTTAAGATTCTGCATGAAAGGAGGACTAGCAGCCGAGTTGCACGGGAGAATGTGAAAAGTGTTCATATGCAGTGAAAACCTGAGACATCCGTCCGTTTTCGTCATTTGTTATCGAATCGACTTAAAGCCAGATCGTCACATTGGCCGCTCTTCTCTCTGAAACGGTTGTACTTATCGTCTGCAAAACTATGTCGCGTGCTGCGGTATGCGGAGAAACTAAAAGCAACGTAGTAGAACACAGATGAAGCTTCTAAGTTGATGTAATAGCCAGTAAGAAGCAGTACATTTCAAGTTTTAGGTATTGATTATTGACTTTTTAGCTGGCTTTGGTGCCTTGGACATGAGCTAGGACCTTAAGATTCTGCATGGAAGGAGGACTAGCAGCCGAGTAGCACGGGAGAATGTGAAAAGTGTTCATATGTAGTAAAAACCTGAGACATCCGTCCGTTTTCGTCATTTGTTATCGAATCGACTTAAAGCCACATCGTCACATTGGCCGCTCTTCTCTCTGAAACGGTTGTACTTATCGTCTACAAAACTATGTCGCGTGCTGCGGTATACGGAGAAACTAAAGGCACCGTAGTAGAACACAGATGAAGCTTCTAAGTTGATGTATTAGCCAGTAAGAAGTAGTACAATTCAAGTTTTAGGTATCGGTTATTGACTTTTTAGCTGGCTTTGGTGCCTTGGACATGAGCTAGGACCTTAAGATTCTGCATGAAAGGAGGACTAGCAGCCCAGTTGCACGGGAGAATGTGAAAAGTGTTCATATGTAGTAAAAACCTGAGAAATCCGTCCGTTTTCGTCATTTGTTACCGAATCGACTTAAAGCCAGATCGTCACATTGGCCGATCTTCTCTCTGAAACGGTTGTACTTATCGTCTGCAAAGCTATGTCGCGTGTTGCCGTAGGCGGAAACAGGAAAAGCACCATAATAGAACACAGATGAAGCTTCTAAGTTGATGTAATAGCCAGTAAGAAGTAGTCCAATTCAAGTTTTAGGTATCGGTTATTGACTTTTTAGCTGGCTTTGGTGCCTTGACCATGAGCTAGGACCTTAAGATTCTGCATGAAAGGAGGACTAGCAGCCGAGTTGCACGGCAGAATGTGAAAAGTGTTCATATGTAGTAAAAACCTGAGAAATCCGTCCGTTTTCGTCGTTTGTTATGGAATCGACTTAAAGCCAGATCGTCACATTGGCCGCTCTTCTCTTGGAAACGCTTGTACTTATCGTCTGCAAAACTATGTCGCGTGCTGCGGTATGCGGAGAAACTAAAACCATCGTAGGAGAACACACATGAAGCTTCTAAGTTGATGTAATAGCCAGTAAGAAGTAGTACAATTCAAGTTTTAGGTATTGATTATTGACTTTTTAGCTTTCTTTGGTGCCTTGGACATGAGCTAGGACCTTAAGATTCTGCATGAAAGGAGGACTAGCAGCCGAGTTGCACGGGAGAATGTGAAAAGTGTTCATATGTAGTAAAAACCTGAGAAATCCGTCCGTTTTCGTCATTTGTTATCGCATCGACTTAAAGCCAGATCGACACATTGGCCGCTCTTCTCTCTGAAACGGTTGTACTTATCGTCTGCAAAGCTTTGTCGCGTGCTGCGGTATGCTGAGACACTACAAGCACTATAGTAGAACACAGATGAAGCTTCTAAGTTGAGGTAATAGCCAGTAAGAGGTAGTACAATTCAAGTTTTAGGTATTGAATATTGACCTTTTAGCTGGCTTTGGTGCCTTGGACATGAGATAGGACCTTAAGATTCTGCATGAAAGGAGGACTAGCAGCCGAGTTGCACGGGAGAATGTGAAAAGTGTTCATATGTAATAAAAACCTGAGACATCCGTCCGTTTTCGTCATTTGTTATCGAATCGACGTAAAGCCAGATCGTCACATTGGCCGCTCTGCTCTCTGAAATGGTTGTACTTATCGTCTGCAAAGCTATGTCGCGTGCTGCGGTATGCTGAGACACTACTAGCACCATAGTAGAACACAGATGAAGCTTCTAAGTTGATGTAATATCCAGTAAGAAGTAGTACAATTCAAGTTTTAGGTATTGATTATTGACTTTTTAGCTGGCTTTGGTGCCTTGGACATGAGCTAGGACCTTAAGATTCTGCATGAAAGGAGGAGTAGCAGCCGCGTTGCACGGGAGAATGTGAAAAGTGTTCATATGTAGTAAAAACCTGAGAAATCCGTCCGTTGTCGTCATTTGTTATCGAATCGACTTAGAGCCAGATCGACACATTAGCCGCTCTTCTCTCTGAAACGGTTGTACTTATCGTCTACAAAGCTATGTCGCGTGCTGCGTTATGCGGAGACACTAAAAGCACCATAGTAGAACACAGATGAAGCTTCTAAGTTGATGTAATAGCCAGTAAGAAGTAGTACAATTCAAGTTTTAGGTATCGATTATTGACTTTTTAGCTGGCTTTGGTGCCTTGGACATGAGCTAGGACCTTAAGATTCTGCATGAAAGGAGGACTAGCATCCGAGTTGCACGGGAGAATGTGAAAAGTGTTCATATGCAGTAAAAACCTGAGACATCCGTCCGTTTTCGTCATTTGTTATCGAATCGACTTAAAGCCAGATCGTCACATTGGCCGCTCTTCTCTCTGAAACGCTTGTACTTATCGTCTGCAAAGCTATGTCGCGTGCTGCTGTATGTGGAGACACTAAAAGCACCACAGTAGAACACAGATCAAGCTTCTAAGTTGATGTAATAGCCAGTAAGAAGTAGTGGAATTCAAGTTTTGGGTATCGATTATTGACTTTTTAGCTGGCTTTGGTGCCTTGGACATGAGCTAGGACCTTAAGATTCTGCATGAAAGGAGGACTAGCAGCCGAGTTGCACGGGAGAATGTGAAAAGTGTTCATATGTAGTAAAAACCTGAGAAATCCGTCCGTTTTCTTCATTTGTTATCGAATCGACTTAAAGCCAGATCGTCACATTGGCCGATCTTCTCTCTGAAACGGATGTACTTATCGTCTGCAAAGCTATGTCGCGTGCTGCGGTATGCGGAGACACTAAAAGCACCATAGTAGAACACAGATCAAGCTTCTAAGTTGATGTAATAGCCAGTAAGAAGTAGTACAATTCAAGTTTTAGGTATTGAATATTGACCTTTTAGCTGGCTTTGGTGCTTTGGACATGAGCTAGGACCTTAAGATTCTGCATGAAAGGAGGACTAGCAGCCGAGTTGCAGGGGAGAATGTGAAAAGTGTTCATATGTAGTAAAAACCTGAAAAATCCGTCCGTTTTGGTCATTTGTTATCGAATCGACTTAAAGCCAGATCGTCACATTGGCCGCTCTTCTCTCTGAAACGCTTGTACTTATCGTCTGCAAAGCTATGTCGCGTGCTGCGGTATGTGGAGACACTAAAAGCACCATAGTAGAACACAGATGAAGCTTCTGAGTTGATGTAATAGCCAGTAAGAAATAGTGGAATTCAAGTTTTAGGTATCGATTATTGACTTTTTAGCTGGCTTTGGTGCCTTGGACATGAGCTAGGACCTTAAGATTCTGCATGAAAGGAGGACTAGCAGCCGAGTTGCACGGGAGAATGTGAAAAGTGTTCATATGTAGTAAAAACCTGAGAAATCCGTCCGTTTTCGTCATTTGTTATCGAATCGACTTAAAGCCAGATCGTCACATTGGCCGATCGTCTCTCTGAAACGGATGTACTTATCGTCTGCAAAGCTATGTCGCGTGCTGCGGTATGCTGAGACACTAAAAGCACCATAGTAGAACACAGATCAAGCTTCTAAGTTGATGTAATAGCCAGTAAGAAGTAGTACAATTCAAGTTTTAGGTATTGAATATTGACCTTTTAGCTGGCTTTGGTGCCTTGGACATGAGCTAGGAACTTAAGATTCTGCATGAAAGGAGGACTAGCAGCCGAGTAGCACGGGAGAATGTGAAAAGTGTTCATATGTAGTAAAAACCTGAGACATCCGTCCGTTTTCGTCATTCGTTATCGAATCGACTTAAAGCCAGATCGTCACATTGGCCGCTCTTCTCTCTGAAACGGTTGTACTTATCGTCTGCAAAACTATGTCGCGTGCTGCGGTATGCGGAGAAACTAAAAGCAACGTAGTAGAACACAGATGAAGCTCCTAAGTTGATGTAATAGCCAGTAAGAAGCAGTACATTTCAAGTTTTAGGTATTGATTATTGACTTTTTAGCTGGCTTTGGTGCCTTGGACATGAGCTAGGACCTTAAGATTCTGCATGAAAGGAGGACTAGCAGCCGAGTAGCACGGGAGAATGTGAAAAGTGTTCATATGTAGTAAAAACCTGAGACATCCGTCCGTTTTCGTCATTTGTTATCGAATCGACTTAAAGCCACATCGTCACATTGGCCGCTCTTCTCTCTGAAACGGTTGTACTTATCGTCTACAAAACTATGTCGCGTGCTGCGGTATACGGAGAAACTAAAAGCACCGTAGTAGAACACAGATGAAGCTTCTAAGTTGATGTATTAGCCAGTAAAAAGTAGTACAATTCAAGTTTTAGGTATCGGTTATTGACTTTTTAGCTGGCTTTGGTGCCTTGGACATGATCTAGGACCTTAAGATTCTGCATGAAAGGAGGACTAGCAGCCGAGTTGCACGGGAGAATGTGAAAAGTGTTCATATGTAGTAAAAACCTGAGAAATCCGTCCGTTTTCGTCATTTGTTACCGAATCGACTTAAAGCCAGATCGTCACATTGGCCGATCTTCTCTCTGAAACGGTTGTACTTATCGTCTGCAAAGCTATGTCGCGTGTTGCCGTAGGCGGAAACAGGAAAAGCACCATAGTAGAACACAGATGAAGCTTCTAAGTTGATGTAATAGCCAGTAAGAAGTAGTCCAATTCAAGTTTTAGGTATCGGTTATTGACTTTTTAGCTGGCTTTGGTGCCTTGACCATGAGCTAGCACCTTAAGATTCTGCATGAAAGGAGGACTAGCAGCCGAGTTGCACGGCAGAATGTGAAAAGTGTTCACATGTAGTAAAAACCTGAGAAATCCGTCCGTTTTCGTCATTTGTTATGGAATCGACTTAAAGCCAGATCGTCACATTGGCCGCTCTTCTCTCTAAAACGCTTGTACTTATCGTCTGCAAAACTATGTCGCGTGCTGCGGTATGCGGAGAAACTAAAACCATCGTAGGAGAACACACATGAAGCTTCTAAGTTGATGTAATAGCCAGTAAGAAGTAGTACAATTCAAGTTTTAGGTATTGATTATTGACTTTTTAGCTGGCTTTGGTGCCTTGGACATGAGCTAGGACCTTAAGATTCTGCATGAAAGGAGGACTAGCAGCCGAGTTGCACGGGAGAATGTGAAAAGTGTTCATATGTATTAAAAACCTGAGAGGTCCGTCCGTTTTCGTCATTTGTTATCGAATCGACTTAAAGCCAGATCGACACATTGGCCGCTCTTCTCTCTGAAACGGTTGTACTTATCGTCTGCAAAGCTTTGTCGCGTGCTGCGGTATGCTGAGACACTACAAGCACTATAGTAGAACACAGATGAAGCTTCTAAGTTGAGGTAATAGCCAGTAAGAGGTAGTACAATTCAAGTATTAGGTATTGAATATTGACCTTTTAGCTGGCTTTGGTGCCTTGGACATGAGATAGGACCTTAAGATTCTGCATGAAAGGAGGACTAGCAGCCGAGTTGCACGGGAGAATGTGAAAAGTGTTCATATGTAATAAAAACCTGAGACATCCGTCCGTTTTCGTCATTTGTTATCGAAACGACGTAAAGCCAGATCGTCACATTGGCCGCTCTGCTCTCTGAAATGGTTGTACTTATCGTCTGCAAAGCTATGTCGCATACTGCGGTATTCGGAGACACTAAAAGCACCACAGTAGAACACAGATGAAGCTTCTAAGTTGATGTAATATCCAGTAAGAAGTAGTACAATTCAAGTTTTAGGTATCGATTATTGACATATTAGCTGGCTTTGGTGCCTTGGACATGAGCTAGGACCTTAAGATTCTGCATGAAAGGAGGACTAGCAGCCGAGTTTCACGGGAGAATGTGAAAAGTGTTCATATGTAGTAAAAACCTGAGAAATCCGTCCGTTTTCGTCATTTGTTATCGAATCAACTTAAAGCCAGATGGTCACATTGGCCGCTCTTCTCTCTGAAACGGTTGTACTTATCGTCTGCAAAGCTATGTCGCGTGCTGCGGTATGCTGAGACACTAAAAGCACCATAGTAGAACACAGATGAAGCTTCTAAGTTGATGTAATACCCAGTAAGAATTAGTACAATTCAAGTTTTAGGTATTGATTATTGACTTTTTAGCTGGCTTTGGTGCCTTGGACATGAGCTAGGACCTTAAGATTCTGCATGAAAGGAGGACTAGCAGCCGAGTTGCACGGGAGAATGTGAAAAGTGTTCATATGCAGTGAAAACCTGAGACATCCGTCCGTTTTCGTCATTTGTTATCGAATCGACTTAAAGCCAGATCGTCACATTGGCCGCTCTTCTCTCTGAAACGGTTGTACTTATCGTCTGCAAAACTATGTCGCGTGCTGCGGTATGCGGAGAAACTAAAAGCAACGTAGTAGAACACAGATGAAGCTTCTAAGTTGATGTAATAGCCAGTAAGAAGCAGTACATTTCAAGTTTTAGGTATTGATTATTGACTTTTTAGCTGGCTTTGGTGCCTTGGACATGAGCTAGGACCTTAAGATTCTGCATGGAAGGAGGACTAGCAGCCGAGTAGCACGGGAGAATGTGAAAAGTGTTCATATGTAGTAAAAACCTGAGACATCCGTCCGTTTTCGTCATTTGTTATCGAATCGACTTAAAGCCACATCGTCACATTGGCCGCTCTTCTCTCTGAAACGGTTGTACTTATCGTCTACAAAACTATGTCGCGTGCTGCGGTATACGGAGAAACTAAAAGCACCGTAGTAGAACACAGATGAAGCTTCTAAGTTGATGTATTAGCCAGTAAGAAGTAGTACAATTCAAGTTTTAGGTATCGGTTATTGACTTTTTAGCTGGCTTTGGTGCCTTGGACATGAGCTAGGACCTTAAGATTCTGCATGAAAGGAGGACTAGCAGCCGAGTTGCACGGGAGAATGTGAAAAGTGTTCATATGTAGTAAAAACCTGAGAAATCCGTCCGTTTTCTTCATTTGTTATCGAATCGACTTAAAGCCAGATCGTCACATTGGCCGATCTTCTCTCTGAAACGGATGTACTTATCGTCTGCAAAGCTATGTCGCGTGCTGCGGTATGCGGAGACACTAAAAGCACCATAGTAGAACACAGATCAAGCTTCTAAGTTGATGTAATAGCCAGTAAGAAGTAGTACAATTCAAGTTTTAGGTATTGAATATTGACCTTTTAGCTGGCTTTGGTGCTTTGGACATGAGCTAGGACCTTAAGATTCTGCATGAAAGGAGGACTAGCAGCCGAGTTGCAGGGGAGAATGTGAAAAGTGTTCATATGTAGTAAAAACCTGAAAAATCCGTCCGTTTTGGTCATTTGTTATCGAATCGACTTAAAGCCAGATCGTCACATTGGCCGCTCTTCTCTCTGAAACGCTTGTACTTATCGTCTGCAAAGCTATGTCGCGTGCTGCGGTATGTGGAGACACTAAAAGCACCATAGTAGAACACAGATGAAGCTTCTGAGTTGATGTAATAGCCAGTAAGAAATAGTGGAATTCAAGTTTTAGGTATCGATTATTGACTTTTTAGCTGGCTTTGGTGCCTTGGACATGAGCTAGGACCTTAAGATTCTGCATGAAAGGAGGACTAGCAGCCGAGTTGCACGGGAGAATGTGAAAAGTGTTCATATGTAGTAAAAACCTGAGAAATCCGTCCGTTTTCGTCATTTGTTATCGAATCGACTTAAAGCCAGATCGTCACATTGGCCGATCGTCTCTCTGAAACGGATGTACTTATCGTCTGCAAAGCTATGTCGCGTGCTGCGGTATGCTGAGACACTAAAAGCACCATAGTAGAACACAGATCAAGCTTCTAAGTTGATGTAATAGCCAGTAAGAAGTAGTACAATTCAAGTTTTAGGTATTGAATATTGACCTTTTAGCTGGCTTTGGTGCCTTGGACATGAGCTAGGAACTTAAGATTCTGCATGAAAGGAGGACTAGCAGCCGAGTAGCACGGGAGAATGTGAAAAGTGTTCATATGTAGTAAAAACCTGAGACATCCGTCCGTTTTCGTCATTCGTTATCGAATCGACTTAAAGCCAGATCGTCACATTGGCCGCTCTTCTCTCTGAAACGGTTGTACTTATCGTCTGCAAAACTATGTCGCGTGCTGCGGTATGCGGAGAAACTAAAAGCAACGTAGTAGAACACAGATGAAGCTCCTAAGTTGATGTAATAGCCAGTAAGAAGCAGTACATTTCAAGTTTTAGGTATTGATTATTGACTTTTTAGCTGGCTTTGGTGCCTTGGACATGAGCTAGGACCTTAAGATTCTGCATGAAAGGAGGACTAGCAGCCGAGTAGCACGGGAGAATGTGAAAAGTGTTCATATGTAGTAAAAACCTGAGACATCCGTCCGTTTTCGTCATTTGTTATCGAATCGACTTAAAGCCACATCGTCACATTGGCCGCTCTTCTCTCTGAAACGGTTGTACTTATCGTCTACAAAACTATGTCGCGTGCTGCGGTATACGGAGAAACTAAAAGCACCGTAGTAGAACACAGATGAAGCTTCTAAGTTGATGTATTAGCCAGTAAAAAGTAGTACAATTCAAGTTTTAGGTATCGGTTATTGACTTTTTAGCTGGCTTTGGTGCCTTGGACATGAGCTAGGACCTTAAGATTCTGCATGAAAGGAGGACTAGCAGCCGAGTTGCACGGGAGAATGTGAAAGGTGTTCATATGTAGTAAAAACCTGAGAAATCCGTCCGTTTTCGTCATTTGTTACCGAATCGACTTAAAGCCAGATCGTCACATTGGCCGATCTTCTCTCTGAAACGGTTGTACTTATCGTCTGCAAAGCTATGTCGCGTGTTGCCGTAGGCGGAAACAGGAAAAGCACCATAGTAGAACACAGATGAAGCTTCTAAGTTGATGTAATAGCCAGTAAGAAGTAGTCCAATTCAAGTTTTAGGTATCGGTTATTGACTTTTTAGCTGGCTTTGGTGCCTTGACCATGAGCTAGCACCTTAAGATTCTGCATGAAAGGAGGACTAGCAGCCGAGTTGCACGGCAGAATGTGAAAAGTGTTCACATGTAGTAAAAACCTGAGAAATCCGTCCGTTTTCATCATTTGTTATGGAATCGACTTAAAGCCAGATCGTCACATTGGCCGCTCTTCTCTCTAAAACGCTTGTACTTATCGTCTGCAAAACTATGTCGCGTGCTGCGGTATGCGGAGAAACTAAAACCATCGTAGGAGAACACACATGAAGCTTCTAAGTTGATGTAATAGCCAGTAAGAAGTAGTACAATTCAAGTTTTAGGTATTGATTATTGACTTTTTAGCTGGCTTTGGTGCCTTGGACATGAGCTAGGACCTTAAGATTCTGCATGAAAGGAGGACTAGCAGCCGAGTTGCACGGGAGAATGTGAAAAGTGTTCATATGTATTAAAAACCTGAGAGGTCCGTCCGTTTTCGTCATTTGTTATCGAATCGACTTAAAGCCAGATCGACACATTGGCCGCTCTTCTCTCTGAAACGGTTGTACTTATCGTCTGCAAAGCTTTGTCGCGTGCTGCGGTATGCTGAGACACTACAAGCACTATAGTAGAACACAGATGAAGCTTCTAAGTTTAGGTAATAGCCAGTAAGAGGTAGTACAATTCAAGTATTAGGTATTGAATATTGACCTTTTAGCTGGCTTTGGTGCCTTGGACATGAGATAGGACCTTAAGATTCTGCATGAAAGGAGGACTAGCAGCCGAGTTGCACGGGAGAATGTGAAAAGTGTTCATATGTAATAAAAACCTGAGACATCCGTCCGTTTTCGTCATTTGTTATCGAAACGACGTAAAGCCAGATCGTCACATTGGCCGCTCTGCTCTCTGAAATGGTTGTACTTATCGTCTGCAAAGCTATGTCGCATACTGCGGTATTCGGAGACACTAAAAGCACCACAGTAGAACACAGATGAAGCTTCTAAGTTGATGTAATATCCAGTAAGAAGTAGTACAATTCAAGTTTTAGGTATCGATTATTGACATATTAGCTGGCTTTGGTGCCTTGGACATGAGCTAGGACCTTAAGATTCTGCATGAAAGGAGGACTAGCAGCCGAGTTTCACGGGAGAATGTGAAAAGTGTTCATATGTAGTAAAAACCTGAGAAATCCGTCCGTTTTCGTCATTTGTTATCGAATCAACTTAAAGCCAGATGGTCACATTGGCCGCTCTTCTCTCTGAAACGGTTGTACTTATCGTCTGCAAAGCTATGTCGCGTGCTGCGGTATGCTGAGACACTAAAAGCACCATAGTAGAACACAGATGAAGCTTCTAAGTTGATGTAATACCCAGTAAGAATTAGTACAATTCAAGTTTTAGGTATTGATTATTGACTTTTTAGCTGGCTTTGGTGCCTTGGACATGAGCTAGGACCTTAAGATTCTGCATGAAAGGAGGACTAGCAGCCGAGTTGCACGGGAGAATGTGAAAAGTGTTCATATGCAGTGAAAACCTGAGACATCCGTCCGTTTTCGTCATTTGTTATCGAATCGACTTAAAGCCAGATCGTCACATTGGCCGCTCTTCTCTCTGAAACGGTTGTACTTATCGTCTGCAAAACTATGTCGCGTGCTGCGGTATGCGGAGAAACTAAAAGCAACGTAGTAGAACACAGATGAAGCTTCTAAGTTGATGTAATAGCCAGTAAGAAGCAGTACATTTCAAGTTTTAGGTATTGATTATTGACTTTTTAGCTGGCTTTGGTGCCTTGGACATGAGCTAGGACCTTAAGATTCTGCATGGAAGGAGGACTAGCAGCCGAGTAGCACGGGAGAATGTGAAAAGTGTTCATATGTAGTAAAAACCTGAGACATCCGTCCGTTTTCGTCATTTGTTATCGAATCGACTTAAAGCCACATCGTCACATTGGCCGCTCTTCTCTCTGAAACGGTTGTACTTATCGTCTACAAAACTATGTCGCGTGCTGCGGTATACGGAGAAACTAAAAGCACCGTAGTAGAACACAGATGAAGCTTCTAAGTTGATGTATTAGCCAGTAAGAAGTAGTACAATTCAAGTTTTAGGTATCGGTTATTGACTTTTTAGCTGGCTTTGGTGCCTTGGACATGAGCTAGGACCTTAAGATTCTGCATGAAAGGAGGACTAGCAGCCGAGTTGCACGGGAGAATGTGAAAAGTGTTCATATGTAGTAAAAACCTGAGAAATCCGTCCGTTTTCGTCATTTGTTACCGAATCGACTTAAAGCCAGATCGTCACATTGGCCGATCTTCTCTCTGAAACGGTTGTACTTATCGTCTGCAAAGCTATGTCGCGTGTTGCCGTAGGCGGAAACAGGAAAAGCACCATAATAGAACACAGATGAAGCTTCTAAGTTGATGTAATAGCCAGTAAGAAGTAGTCCAATTCAAGTTTTAGGTATCGGTTATTGACTTTTTAGCTGGCTTTGGTGCCTTGACCATGAGCTAGGACCTTAAGATTCTGCATGAAAGGAGGACTAGCAGCCGAGTTGTACGGCAGAATGTGAAAAGTGTTCATATGTAGTAAAAACCTGAGAAATCCGTCCGTTTTCGTCATTTGTTATCGCATCGACTTAAAGCCAGATCGACACATTGGCCGCTCTTCTCTCTGAAACGGTTGTACTTATCGTCTGCAAAGCTTTGTCGCGTGCTGCGGTATGCTGAGACACTACAAGCACTATAGTAGAACACAGATGAAGCTTCTAAGTTGAGGTAATAGCCAGTAAGAGGTAGTACAATTCAAGTTTTAGGTATTGAATATTGACCTTTTAGCTGGCTTTGGTGCCTTGGACATGAGATAGGACCTTAAGATTCTGCATGAAAGGAGGACTAGCAGCCGAGTTGCACGGGAGAATGTGAAAAGTGTTCATATGTAATAAAAACCTGAGACATCCGTCCGTTTTCGTCATTTGTTATCGAATCGACGTAAAGCCAGATCGTCACATTGGCCGCTCTGCTCTCTGAAATGGTTGTACTTATCGTCTGCAAAGCTATGTCACGTACTGCGGTATTCGGAGACACTAAAAGCACCACAGTAGAACACAGATGAAGCTTCTAAGTTGATGTAATATCCAGGAAGAAGTAGTACAATTCAAGTTTTAGGTATCGATTATTGACTTTTTAGCTGGCTTTGGTGCCTTGGACATGAGCTAGGACCTTAAGATTCTGCATGAAAGGAGGACTAGCAGCCGAGTTTCACGGGAGAATGTGAAAAGTGTTCATATGTAGTAAAAACCTGAGAAATCCGTCCGTTTACGTCATTTGTTATCGAATCGACTTAAAGCCAGATCGTCACATTGGCCGCTCTTCTCTCTGAAACGGTTGTACTTATCGTCTGCAAAGCTATGTCGCGTGCTGCGGTATGCTGGGACACTAAAAGCACCATTGTAGAACACAGATGAAGCTTCTAAGTTGATGTAATACCCAGTAAGAATTAGTACAATTCAAGTTTTAGGTATTGATTATTGACTTTTTAGCTGGCTTTGGTGCCTTGGACATGAGCTAGGACCTTAAGATTCTGCATGAAAGGAGGACTAGCAGCCGAGTTGCACGGAAGAATGTGAAAAGTGTTCATATGTATTAAAAACCTGAGAGGTCCGTCCGTTTTCGTCATTTGTTATCGAATCGACTTAGAGCCAGATCGACACATTGGCCGCTCTTCTCTCTGAAACGGTTGTACTTATCGTCTACAAAGCTATGTCGCGTGCTGCGTTATGCGGAGACACTAAAAGCACCATAGTAGAACACAGATGAAGCTTCTAAGTTGATGTAATACCCAGTAAGAAGTAGTACAATTCAAGTTTTAGGTATCGATTATTGACTTTTTAGCTGGCTTTGGTGCCTTGGACATGAGCTAGGACCTTCAGATTCTGCATGAAAGGAGGACTAGCAGCCGAGTTGCACGGGAGAATGTGAAAAGTGTTCATATGCAGTGAAAACCTGAGACATCCGTCCGTTTTCGTCATTTGTTATCGAATCGACTTAAAGCCACATCGTCACATTGGCCACTCTTCTCTCTGAAACGGTTGTACTTATCGTCTACAAAACTATGTCGCGTGCTGCGGTATACGGAGAAACTAAAAGCACCGTAGTAGAACACAGATGAAGCTTCTAAGTTGATGTATTAGCCAGTAAGAAGTAGTACAATTCAAGTTTTAGGTATCGGTTATTGACTTTTTAGCTGGCTTTGGTGCCTTGGACATGAGCTAGGACCTTAAGATTCTGCATGAAAGGAGGACTAGCAGCCGAGTTGCACGGGAGAATGTGAAAAGTGTTCATATGTAGTAAAAACCTGAGAAATCCGTCCGTTTTCGTCATTTGTTACCGAATCGACTTAAAGCCAGATCGTCACATTGGCCGATCTTCTCTCTTAAACGGTTGTACTTATCGTCTGCAAAGCTATGTCGCGTGTTGCCGTAGACGGAAACAGGAAAAGCACCATAATAGAACACAGATGAAGCTTCTAAGTTGATGTAATAGCCAGTAAGAAGTAGTCCAATTCAAGTTTTAGGTATCGGTTATTGACTTTTTAGCTGGCTTTGGTGCCTTGACCATGAGCTAGGACCTTAAGATTCTGCATGAAAGGAGGACTAGCAGCCGAGTTGCACGGCAGAATGTGAAAAGTGTTCATATGTAGTAAAAACCTGAGAAATCCGTCCGTTTTCGTCGTTTGTTATGGAATCGACTTAAAGCCAGATCGTCACATTGGCCGCTCTTCTCTTGGAAACGCTTGTACTTATCGTCTGCAAAACTATGTCGCGTGCTGCGGTATGCGGAGAAACTAAAACCATCGTAGGAGAACACACATGAAGCTTCTAAGTTGATGTAATAGCCAGTAAGAAGTAGTACAATTCAAGTTTTAGGTATTGATTATTGACTTTTTAGCTTTCTTTGGTGCCTTGGACATGAGCTAGGACCTTAAGATTCTGCATGAAAGGAGGACTAGCAGCCGAGTTGCACGGGAGAAAGTGAAAAGTGTTCATATGTAGTAAAAACCTGAGAAATCCGTCCGTTTTCGTCATTTGTTATCGCATCGACTTAAAGCCAGATCGACACATTGGCCGCTCTTCTCTCTGAAACGGTTGTACTTATCGTCTGCAAAGCTTTGTCGCGTGCTGCGGTATGCTGAGACACTACAAGCACTATAGTAGAACACAGATGAAGCTTCTAAGTTGAGGTAATAGCCAGTAAGAGGTAGTACAATTCAAGTTTTAGGTATTGAATATTGACCTTTTAGCTGGCTTTGGTGCCTTGGACATGAGATAGGACCTTAAGATTCTGCATGAAAGGAGGACTAGCAGCCGAGTTGCACGGGAGAATGTGAAAAGTGTTCATATGTAATAAAAACCTGAGACATCCGTCCGTTTTCGTCATTTGTTATCGAATCGACGTAAAGCCAGATCGTCACATTGGCCGCTCTGCTCTCTGAAATGGTTGTACTTATCGTCTGCAAAGCTATGTCACGTACTGCGGTATTCGGAGACACTAAAAGCACCACAGTAGAACACAGATGAAGCTTCTAAGTTGATGTAATATCCAGGAAGAAGTAGTACAATTCAAGTTTTAGGTATCGATTATTGACTTTTTAGCTGGCTTTGGTGCCTTGGACATGAGCTAGGACCTTAAGATTCTGCATGAAAGGAGGACTAGCAGCCGAGTTTCACGGGAGAATGTGAAAAGTGTTCATATGTAGTAAAAACCTGAGAAATCCGTCCGTTTACGTCATTTGTTATCGAATCGACTTAAAGCCAGATCGTCACATTGGCCGCTCTTCTCTCTGAAACGGTTGTACTTATCGTCTGCAAAGCTATGTCGCGTGCTGCGGTATGCTGGGACACTAAAAGCACCATTGTAGAACACAGATGAAGCTTCTAAGTTGATGTAATACCCAGTAAGAATTAGTACAATTCAAGTTTTAGGTATTGATTATTGACTTTTTAGCTGGCTTTGGTGCCTTGGACATGAGCTAGGACCTTAAGATTCTGCATGAAAGGAGGACTAGCAGCCGAGTTGCACGGAAGAATGTGAAAAGTGTTCATATGTATTAAAAACCTGAGAGGTCCGTCCGTTTTCGTCATTTGTTATCGAATCGACTTAGAGCCAGATCGACACATTGGCCGCTCTTCTCTCTGAAACGGTTGTACTTATCGTCTACAAAGCTATGTCGCGTGCTGCGTTATGCGGAGACACTAAAAGCACCATAGTAGAACACAGATGAAGCTTCTAAGTTGATGTAATAGCCAGTAAGAAGTAGTAGAATTCAAGTTTTAGGTATCGATTATTGACTTTTTAGCTGGCTTTGGTGCCTTGGACATGAGCTAGGACCTTCAGATTCTGCATGAAAGGAGGACTAGCAGCCGAGTTGCACGGGAGAATGTGAAAAGTGTTCATATGCAGTGAAAACCTGAGACATCCGTCCGTTTTCGTCATTTGTTATCGAATCGACTTAAAGCCAGATCGTCACATTGGCCGCTCTTCTCTCTGATACGGTTGTACATATCGTCTGCAAAGCTATGTCGCGTGCTGCGGTATGCTGAGACACTACAAGCACCATAGTAGAACACAGATCAAGCTTCTAAGTTGATGTAATATCCAGTATGAAGTAGTACAATTCAAGTTTTTGGTATTGAATATTGAATTTTTAGCTGGCTTTGGTGCCTTGGACATGAGCTAGGACCTTAATATTCGGCATGAAAGGAGGACTAGCAGCCGAGTTGCACGGGAGAATGTGAAAAGTGTTCATATGTAGTAAGAACCTGAGAAATCCGTCCGTTTTCGTCATTTGTTATCGAATCGACTTAAAGCCAGATCGTCACATTGCCCGCTCTTCTCTCTGAAACGGTTGTACTTATCGTCTGCAAAGCTATGTCGCGTACTGCGGTATTCGGAGACACTAAAAGCACCATAGTAGAACACAGATGAAGCTTCTAAAATGATGTAATAGCCAGTAAGAAGTAGTACAATTCAAGTTTTAGGTATCGGTTATTGACTTTTTAGCTGGCTTTGGTGCCTTGGACATGAGGTAGGACCTTACGATTCTGCATGAAAGGAGGACTAGCAGCCGAGTTGCACGGGAGAATGTGAAAAGTGTTCATATGTAGTAAAAACCTGAGAAATCCGTCCGTTTCCGTCATTTGTTATCGCATCGACTTAAAGCCAGATCGACACATTGGCCGCTCTTCTCGCTGAAACGGTTGTACTTATCGTCTGCAAAGCTTTGTCGCGTGCTGCGGTATGCTGAGACACAACAAGCACCATAGTAGAACACAGATGAAGCTTCTAAGTTGAGGTAATAGCCAGTAAGAGGTAGTACAATTCAAGTTTTAGGTATTGAATATTGACCTTTTAGCTGGCTTTGGTGCCTTGGACATGAAATAGGACCTTAAGATTCTGCATGAAAGGAGGACTAGCAGCCGAGTTCCACGGGAGAATGTGAAAAGTGTTCATATGTAATAAAAACCTGAGACATCCGTCCGTTTTTGTCATTTGTTATCGAATCGACGTAAAGCCAGATCGTCACATTGGCCGCTCTGCTCTCTGAAATGGTTGTACTTATCGTCTGCAAAGCTATGTCGCGTACTGCGGTATTCGGAGACACTAAAAGCACCACAGTAGAACACAGATGAAGCTTCTAAGTTGATGTAATATCCAGTAAGAAGTAGTACAATTCAAGTTTTATGTATCGATTATTGACTTTTTAGCTGGTTTTGGTGCCTTGGACATGAGCTAGGACCTTAAGATTCTGCATGAAAGGAGGACTAGCAGCCGAGTTGCAGGGGAGAATGTGAAAAGTGTTCATATGTAGTAAAAACCTGAGACATCCGTCCGTTTTCGCCATTTGTTATCGAATCGACTTAAAGCCAGATCGTCACATTGGCCGCTCTTCTCTCTGAAACGCTTGTACTTATCGTCTGCAAAGCTATGTCGCGTGCTGCGGTATGTGGAGACACTAAAAGCACCATAGTAGAACACAGATGAAGCTTCTAAGTTGATGTAATAGCCAGTAAGAAGTGGTCCAATTCAAGTTTTAGGTATCGGTTATTGACTTTTTAGCTGGCTTTGGTGCCTTGACCATGAGCTAGGACCTTAACATTCTGCATGAAAGGAGGACTAGCAGCCGAGTTGCACGCAGAATGTGAAAAGTGTTCATATGTAGTAAAAACCTGAGAAATCCGTTCGTTTTCGTCATTTGTTATGGAATCGACTTAAAGCCAGATCGTCACATTGGCCGCTCTTCTCTTGGAAACGCTTGTACTTATCGTCTGCAAAACTATGTCGCGTGCTGCGGTATGCGGAGAAACTAAAACCATCGTAGGAGAACACACATGAAGCTTCTAAGTTGATGTAATAGCCAGTAAGAAGTAGTACAATTCAAGTTTTAGGTATTGATTATTGACTTTTTAGCTGGCTTTGGTGCCTTGGACATGAGCTAGGACCTTAAGATTCTGCATGAAAGGAGGACTAGCAGCCGAGTTGCACGGGAGAATGTGAAAAGTGTTCATATGTAGTAAAAACCTGAGAAATCCGTCCGTTTTCGTCATTTGTTATCGCATCGACTTAAAGCCAGATCGACACATTGGCCGCTCTTCTCTCTGAAACGGTTGTACTTATCGTCTGCAAAGCTTTGTCGCGTGCTGCGGTATGCTGAGACACTACAGGCACTATAGTAGAACACAGATGAAGCTTCTAAGTTGAGGTAATAGCCAGTAAGAGGTAGTACAATTCAAGTTTTAGGTATTGAATATTGATCTTTTAGCTGGCTTTGGTGCCTTGGACATGAGATAGGACCTTAAGATTCTGCATGAAAGGAGGACTAGCAGCCGAGTTGCACGGGAGAATGTGAAAAGTGTTCATATGTAATAAAAACCTGAGACATCCGTCCGTTTTCGTCATTTGTCATCGAATCGACGTAAAGCCAGATCGTCACATTGGCCGCTCTGCTCTCTGAAATGGTTGTACTTATCGTCTGCAAAGCTATGTCGCGTACTGCGGTATTCGGAGACACTAAAAGCACCACAGTAGAACACAGATTAAGCTTCTAAGTTGATGTAATATCCAGTAAGAAGTAGTACAATTCATGTTTTAGGTATCGATTATTGACTTTTTAGCTGGCTTTGGTGCCTTGGACATGAGCTAGGACCTTAAGATTCTGCATGAAAGGAGGACTAGCAGCCGAGTTTCACGGGAGAATGTGAAAAGTGTTCATATGTAGTAAAAACCTGAGAAATCCGTCCGTTTACGTCATTTGTTATCGAATCGACTTAAAGCCAGATCGTCACATTGGCCGATCTTCTCTCTGAAACGGTTGTACTTATCGTCTGCAAAGCTATGTCGCGTGCTGCGGTATGCTGATACACTACAAGCACCATAGTAGAACACAGATCAAGCTTCTAAGTTGATGTAATATCCAGTATGAAGTAGTACAATTCAAGTTTTTGGTATTGAATATTGAATTTTTAACTGGCTTTGGTGCCTTGGACATGAGCTAGGACCTTAATATTCGGCATGAAAGGAGGACTAGCAGCCGAGTTGCACGGGAGAATGTGAAAAAGGTTCATATGTAGTAAGAACCTGAGAAATCCGTCCGTTTTCGTCATTTGTTATCGAATCGACTTAAAGCCAGATCGTCACATTGCCCGCTCTTCTCTCTGAAACGGTTGTACTTATCGTCTGCAAAGCTATGTCGCGTACTGCGGTATTCGGAGACACTAAAAGCACCATAGTAGAACACAGATGAAGCTTCTAAAATGATGTAATAGCCAGTAAGAAGTAGTACAATTCAAGTTTTAGGTATCGGTTATTGACTTTTTAGCTGGCTTTGGTGCCTTGGACATGAGGTAGGACCTTACGATTCTGCATGAAAGGAGGACTAGCAGCCGAGTTGCACGGGAGAATGTGAAAAGTGTTCATATGTAGTAAAAACCTTAGAAATCCGTCCGTTTTCGTCATTTGTTATCGAATCGACGTAAAGCCAGATCGTCACATTGGCCGATCTTCTCTCTGAAACGGATGTACTTATCGTCTGCAAAGCTATGTTGCGTGCTGCGGTATGCTGAGACACTAAAAGCACCATAGTAGAACACAGATCAAGGTTCTAAGTTGATGTAATAGCAAGTAAGAAGTAGTACTATTCAAGTTTTAGGTATTGAATATTGACCTTTTAGCTGGCTTTGGTGCTTTGGACCTGAGCTAGGACCTTAAGATTCTGCGTGAAAGGAGGACTAGCAGCCGAGATGCACGGGAGAATGTGAAAAGTGTTCATATGTAGTAAAAACCTGAGAAATCCGTCCGTTTTCGTCATTTGTTATCGCATCGACTTAAAGCCAGATCGACACATTGGCCGCTCTTCTCTCTGAAACGGTTGTACTTATCGTCTGCAAAGCTTTGTCGCGTGCTGCGGTATGCTGAGACACTACAAGCACCATAGTAGAACACAGATGAAGCTTCTAAGTTGAGGTAATAGCCAGTAAGAGGTAGTACAATTCAAGTTTTAGGTATTAAATATTGACCTTTTAGCTGGCTTTGGTGCCTTGGACATGAGATAGGACCTTAAGATTCTGCATGAAAGGAGGACTAGCAGCCGAGTTGCACGGGAGAATGTGAAAAGTGTTCATATGTAATAAAAACCTGAGACATCCGTCCGTTTTCGTCATTTGTTATCGAATCGACGTAAAGCCAGATCGTCACATTGGCCGCTCTGCTCTCTGAAATGGTTGTACTTATCGTCTGCAAAGCTATGTCGCGTGCTGCGGTATGTGGAGACACTAAAAGCACCATAGTAGAACACAGATGAAGCTTCTAAGTTGATGTAATAGCCAGTAAGAAGTAGTGGAATTCAAGTTTTAGGTATCGGTTATTGACTTTTTAGCTGGCTTCGGTGCCTTGACCATGAGCTAGGACCTTAAGATTCTGCATGAAAGGAGGACTAGCAGCCGAGTTGCACGGCAGAATGTGAAAAGTGTTCATATGTAGTAAAAACCTGAGAAATCCGTCCGTTTTCGTCATTTGTTATGGAATCGACTTAAAGCCAGATCGTCACATTGGCCGCTCTTCTCTTGGAAACGCTTGTACTTATCGTCTGCAAAACTATGTCGCGTGCTGCGGTATGCGGAGAAACTAAAACCATCGTAGGAGAACACACATGAAGCTTCTAAGTTGATGTAATAGCCAGTAAGAAGTAGTACAATTCAAGTTTTAGGTATTGATTATTGACTTTTTAGCTGGCTTTGGTGCCTTGGACATGAGCTAGGACCTTAAGATTCTGCATGAAAGGAGGACTAGCAGCCGAGTTGCACGGGAGAATGTGAAAAGTGTTCATATGTAGTAAAAACCTGAGAAATCCGTCCGTTTTCGTCATTTGTTATCGCATCGACTTAAAGCCAGATCGACACATTGGCCGCTCTTCTCTCTGAAACGGTTGTACTTATCGTCTGCAAAGCTTTGTCGCGTGCTGCGGTATGCTGAGACACTACAAGCACTATAGTAGAACACAGATGAAGCTTCTAAGTTGAGGTAATAGCCAGTAAGAGGTAGTACAATTCAAGTTTTAGGTATTGAATATTGACCTTTTAGCTGGCTTTGGTGCCTTGGACATGAGATAGGACCTTAAGATTCTGCATGAAAGGAGGACTAGCAGCCGAGTTGCACGGGAGAATGTGAAAAGTGTTCATATGTAATAAAAACCTGAGACATCCGTCCGTTTTCGTCATTTGTTATCGAATCGACGTAAAGCCAGATCGTCACATTGGCCGCTCTTCTCTCTGAAATGGTTGTACTTATCGTCTGCAAAGCTATGTCGCGTACTGCGGTATTCGGAGACACTAAAAGCACCACAGTAGAACACAGATTAAGCTTCTAAGTTGATGTAATATCCAGTAAGAAGTAGTACAATTCATGTTTTATGTATCGATTATTGACTTTTTAGCTGGCTTTGGTGCCTTGGACATGAGCTAGGACCTTAAGATTCTGCATGAAAGGAGGACTAGCAGCCGAGTTTCACGGGAGAATGTGAAAAGTGTTCATATGTAGTAAAAACCTGAGAAATCCGTCCGTTTACGTCATTTGTTATCGAATCGACTTAAAGCCAGATCGTCACATTGGCCGCTCTTCTCTCTGAAACGGTTGTACTTATCGTCTGCAAAGCTATGTCGCGTGCTGCGGTATGCTGGGACACTAAAAGCACCATAGTAGAACACAGATGAAGCTTCTAAGTTGATGTAATACCCAGTAAGAATTAGTACAATTCAAGTTTTAGGTATTGATTATTGACTTTTTAGCTGGCTTTGGTGCCTTGGACATGAGCTAGGACCTTAAGATTCTGCATGAAAGGAGGACTAGCAGCCGAGTTGCACGGAAGAATGTGAAAAGTGTTCATATGTATTAAAAACCTGAGAGGTCCGTCCGTTTTCGTCATTTGTTATCGAATCGACTTAGAGCCAGATCGACACATTGGCCGCTCTTCTCTCTGAAACGGTTGTACTTATCGTCTGCAAAGCTATGTCGCGTGCTGCGTTATGCGGAGACACTAAAAGCACCATAGTAGAACACAGATGAAGCTTCTAAGTTGATGTAATAGCCAGTAAGAAGTAGTAGAATTCAAGTTTTAGGTATCGATTATTGACTTTTTAGCTGGCTTTGGTGCCTTGGACATGAGCTAGGACCTTCAGATTCTGCATGAAAGGAGGACTAGCAGCCGAGTTGCACGGGAGAATGTGAAAAGTGTTCATATGCAGTGAAAACCTGAGACATCCGTCCGTTTTCGTCATTTGTTATCGAATCGACTTAAAGCCAGATCGTCACATTGGCCGCTCTTCTCTCTGATACGGTTGTACATATCGTCTGCAAAGCTATGTCGCGTGCTGCGGTATGCTGAGACACTACAAGCACCATAGTAGAACACAGATCAAGCTTCTAAGTTGATGTAATATCCAGTATGAAGTAGTACAATTCAAGTTTTAGGTATTGAATATTGAATTTTTAGCTGGCTTTGGTGCCTTGGACATGAGCTAGGACCTTAATATTCGGCATGAAAGGAGGACTAGCAGCCGAGTTGCACGGGAGAATGTGAAAAGTGTTCATATGTAGTAAGAACCTGAGAAATCCGTCCGTTTTCGTCATTTGTTATCGTATCGCCTTAAAGCCAGATCGTCACATTGCCCGCTCTTCTCTCTGAAACGGTTGTACTTATCGTCTGCAAAGCTATGTCGCGTACTGCGGTATTCGGAGACACTAAAAGCACCATAGTAGAACACAGATGAAGCTTCTAAAATGATGTAATAGCCAGTAAGAAGTAGTACAATTCAAGTTTTAGGTATCGGTTATTGACTTTTTAGCTGGCTTTGGTGCCTTGGACATGAGGTAGGACCTTACGATTCTGCATGAAAGGAGGACTAGCAGCCGAGTTGCACGGGAGAATGTGAAAAGTGTTCATATGTAGTAAAAACCTGAGAAATCCGTCCGTTTTCGTCATTTGTTATCGAATCGACGTAAAGCCAGATCGTCACATTGGCCGATCTTCTCTCTGAAACGGATGTACTTATCGTCTGCAAAGCTATGTCGCGTGCTGCGGTATGCTGAGACACTAAAAGCAACATAGTAGAACACAGATCAAGGTTCTAAGTTGATGTAATAGCCAGTAAGAAGTAATACTATTCAAGTTTTAGGTATTGAATATTGACCTTTTAGCTGGCTTTGGTGCTTTGGACATGAGCTAGGACCTTAAGATTCTGCGTGAAAGGAGGACTAGCAGCCGAGTAGCAGGGGAGAATGTGAAAAGTGTTCATATGTAGTAAAAACCTGAGACATCCGTCCGTTTTCGTCATTTGTTATCGAATCGACTTAAAGCCAGATCGTCACATTGGCCGCTCTTCTCTCTGAAACGGTTGTACTTATCGTCTGCAAAGCTATGTCGCGTGCTGCGGTATGCTGAGACACTAAAAGCACCATAATAGAACACAGATGAAGCTTCTAAGTTGATGTAATAGCCAGTAAGAAGTAGTCCAATTCAAGTTTTAGGTATCGGTTATGGACTTTTTAGCTGGCTTTGGTGCCTTGACCATGAGCTAGGACCTTAAGATTCTGCATGAAAGGAGGACTAGCAGCCGAGATGCACGGGAGAATGTGAAAAGTGTTCATATGTAGTAAAAACCTGAGAAATCCGTCCGTTTCCGTCATTTGTTATCGCATCGACTTAAAGCCAGATCGACACATTGGCCGCTCTTCTCTCTGAAACGGTTGTACTTATCGTCTGCAAAGCTTTGTCGCGTGCTGCGGTATGCTGAGACACTACAAGCACCATAGTAGAACACAGATGAAGCTTCTAAGTTGAGGTAATAGCCAGTAAGGGTTGTACAATTCAAGTTTTATGTATCGATTATTGACTTTTTAGCTGGCTTTGGTGCCTTGGACATGAGCTAGGACCTTAAGATTCTGCATGAAAGGAGGACTAGCAGCCGAGTTGCACGGGAGAATGTGAAAAGTGTTCATATGTAGTAAAAATCTGAGAAATCCGTCCGTTTTCGTCATTTGTTATCGAATCGACTTAAAGCCAGATCGTCACATTGGCCGATCTTCTCTCTGAAACGGATGTACTTATCGTCTCCAAAGCTATGTCGCGTGCTGCGGTATGCTGAGACACTAAAAGCACCATAGTAGAACACAGATCAAGGTTCTAAGTTGATGTAATAGCCAGTAAGAAGTAGTACAATTCAAGTTTTAGGTATTGAATATTGACCTTTTAGCTGGCTTTGGTGCTTTGGACATGAGCTAGGACCTTAAGATTCTGCATGAAAGGAGGACTAGCAGCCGAGTTGCAGGGGAGAATGTGAAAAGTGTTCATATGTAGTAAAAACCTGAGATATCCGTCCGTTTTCGTCATTTGTTATCGAATCGACTTAAAGCCAGATCGTCACATTGGCCGCTCTTCTCTCTGAAACGCTTGTACTTATCGTCTGCAAAGCTATGTCGCGTGCTGCGGTATGTGGAGACACTAAAAGCACCATAGTAGAACACAGATGAAGCTTCTAAGTTGATGTAATAGCCAGTAAGAAGTAGTGGAATTCAAGTTTTAGGTATCGCTTATTGACTTTATAGCTGGCTTTGGTGCCTTGGACATGAGCTAGGACCTTAAGATTCTGCATGAAAGGAGGACTAGCAGCCGAGTTGCATGGGAGAATGTGAAAAGTGTTCATATGTAGTAAAAACCTGAGAAATCCGTCCGTTTTCGTCATTTGTTATCGAATCGACTTAAAGCCAGATCGTCACATTGGCCGCTCTTCTCCCTGAAACGGATGTACTTATCGTCTGCAAAGCTATGTCGCGTGCTGCGGTATGCTGAGACACTAAAAGCACCATAGTAGAACACAGATCAAGCTTCTAAGTTGATGTAATAGCCAGTAAGAAGTAGTACAACTCAAGTTTTAGGTATTGAATATTGACCTTTTAGCTGGCTTTGGTGCCTTGGACATGAGCTAGGACCTTAAGATTCTGCATGAAAGGAGGACTAGCAGCCGAGTAGCACGGGAGAATGTGAAAAGTGTTCATATGTAGTAAAAACCTGAGAAATCCGTCCGTTTTCGTCATTTGTTATCGCACCGACTTAAAGCCAGATCGACACATTCGCCGCTCTTCTCTCTGAAACGGTTGTACTTATCGTCTGCAAAGTTTTGTCGCGTGCTGCGGTATGCTGAGACACTACAAGCACCATAGTAGAACACAGATGAAGCTTCTAAGTTGAGGTAATAGCCAGTAAGAGGTAGTACAATTCAAGTTTTAGGTATTGAACATTGACCTTTTAGCCGGCTTTGGTGCCTTGGACATGAGATAGGACCTTAAGATTCTGCATGAAAGGAGGACTAGCAGCCGAGTTGCACGGGAGAATGTGAAAAGTGTTCATATGTAATAAAAACCTGAGACATCCGTCCGTTTTCGTCATTTGTTATCGAATCGACGTAAAGCCACATCGTCACATTGGCCGCTCTTCTCTCTGAAACGGTTGTACTTATCGTCTGCAAAACTATGTCGCGTGCTGCGGTATACGGAGAAACTAAAAGCACCGTAGTAGAACACAGATGAAGCTTCTAAGTTGATGTATTAGCGAGTAAGAAGTAGTACAATTCAAGTTTTAGGTATCGGTTATTGACTTTTTAGCTGGCTTTGGTGCCTTGGACATGAGCTAGGACCTTAAGATTCTGCATGAAAGGACGACTAGCAGCAGAGTTGCACGGGAGAATGTGAAAAGTGTTCATATGTAATAAAAACCTGAGACATCCGTCCGTTTTCGTCATTTGTTATCGAATCGACGTAAAGCCAGATCGTCACATTGGCCGCTCTGCTCTCTGAAATGGTTGTACTTATCGTCTGCAAAGCTATGTCGCGTACTGCGGTATTCGGAGACACTAAAAGCACCACAGTAGAACACAGATGAAGCTTCTAAGTTGATGTAATATCCAGTAAGAAGTAGTACAATTCAAGTTTTAGGTATCGATTATTGACTTTTTAGCTGGCTTTGGTGCCTTGGACATGAGCTAGGACCTTAAGATTCTGCATGAAAGGAGGACTAGCAGCCGAGTTTCACGGGAGAATGTAAAAAGTGTTCATATGTAATAAAAACCTGAGAAATCCGTCCGTTTTCGTCATTTGTTATCGAATCGACTTAAAGCCAGATCGTCACATTGGCCGCTCTTCTCTCTGAAACAGTTGTACTTATCGTTTGCAAAGCTATGTCGCGTGCTGCGGTATGCTGAGACACTAGTAGCACCATAGTAGAACACAGATGAAGCTTCTAAGTTGATGTAATAGCCAGTAAGGAGTAGTACAATTCAAGTTTTAGGTATCGGTTATTGACTTTTTAGCTGGCTTTGGTGCCTTGGACATGAGCTAGGACCTTAAGATTCTGCATGAAAGGAGGACTAGCAGCCGAGTTGCACGGGAGAATGTGAAAAGTGTTCATATGTAGTAAAAACCTGAGAAATCCGTTCGTTTTCTGTCATTTGTTATCGAATCGACTTAGAGCCAGATCGACACATTGGCCGCTCTTCTCTCTGAAACGGTTGTACTTATCGTCTACAAAGCTATGTCGCGTGCTGCGTTATGCGGAGACACTAAAAGCACCATAGTAGAACACAGATTAAGCTTCTAAGTTGATGTAATAGCCAGTAAGAAGTAGTAGAATTCAAGTTTTAGGTATTGAATATTGACTTTTTAGCTGGCTTTGGTGCCTTGGACATGAGCTAGGACCTTAACATTCTTCATGAAAGGAGGACTAGCAGCCGAGTTGCACGGGAGAATGTGAAAAGTGTTCATATGCAGTAAAAACCTGAGATATCCGTCCGTTTTCGTCATTTGTTATCGAATCGACTTAAAGCCAGATCGACACATTGGCCGCTCTTCTCTCTGAAACGGTTGTACTTATCGTCTGCAAAGCTTTGTCGCGTGCTGCGGTATGCTGAGACACTACAAGCACTATAGTAGAACACAGATCAAGCTTCTAAGTTGATGTAATAGCCGGTAAGAAGTAGTACAATTCAAGTTTTAGGTATCGATTATTGACTTTTTAGCTGGCTTTGGTGCCTTGGACATGAGCTAGGACCTTAAGATTCTGCATGAAAGGAGGACTAGCAGCCGAGTTTCACGGGAGAATGTGAAAAGTGTTCATATGTAGTAAAAACCTGAGAAATCCGTCCGTTTTCGTCATTTGTTATCGAATCAACTTAAAGCCAGATCGTCACATTGGCCGCTCTTCTCTCTGAAACGGTTGTACTTATCGTCTGCAAAGCTATGTCGCGTGCTGCGGTATGCGGAGAAACTAAAAGCAACGTAGTAGAACACAGATGAAGCTTCTAAGTTGATGTAATAGCCAGCTAGAAGCAGTACATTTCAAGTTTTAGGTATTGATTATTGACTTTTTAGCTGGCTTTGGTGCCTTGGACATGAGCTAGGACCTTAAGATTCTGCATGGAAGGAGGACTAGCAGCCGAGTTGCACGGGAGAATGTGAAAAGTGTTCATATGTAGTAAAAACCTGAGAGGTCCGTCCGTTTTCGTCATTTGTTATCGAATCGACTTAAAGCCACATCGTCACATTGGCCGCTCTTCTCTCTGAAACGGTTGTACTTATCGTCTACAAAACTATGTCGTGTGCTGCGGTATACGGAGAAACTAAAAGCACCGTAGTAGAACACAGATGAAGCTTCTAAGTTGATGTATTAGCCAGTAAGAAGTAGTACAATTCAAGTTTTAGGTATCGGTTATTGACTTTTTAGCTGGCTTTGGTGCCTTGGACATGAGCTTGGACCTTAAGATTCTGCATGAAAGGAGGACTAGCAGCCGAGTTGCACGGGAGAATGTGAAAAGTGTTCATAAGTAGTAAAAACCTGAGAAATCCGTCCGTTTTCGTCATTTGTTACCGAATCGACTTAAAGCCAGATCGTCACATTGGCCGATCTTCTCTCTGAAACGGTTGTACTTATCGTCTGCAAAGCTATGTCGCGTGTTGCCGTAGGCGGAAACAGGAAAAGCACCATAATAGAACACAGATGAAGCTTCTAAGTTGATGTAATAGCCAGTAAGAAGTAGTCCAATTCAAGTTTTAGGTATCGGTTATTGACTTTTTAGCTGGCTTTGGTGCCTTGACCATGAGCTAGGACCTTAAGATTCTGCATGAAAGGAGGACTAGCAGCCGAGTTGCACGGCGGAATGTGAAAAGTGTTCATATGTAGTAAAAACCTGAGAAATCCGTCCGTTTTCGTCATTTGTTATGGAATCGACTTAAAGCCAGATCGTCACATTGGCCGCTCTTCTCTCTGAAACGCTTGTACTTATCGTCTGCAAAACTATGTCGCGTGCTGCGGTATGCGGAAAAACTAAAACCATCGTAGGAGAACACACATGAAGCTTCTAAGTTGATGTAATAGCCAGTAAGAAGTAGTACAATTCAAGTTTTAGGTATTGATTATTGACTTTTTAGCTGGCTTTGGTGCCTTGGACATGAGCTAGGACCTTAAGATTCTGCATGAAAGGAGGACTAGCAGCCGAGTTGCACGGGAGAATGTGAAAAGTGTTCATATGTAGTAAAAACCTGAGAAATCCGTCCGTTTTCGTCATTTGTTATCGCATCGACTTAAAGCCAGATCGACACATTGGCCCCTCTTCTCTCTGAAACGGTTGTACTTATCGTCTGCAAAGCTTTGTCGCGTGCTGCGGTGTGCTGAGACACTACAAGCACTATAGTAGAACACAGATGAAGCTTCTAAGTTGAGGTAATAGCCAGTAAGAGGTAGTACAATTCAAGTTTTAGGTATTGAATATTGACCTTTTAGCTGGCTTTGGTGCCTTGGACATGAGATAGGACCTTAAGATTCTGCATGAAAATAGGACTAGCAGCCGAGTTGCACGGGAGAATGTGAAAAGTGTTCATATGTAATAAAAACCTGAGACATCCGTCCGTTTTCGTCATTTGTTATCGAATCGACGTAAAGCCAGATCGTCACATTGGCCGCTCTTCTCTCTGATACGGTTGTACATATCGTCTGCAAAGCTATGTCGCGTGCTGCGGTATGCTGAGACACTACAAGCACCATAGTAGAACACAGATCAAGCTTCTAAGTTGATGTAATATGCAGTATGAAGTAGTACAATTCAAGTTTTAGGTATTGAATATTGAATTTTTAGCTGGCTTTGGTGCCTTGGACATGAGCTAGGACCTTAATATTCTGCATGAAAGGAGGACTAGCAGCCGAGTTGCACGGAAGAATGTGAAAAGTGTTCATATGTAGTAAGAACCTGAGAAATCCGTCCGTTTTCGTCATTTGTTATCGAATCGACTTAAAGCCAGATCGTCACATTGCCCGCTCTGCTCTCTGAAACGGTTGTACTTATCGTCTGCAAAGCTATGTCGCGTACTGCGGTATTCGGAGACACTAAAAGCACCATAGTAGAACACAGATGAAGCTTCTAAAATGATGTAATAGCCAGTAAGAAGTAGTACAATTCAAGTTTTAGGTATCGGTTATTGACTTTTTAGCTGGCTTTGGTGCCTTGGACATGAGGTAGGACCTTACGATTCTGCATGAAAGGAGGACTAGCAGCCGAGTTGCACGGGAGAATGTGAAAAGTGTTCATATGTAGTAAAAACCTTAGAAATCCGTCCGTTTTCGTCATTTGTTATCGAATTGACGTAAAGCCAGATCGTCACATTGGCCGATCTTCTCTCTGAAGCGGATGTACTTATAGTCTGCAAAGCTATGTCGCGTGCTGCGGTATGCTGAGACACTAAAAGCACCATAGTAGAACACAGATCAAGGTTCTAAGTTGATGTAATAGCCAGTAAGAAGTAGTACTATTCAAGTTTTAGGTATTGAATATTGACCTTTTAGCTGGCTTTGGTGCTTTGGACATGAGCTAGGACCTTAAGATTCTGCGTGAAAGGAGGACTAGCAGCCGAGTTGCAGGGGAGAATGTGAAAAGTGTTCATATGTAGTAAAAACGTGAGACATCCGTCCGTTTTCGTCATTTGTTATCGAATCGACTTAAAGCCAGATCGTCACATTGGCCGCTCTTCTCTCACAAACGGTTGTACTTATCGTTTGCAAAGCTATGTCGCGTGTTGCCGTAGGCGGAAACAGGAAAAGCACCATAATAGAACACAGATGAAGCTTCTAAGTTGATGTAATAGCCAGTAAGAAGTAGTCCAATTCAAGTTTTAGGTATCGGTTATTGACTTTTTAGCTGGCTTTGGTGCCTTGACCATGAGCTAGGACCTTAAGATTCTGCATGAAAGGAGGACTAGCAGCCGAGTTGCACGGCAGAATGTGAAAAGTGTTCATATGTAGTAAAAACCTGAGAAATCCGTCGGTTTTCGTCACTTGTTATCGAATCGACTTAAAGCCAGATCGTCACATTTGCCGCTCCTCTCTCTGAAACGGTTGTACTTATCGTCTGCAAAGCTATGTCGCGTACTGCGGTATTCGGAGACACTAAAAGCACCATAGTAGAACACAGATGAAGCTTCTAAAATGATGTAATAGCCAGTAAGAAGTAGTACAATTCAAGTTTTAGGTATTGATTATTGACTTTTTAGCTGGCTTTGGTGCCTTGGACATGAGCTAGGACCTTAAGATTCTGCATGAATGGAGGACTAGCAGCCGAGATGCACGGGAGAATGTGGAAAGTGTTCATATGTAGTAAAAACCTGAGAAATCCGTCCGTTTCCGTCATTTGTTATCGCATCGACTTAAAGCCAGATCGACACATTGGCCGCTCTTCTCTCTGAAACGGTTGTACTTATCGTCTGCAAAGATTTGTCGCGTGCTGCGGTATGCTGAGACACTACAAGCAGCATAGTAGAACACAGATGAAGCTTCTAAGTTGAGGTAATAGCCAGTAAGAGGTAGTACAATTCAAGTTTTAGGTATTGAATATTGAACTTTTAGCTGGCTTTGGTGCCTTGGACATGAGATAGGACCTTAAGATTCTGCATGAAAGGAGGACTAGCAGCCGAGTTGCACGGGAGAATGTGAAAAGTGTTCATATGTAATAAAAACCTGAGACATCCGTCCGTTTTCGTCATTTGTTATCGAATCGACGTAAAGCCAGATCGTCACATTGGCCGCTCTGCTCTCTGAAATGGTTGTACTTATCGTCTGCAAAGCTATGTCGCGTACTGTGGTATTCGGAGACACTAAAAACACCACAGTAGAACACAGATGAAGCTTCTAAGTTGATGTAATATCCAGTAAGAAGTAGTACAATTCAAGTTTTAGGTATCGATTATTGACTTTTTAGCTGGCTTTGGTGCCTTGGACATGAGCTAGGACCTTAAGGTTCTGCATGAAAGGAGGACTAGCAGCCGAGTTGCATGGGAGAATGTGAAAAGTGTTCATATGTAGTAAAAATCTGAGAAATCCGTCCGTTTTCGTCATTTGTTATGGAATCGACTTAAAGCCAGATCGTCACATTGGCCGATCTTCTCTCTGAAACGGATGTACTTATCGTCTGCAAAGCTATGTCGCGTGCAGCGGTATGCTGAGACACTAAAAGCACCATAGTAGAACACAGATCAAGGTTCTAAGTTGATGTAATAGCCAGTAAGAAGTAGTACAATTCAAGTTTTAGGTATTGAATATTGACCTTTTAGCTGGCTTTGGTGCTTTGGACATGAGCTAGGACCTTAAGATTCTGCATGAAAGGAGGACTAGCAGCCGAGTTGCAGGGGAGAATGTGAAAAGTGTTCATATGTAGTAAAAACCTGAGACATCCGTCCGTTTTCGTCATTTGTTATCGAATCGACTTAAAGCCAGATCGTCACATTGGCCGCTCTTCTCTCTGAAACGCTTGTACTTATCGTCTGCAAAGCTATGTCGCGTGCTGCGGTATGTGGAGACACTAAAAGCACCATAGTAGAACACAGATGAAGCTTCTAAGTTGATGTAATAGCCAGTAAGAAGTAGTACAATTCAAGTTTTAGGTATTGAATATTGACCTTTTAGCTGGCTTTGGTGCCTTGGACATGAGCTAGGACCTTAAGATTCTGCATGAAAGGAGGACTAGCAGCCGAGTAGCACGGGAGAATGTGAAAAGTGTTCATATGTAATAAAAACCTGAGAAATCCGTCCGTTTTCGTCATTTGTTATCGCACCGACTTAAAGCCAGATCGACACATTGGCCGCTCTTCTCTCTGAAACGGTTGTACTTATCGTCTGCAAAGCTTTGTCGCGTGCTGCGGTATGCTGAGACACTACAAGCACCATAGTAGAACACAGATGAAGCTTCTAAGTTGAGGTAATAGCCAGTAAGAGGTAGTACAATTCAAGTTTTAGGTATTGAACATTGAACTTTTAGCTGGCTTTGGTGCCTTGGACATGAGATAGGACCTTAAGATTCTGCATGAAAGGAGGACTAGCAGCCGAGTTGCACGGGAGAATGTGAAAAGTGTTCATATGTAATAAAAACCTGAGACATCCGTCCGTTTTCGTCATTTGTTATCGAATCGACGTAAAGCCACATCGTCACATTGGCCGCTCTTCTCTCTGAAACGGTTGTACTTATCGTCTGCAAAACTATGTCGCGTGCTGCGGTATGCGGAGAAACTAAAAGCAACGTAGTAGAACACAGATGAAGCTTCTAAGTTGATGTAATAGCCAGTAAGGAGCAGTACATTTCAAGTTTTAGGTATAGATTATTGACTTTTTAGCTGGCTTTGGTGCCTTGGACATGAGCTAGGACCTTAATATTCTGCATGAAAGGAGGACTAGCAGCCGAGTAGCACGGGAGAATGTGAAAAGTGTTCATATGTAGTAAAAACCTGAGACATCCGTCCGTTTTCGTCATTTGTTATCGAATCGACGTAAAGCCAGATCGTCACATTGGCCGCTCTGCTCTCTGAAATGGTTGTACTTATCGTCTGCAAAGCTATGTCGCGTACTGCGGTATTCGGAGACACTAAAAGCACCACAGTAGAACACAGATGAAGCTTCTAAGTTGATGTAATATCCAGTAAGAAGTAGTACAATTCAAGTTTTAGGTATCGGTTATTGACTTTTTAGCTGGCTTTGGTGCCTTGGACATGAGCTAGGACCTTAAGATTCTGCATGAAAGGAGGACTAGCAGCCGAGTTTCACGGGAGAATGTGAAAAGTGTTCATATGTCGTAAAAACCTGAGAAATCCGTCCGTTTTCGTCATTTGTTATCGAATCGACTTAAAGCCAGATCGTCACATTGGCCGCTCTTCTCTCTGAAACGCTTGTACTTATCGTTTGCAAAGCTATGTCGCGTGCTTCGGTATGCTGAGACACTAAAAGCACCATAGTAGAAAACAGATCACGCTTCTAAGTTGATGTAATAGCCAGTAAGAAGTAGTACAAATCAAGTTTTAGGTATTGAATATTGACCTTTTAGCTGGCTTTGGTGCCTTGGACATGAGCTAGGACCTTAAGGTTCTGCATGAAAGGAGGACTAGCAGCCGAGTTGCACGGGAGAATGTGAAAAGTGTTCATATGTAGTAAAAAAATGAGACATCCGTCCATTTTCGTCATTTCTTTTCTAATCGACTTAAAGCCACATCGTCACATTGGCCGCTCTTCTCTGTGAAACGGTTGTACTTATCGTCTACAAAGCTATGTCGCGTGCTGCAGTGTGCGGAGACACTAAAAGCACCATAGTAGAACACAGATGAAGCTTCTAAGTTGAGGTAATAGCCAGTAAGAGGTAGTACAATTCAAGTTTTAGGTATTGAACATTGACCTTTTAGCTGGCTTTGGTGCCTTGGACATGAGATAGGACCTTAAGATTCTGCATGAAAGGAGGACTAGCAGCCGAGTTTCACGGGAGAATGTGAAAAGTGTTCATATGTAATAAAAACCTGAGACATCCGTCCGTTTTCGTCATTTGTTATCGAATCGACGTAAAGCCACATCGTCACATTGGCCGCTCTTCTCTCTGAAATGGTTGTACTTATCGTCTGCAAAACTATGTCGCGTGCTGCGGTATGCGGAGAAACTAAAAGCAACGTAGTAGAACACAGATGAAGCTTCTAAGTTGATGTAATAGCCAGTAAGGAGCAGTACATTTCAAGTTTTAGGTATTGATTATTGACTTTTTAGCTGGCTTTGGTGCCTTGGACATGAGCTAGGACCTTAATATTCTGCATGAAAGGAGGACTAGCAGCCGAGTAGACCGGGGGAATGTGAAAAGTGTTCATATGTAGTAAAAACCTGAGACATCCGTCCGTTTTCGTCATTTGTTATCGAATCGACTTAAAGCCACATCGTCACATTGGCCGCTCTTCTCTCTGAAACGCTTGTACTTATCGTCTGCAAAGCTATGTCGCGTGCTGCGGTATGTGGAGACACTAAAAGCACCATAGTAGAACACAGATGAAGCTTCTAAGTTGATGTAATAGCCAGTAAGAAGTAGTAAAATTCAAGTTTTAGGTATTGAATATTGACCTTTTAGCTGGCTTTGGTGCCTTGGACATGAGCTAGGACCTTAAGATTCTGCATGAAAGGAGGACTAGCAGCCGAGTAGCACGGGAGAATGTGAAAAGTGTTCATATGTAGTAAAAACCTGAGAAATCCGTCCGTTTTCGTCATTTGTTATCGCACCGACTTAAAGCCAGATCGACACATTGGCCGCTCTTCTCTCTGAAACGTTTGTACTTATCGTCTGCAAAGCTTTGTCGCGTGCTGCGGTATGCTGAGACACTACAAGCACCATAGTAGAACACAGATGAAGCTTCTAAGTTGAGGTAATAGCCAGTAAGAGGTAGTACAATTCAAGTTTTAGGTATTGAACATTGACCTTTTAGCTGGCTTTGGTGCCTTGGACATGAGATAGGACCTTAAGATTCTGCATGAAAGGAGGACTAGCAGCCGAGTTGCACGGGAGAATGTGAAAAGTGTTCATATGTAATAAAAACCTGAGACATCCGTCCGTTTTCGTCATTTGTTATCGAATCGACGTAAAGCCACATCGTCACATTGGCCGCTCTTCTCTCTGAAACGGTTGTACTTATCGTCTGCAAAACTATGTCGCGTGCTGCGGTATGCGGAGAAACTAAAAGCAACGTAGTAGAACACAGATGAAGCTTCTAAGTTGATGTAATAGCCAGTAAGGAGCAGTACATTTCAAGTTTTAGGTATAGATTATTGACTTTTTAGCTGGCTTTGGTGCCTTGGACATGAGCTAGGACCTTAATATTCTGCATGAAAGGAGGACTAGCAGCCGAGTAGCACGGGAGAATGTGAAAAGTGTTCATATGTAGTAAAAACCTGAGACATCCGTCCGTTTTCGTCATTTGTTATCGAATCGACGTAAAGCCAGATCGTCACATTGGCCGCTCTGCTCTCTGAAATGGTTGTACTTATCGTCTGCAAAACTATGTCGCGTACTGCGGTATTCGGAGACACTAAAAGCACCACAGTAGAACACAGATGAAGCTTCTAAGTTGATGTAATATCCAGTAAGAAGTAGTACAATTCAAGTTTTAGGTATCGGTTATTGACTTTTTAGCTGGCTTTGGTGCCTTGGACATGAGCTAGGACCTTAAGATTCTGCATGAAAGGAGGACTAGCAGCAGAGTTGCACGGGAGAATGTGAAAAGTGTTCATATGTAATAAAAACCTGAGACATCCGTCCGTTTTCGTCATTTGTTATCGAATCGACGTAAAGCCACATCGTCACATTGGCCGCTCTGCTCTCTGAAATGGTTGTACTTATCGTCTGCAAAGCTATGTCGCGTACTGCGGTATTCGGAGACACTAAAAGCACCACAGTAGAACACAGATGATGCTTCTAAGTTGATGTAATATCCAGTAAGAAGTAGTACAATTCAAGTTTTAGGTATCGATTATTGACTTTTTAGCTGGCTTTGGTGCCTTGGACATGAGCTAGGACCTTAAGATTCTGCATGAAAGGAGGACTAGCAGCCGAGTTTCACGGGAGAATGTGAAAAGTTTTCATATGTCGTAAAAACCTGAGAAATCCGTCCGTTTTCGTCATTTGTTATCGAATCGACTTAAAGCCAGATCGTCACATTGGCCGCTCTTCTCTCTGAAACGGTTGTACTTATCGTCTGCAAAGCTATGTCGCGTGCTGCGGTATGCGGAGACACTAAAAGCACCACAGTAGAACACAGATGAAGCTTCTAAGTTGATGTAATATCCAGTAAGAAGTAGTACAATTCAAGTTTTAGGTATCGGTTATTGACTTTTTAGCTGGCTTTGGTGCCTTGGACATGAGCTAGGACCTTAAGATTCTGCATGAAAGGAGGACTAGCATCCGAGTTTCACGGGAGAATGTGAAAAGTGTTCATATGTCGTAAAAACCTGAGAAATCCGTCCGTTTTCGTCATTTGTTATCGAATCGACTTAAAGCCAGATCGTCACATTGGCCGCTCTTCTCTCTGAAACGGTTGTACTTATCGTTTGCAAAGCTATGTCGCGTGCTGCGGTATGCTGAGACACTAAAAGCACCATAGTAGAACACAGATCACTCTTCTAAGTTGATGTAATAGCCAGTAAGAAGTAGTACAAATCAAGTTTTAGGTATTGAATATTGACCTTTTAGCTGGCTTTGGTGCCTTGGACATGAGCTAGGACCTTAAGGTTCTGCATGAAAGGAGGACTAGCAGCCGAGTTGCACGGGAGAATGTGAAAAGTGTTCATATGTAGTAAAAAAATGAGACATCCGTCCATTTTCGTCATTTCTTTTCTAATCGACTTAAAGCCACATCGTCACATTGGCCGCTCTTCTCTGTGAAACGGTTGTACTTATCGTCTACAAAGCTATGTCGCGTGCTGCAGTATGCGGAGACACTAAAAGCACCATAGTAGAACACAGATGAAGCTTCTAAGTTGAGGTAATAGCCAGTAAGAGGTAGTACAATTCAAGTTTTAGGTATTGAACATTGACCTTTTAGCTGGCTTTGGTGCCTTGGACATGAGATAGGACCTTAAGATTCTGCATGAAAGGAGGACTAGCAGCCGAGTTTCACGGGAGAATGTGAAAAGTGTTCATATGTAATAAAAACCTGAGACATCCGTCCGTTTTCGTCATTTGTTATCGAATCGACGTAAAGCCACATCGTCACATTGGCCGCTCTTCTCTCTGAAACGGTTGTACTTATCGTCTGCAAAACTATGTCGCGTGCTGCGGTATGCGGAGAAACTAAAAGCAACGTAGTAGAACACAGATGAAGCTTCTAAGTTGATGTAATAGCCAGTAAGGAGCAGTACATTTCAAGTTTTAGGTATTGATTATTGACTTTTTAGCTGGCTTTGGTGCCTTGGACATGAGCTAGGACCTTAATATTCTGCATGAAAGGAGGACTAGCAGCCAAGTTGCACGGGAGAATGTGAAAAGTGTTCATATGTAGTAAAAACCTGAGACATCCGTCCGTTTTCGTCATTTGTTATCGAATCGACTTAAAGCCACATCGTCACATAGGCCGCTCTTCTCTCTGAAACGGTTGTACTTATCGTCTACAAAACTATGTCGCGTGCTGCGGTATACGGAGAAACTAAAAGCACCGTAGAAGAACACAGATGAAGCTTCTAAGTTGATGTATTAGCGAGTAAGAAGTAGTACAATTCAAGTTTTAGGTATCGGTTATTGACTTTTTAGCTGGCTTTGGTGCCTTGGACATGAGGTAGGACCTTAAGATTCTGCATGAAAGGAGGACTAGCAGCCGAGTTGCACGGGAGAATGTGAAAAGTGTTCATATGTAGTAAAAATCTGAGAAATCCGTCCGTTTTCGTCATTTGTTATGGAATCGACTTAAAGCCAGATCGTCACATTGGCCGATCTTCTCTCTGAAACGGATGTACTTATCGTCTGCAAAGCTATGTCGCGTGCTGCGGTATGCTGAGACACTAAAAGCACCATAGTAGAACACAGATCAAGGTTCTAAGTTGATGTAATAGCCAGTAAGAAGTAGTACAATTCAAGTTTTAGGTATTGATATTGACCTTTTAGCTGGCTTTGGTGCTTTGGACATGAGCTAGGACCTTAAGTTTCTGCATGAAAGGAGGACTAGCAGCCGAGTTGCAGGGGAGAATGTGAAAAGTGTTCATATGTAGTAAAAACCTGAGACATCCGTCCGTTTTCGTCATTTGTTATCGAATCGACTTAAAGCCAGATCGTCACATTGGCCGCTCATCTCTCTGAAACGCTTGTACTTATCGTCTGCAAAGCTATGTCGCGTGCTGCGGTATGTGGAGACACTAAAAGCACCATAGTAGAACACAGATGAAGCTTCTAAGTTGATGTAATAGCCAGTAAGAAGTAGTACAATTCAAGTTTTAGGTATTGAATATTGACCTTTTAGCTGGCTTTGGTGCCTTGGACATGAGCTAGGACCTTAAGATTCTGCATGAAAGGAGGACTAGCAGCCGAGTAGCACGGGAGAATGTGAAAAGTGTTCATATGTAGTAAAAACCTGAGAAATCCGTCCGTTTTCGTCATTTGTTATCGCACCGACTTAAAGCCAGATCGACACATTGGCCGCTCTTCTCTCTGAAACGGTTGTACTTATCGTCTGCAAAGCTTTGTCGCGTGCTGCGGTATGCTGAGACACTACAAGCACCATAGTAGAACACAGATGAAGCTTCTAAGTTGAGGTAATAGCCAGTAAGAGGTAGTACAATTCAAGTTTTAGGTATTGAACATTGACCTTTTAGCTGGCTTTGGTGCCTTGGACATGAGATAGGACCTTAAGATTCTGCATGAAAGGAGGACTAGCAGCCGAGTAGCACGGGAGAATGTGAAAAGTGTTCATATGTAGTAAAAACCTGAGACATCCGTCCGTTTTCGTCATTTGTTATCGAATCGACGTAAAGCCAGATCGTCACATTGGCCGCTCTGCTCTCTGAAATGGTTGTACTTATCGTCTGCAAAGCTATGTCGCGTACTGCGGTATTCGGAGACACTAAAAGCACCACAGTAGAACACAGATGAAGCTTCTAAGTTGATGTAATATCCAGTAAGAAGTAGTACAATTCAAGTTTTAGGTATCGGTTATTGACTTTTTAGCTGGCTTTGGTGCCTTGGACATGAGCTAGGACCTTAAGATTCTGCATGAAAGGAGGACTAGCAGCAGAGTTGCACGGGAGAATGTGAAAAGTGTTCATATGTAATAAAAACCTGAGACATCCGTCCGTTTTCGTCATTTGTTATCGAATCGACGTAAAGCCAGATCGTCACATTGGCCGCTCTGCTCTCTGAAATGGTTGTACTTATCGTCTGCAAAGCTATGTCGCGTACTGCGGTATTCGGAGACACTAAAAGCACCACAGTAGAACACAGATGATGCTTCTAAGTTGATGTAATATCCAGTAAGAAGTAGTACAATTCAAGTTTTAGGTATCGATTATTGACTTTTTAGCTGGCTTTGGTGCCTTGGACATGAGCTAGGACCTTAAGATTCTGCATGAAAGGAGGACTAGCAGCCGAGTTTCACGGGAGAATGTGAAAAGTGTTCATATGTCGTAAAAACCTGAGAAATCCGTCCGTTTTCGTCATTTGTTATCGAATCGACTTAAAGCCAGATCGTCACATTGGCCGCTCTTCTCTCTGAAACGGTTGTACTTATCGTTTGCAAAGCTATGTCGCGTGCTGCGGTATGCTGAGACACTAAAAGCACCATAGTAGAAGACAGATCACGCTTCTAAGTCGATGTAATAGCCAGTAAGAAGTAGTACAAATCAAGTTTTAGGTATTGAATATTGACCTTTTAGCTGGCTTTGGTGCCTTGGACATGAGCTAGGACCTTAAGGTTCTGCATGAAAGGAGGACTAGCAGCCGAATTGCACGGGAGAATGTGAAAAGTGTTCATATGTAGTAAAAAAATGAGACATCCGTCCATTTTCGTCATTTCTTTTCTAATCGACTTAAAGCCACATCGTCACATTGGCCGCTCTTCTCTGTGAAACGGTTGTACTTATCGTCTACAAAGCTATGTCGCGTGCTGCAGTATGCGGAGACACTAAAAGCACCATAGTAGAACACAGATGAAGCTTCTAAGTTGATGTAATAGCCAGTAAGGAGTAGTACAATTCAAGTTTTAGGTATCGGTTATTGACTTTTTAGCTGGCTTTGGTGCCTTGGACATGAGCTAGGACCTTAAGATTCTGCATGAAAGGAGGACTAGCAGCCGAGTTGCACGGGAGAATGTGAAAAGTGTTCATATGTAGTAAAAACCTGAGAAATCCGTTCGTTTTCTGTCATTTGTTATCGAATCGACTTAGAGCCAGATCGACACATTGTCCGTTCTTCTCTCTGAAACGGTTGTACTTATCGTCTACAAAGCTATGTCGCGTGCTGCGTTATGCGGAGACACTAAAAGCACCATAGTAGAACACAGATTAAGCTTCTAAGTTGATGTAATAGCCAGTAAGAAGTAGTAGAATTCAAGTTTTAGGTATTGAATATTGACCTTTTAGCTGGCTTTGGTGCCTTGGACATGAGCTAGGACCTTAACATTCTTCATGAAAGGAGGACTAGCAGCCGAGTTGCACGGGAGAATGTGAAAAGTGTTCATGTGCAGTAAAAACCTGAGACATCCGTCCGTTTTCGTCATTTGTCATCGAATCGACTTAAAGCCAGATCGTCACATTGGCCGCTCTTCTCTCTGAAACGGTTGTACTTATCGTCTGCAAAGCTATGTCGCGTGCTGCGGTATGCTGAGACACTACAAGCACCATAGTAGAACACAGATGAAGCTTCTAAGTTGATGTAATATCCAGTAAGAAGTAGTACAATTCAAGTTTTAGGTATTGAATATTGAATTTTTAGCTGGCTTTGGTGCCTTGGACATGAGCTAGGACCTTAATATTCTGCATGAAAGGAGGACTAGCAGCCGAGTTGCACGGGAGAATGTGAGAAGTGTTCATATGTAGTAAAAACCTGAGAAATCCGTCCGTTTTCGTCATTTGTTATCGAATCGACTTAAAGCCAGATCGTCACATTGACCGCTGTTCTCTCTGAAACGGTTGTACTTATCGTCTGCAAAGCTATGTCGCGTACTGCGGTATTCGGAGACACTAAAAGCACCATAGTAGAACACAGATGAAGCTTCTAAAATGATGTACTAGCCAGTAAGGAGTAGTACAATTCAAGTTTTAGGTATCGGTTATTGACTTTTTAGCTGGCTTTGGTGCCTTGGACATGAGCTAGGACCTTAAGATTCTGCATGAAAGGAGGACTAGCAGCCGAGTTGCACGGGAGAATGTGAAAAGTGTTCTTATGTAGTAAAAACCTGAGAAATCCGTCCGTTTTCGTCATTTGTTATCGAATCGACTTAAAGCCACATCGTCACATTGGCCGATCTTCTCTCTGAAACGGATATACTTATCGTCTGCAAAGCTATGTTGGGTGCTGCGGTATGCTGAGACACTAAAATCACCATAGTAGAACATAGATCAAGGTTCTAAGTTGATGTAATAGCCAGTAAGAAGTAGTACAATTCAAGTTTTAGGTATTGAATATTGACCTTTTAGCTGGCTTTGGTGCTTTGGACATGAGCTAGGACCTTAAGATTCTGCATGAAAGGAGGACTAGCAGCCGAGTTGCAGGGGAGAATGTGAAAAGTGTTCATATGTAGTAAAAACCTGAGAAATCCGTCCGATTTGGTCATTTGTTATCGAATCGACTTAAAGCCAGATCGTCACATTGGCCGCTCTTCTCTCTGAAACGCTTGTACTTATCGTCTGCAATGCTATGTCGCGTGCTGCGGTATGTGGAGACACTAAAAGCACCATAGTAGAACACAGATGAAGCTTCTAAGTTGATGTAATAGCCAGTAAGAAGTAGTGGAATTCAAGTTTTAGGTATCGCTTATTGACTTTTTAGCTGGCTTTGGTGCCTTGGACATGAGCTAGGACCTTAAGATTCTGCATGAAAGGAGGACTAGCAGCCGAGTTGCACGGGAGAATGTGAAAAGTGTTCATATGTAGTAAAAACCTGAGAAATCCGTCCGTTTTCGTCATTTGTTATCGAATCGACTTAAAGCCAGATCGTCACATTGGCCGCTCTTCTCTCTGAAACGCTTGTACTTATCGTCTGCAAAGCTATGTCGCGTGCTGCGGTATGTGGAGACACTAAAAGCACCATAGTAGAACACAGATGAAGCTTCTAAGTTGATGTAATAGCCAGTAAGAAGTAGTACAATTCAAGTTTTAGGTATTGAATATTGACCTTTTAGCTGGCTTTGGTGCCTTGGACATGAGCTAGGACCTTAAGATTCTGCATGAAAGGAGGACTAGCAGCCGAGTAGCACGGGAGAATGTGAAAAGTGTTCATATGTAGTAAAAACCTGAGAAATCCGTCCGTTTTCGTCATTTGTTATCGCACCGACTTAAAGCCAGATCGACACATTGGCCGCTCTTCTCTCTGAAACGGTTGTACTTATCGTCTGCAAAGCTATGTCGCGTACTGCGGTATTCGGAGACACTAAAAGCACCATAGTAGAACACAGATCACGCTTCTAAGTCGATGTAACAGCCAGTAAGAAGTAGTACAAATCAAGTTTTAGGTATTGAATATTGACAATTTAGCTGGCTTTGGTGCCTTGGACATGAGCTAGGAAATTAAGGTTCTGCATGAAAGGAGGACTAGCAGCCGAGTTGCACGGGAGAATGTGAAAAGTGTTCATATGTAGTAAAAAAATGAGACATCCGTCCATTTTCGTCATTTCTTTTCTAATCGACTTAAAGCCACATCGTCACATTGGCCGCTCTTCTCTGTGAAACGGTTGTACTTATCGTCTACAAAGCTATGTCGCGTGCTGCAGTATGCGGAGACACTAAAAGCACCATAGTAGAACACAGATGAAGCTTCTAAGTTAATGTAATAGCCAGTAAGGAGTAGTACAATTCAAGTTTTAGGTATCGGTTATTGACTTTTTAGCTGGCTTTGGTGCCTTGGACATGAGCTAGGACCTTAAGATTCTGCATGAAAGGAGGACTAGCAGCCGAGTTGCACGGGAGAATGTGAAAAGTGTTCATATGTAGTAAAAACCTGAGAAATCCGTTCGTTTTCTGTCATTTGTTATCGAATCGACTTAGAGCCAGATCGACACATTGTCCGTTCTTCTCTCTGAAACGGTTGTACTTATCGTCTACAAAGCTATGTCGCGTGCTGCGTTATGCGGAGACACTAAAAGCACCATAGTAGAACACAGATTAAGCTTCTAAGTTGATGTAATAGCCAGTAAGAAGTAGTAGAATTCAAGTTTTAGGTATCGAATATTGACCTTTTAGCTGGCTTTGGTGCCTTGGACATGAGATAGGACCTTAAGATTCTGCATGAAAGGAGGACTAGCAGCCGAGTTGCACGGGAGAATGTGAAAAGTGTTCATATGTAATAAAAACCTGAGACATCCGTCCGTTTTCGTCATTTGTTATCGAATCGACGTAAAGCCACATCGTCACATTGGCCGCTCTTCTCTCTGAAACGGATGTACTTATCGTCTGCAAAACTATGTCGCGTGCTGCGGTATGCGGAGAAACTAAAAGCAACGTAGTAGAACACAGATGAAGCTTCTAAGTTGATGTAATAGCCAGTAACGAGCAGTACATTTCAAGTTTTAGGTATAGATTATTGACTTTTTAGCTGGCTTTGGTGCCTTGGACATGAGCTAGGACCTTAATATTCTGCATGAAAGGAGGACTAGCAGCCGAGTAGCACGGGAGAATGTGAAAAGTGTTCATATGTAGTAAAAACCTGAGACATCCGTCCGTTTTCGTCATTTGTTATCGAATCGACGTAAAGCCAGATCGTCACATTGGCCGCTCTGCTCTCTGAAATGGTTGTACTTATCGTCTGCAAAGCTATGTCGCGTACTGCGGTATTCGGAGACACTAAAAGCACCACAGTAGAACACAGATGAAGCTTCTAAGTTGATGTAATATCCAGTAAGAAGTAGTACAATTCAAGTTTTAGGTATCGGTTATTGACTTTTTAGCTGGCTTTGGTGCCTTGGACATGAGCTAGGACCTTAAGATTCTGCATGAAAGGAGGACTAGCAGCAGAGTTGCACGGGAGAATGTGAAAAGTGTTCATATGTAATAAAAACCTGAGACATCCGTCCGTTTTCGTCATTTGTTATCGAATCGACGTAAAGCCAGATCGTCACATTGGCCGCTCTGCTCTCTGAAATGGTTGTACTTATCGTCTGCAAAGCTATGTCGCGTACTGCGGTATTCGGAGACACTAAAAGCACCACAGTAGAACACAGATGATGCTTCTAAGTTGATGTAATATCCAGTAAGAAGTAGTACAATTCAAGTTTTAGGTATCGATTATTGACTTTTTAGCTGGCTTTGGTGCCTTGGACATGAGCTAGGACCTTAAGATTCTGCATGAAAGGAGGACTAGCAGCCGAGTTTCACGGGAGAATGTGAAAAGTGTTCATATGTAGTAAAAACCTGAGAAATCCGTCCGTTTTCGTCATTTGTTATCGAATCGACTTAAAGCCAGATCGTCACATTGGCCGCTCTTCTCTCTGAAACGGTTGTACTTATCGTTTGCAAAGCTATGTCGCGTGCTGCGGTATGCTGAGACACTAAAAGCACCATAGTAGAAGACAGATCACGCTTCTAAGTCGATGTAATAGCCAGTAAGAAGTAGTACAAATCAAGTTTTAGGTATTGAATATTGACCTTTTAGCTGGCTTTGGTGCCTTGGACATGAGCTAGGACCTTAAGGTTCTGCATGAAAGGAGGACTAGCAGCCGAGTTGCACGGGAGAATGTGAAAAGTGTTCATATGTAGTAAAAAAATGAGACATCCGTCCATTTTCGTCATTTCTTTTCTAATCGACTTAAAGCCACATCGTCACATTGGCCGCTCTTCTCTGTGAAACGGTTGTACTTATCGTCTACAAAGCTATGTCGCGTGCTGCAGTATGCGGAGACACTAAAAGCACCATAGTAGAACACAGATTAAGCTTCTAAGTTGATGTAATAGCCAGTAAGGAGTAGTACAATTCAAGTTTTAGGTATCGGTGATTGACTTTTTAGCTGGCTTTGGTGCCTTGGACATGAGCTAGGACCTTAAGATTCTGCATGAAAGGAGGACTAGCAGCCGAGTTGCACGGGAGAATGTGAAAAGTGTTCATATGTAGTAAAAACCTGAGAAATCCGTTCGTTTTCTGTCATTTGTTATCGAATCGACTTAGAGCCAGATCGACACATTGTCCGTTCTTCTCTCTGAAACGGTTGTACTTATCGTCTACAAAGCTATGTCGCGTGCTGCGTTATGTGGAGACACTAAAAGCACCATAGTAGAACACAGATTAAGCTTCTAAGTTGATGTAATAGCCAGTAAGAAGTAGTAGAATTCAAGTTTTAGGTATCGAATATTGACCTTTTAGCTGGCTTTGGTGCCTTGGACATGAGCTAGGACCTTAACATTCTTCATGAAAGGAGGACTAGCAGCCGAGTTGCACGGGAGAATGTGAAAAGTGTTCATGTGCAGTAAAAACGTGAGACATCCGTCCGTTTTCGTCATTTGTCATCGAATCGACTTAAAGCCAGATCGTCACATTGGCAGCTCTTCTCTCTGAAACGGTTGTACTTATCGTCTGCAAAGCTATGTCGCGTGCTGCGGTATGCTGAGACACTACAAGCACCATAGTAGAACACAGATGAAGCTTCTAAGTTGATGTAATATCCAGTAAGAAGTAGTACAATTCAAGTTTTAGGTATTGAATATTGAATTTTTAGCTGGCTTTGGTGCCTTGGACATGAGCTAGGACCTTAATATTCTGCATGAAAGGAGGACTAGCAGCCGAGTTGCACGGGAGAATGTGAGAAGTGTTCATATGTAGTAAAAACCTGAGAAATCCGTCCGTTTTCGTCATTTGTTATCGAATCGACTTAAAGCCAGATCGTCACATTGACCGCTGTTCTCTCTGAAACGGTTGTACTTATCGTCTGCAAAGCTATGTCGCGTACTGCGGTATTCGGAGACACTAAAAGCACCATAGTAGAACACAGATGAAGCTTCTAAAATGATGTACTAGCCAGTAAGGAGTAGTACAATTCAAGTTTTAGGTATCGGTTATTGACTTTTTAGCTGGCTTTGGTGCCTTGGACATGAGCTAGGACCTTAAGATTCTGCATGAAAGGAGGACTAGCAGCCGAGTTGCACGGGAGAATGTGAAAAGTGTTCTTATGTAGTAAAAACCTGAGAAATCCGTCCGTTTTCGTCATTTGTTATCGAATCGACTTAAAGCCACATCGTCACATTGGCCGATCTTCTCTCTGAAACGGATATACTTATCGTCTGCAAAGCTATGTCGGGTGCTGCGGTATGCTGAGACACTAAAATCACCATAGTAGAACACAGATCAAGGTTCTAAGTTGATGTAATAGCCAGTAAGAAGTAGTACAATTCAAGTTTTAGGTATTGAATATTGACCTTTTAGCTGGCTTTGGTGCTTTGGACATGAGCTAGGACCTTAAGATTCTGCATGAAAGGAGGACTAGCAGCCGAGTTGCAGGGGAGAATGTGAAAAGTGTTCATATGTAGTAAAAACCTGAGAAATCCGTCCGATTTGGTCATTTGTTATCGAATCGACTTAAAGCCAGATCGTCACATTGGCCGCTCTTCTCTCTGAAACGCTTGTACTTATCGTCTGCAATGCTATGTCGCGTGCTGCGGTATGTGGAGACACTAAAAGCACCATAGTAGAACACAGATGAAGCTTCTAAGTTGATGTAATAGCCAGTAAGAAGTAGTGGAATTCAAGTTTTAGGTATCGCTTATTGACTTTTTAGCTGGCTTTGGTGCCTTGGACATGAGCTAGGACCTTAAGATTCTGCATGAAAGGAGGACTAGCAGCCGAGTTGCACGGGAGAATGTGAAAAGTGTTCATATGTAGTAAAAACCTGAGAAATCCGTCCGTTTTCGTCATTTGTTATCGAATCGACTTAAAGCCAGATCGTCACATTGGCCGCTCTTCTCTCTGAAACGCTTGTACTTATCGTCTGCAAAGCTATGTCGCGTGCTGCGGTATGTGGAGACACTAAAAGCACCATAGTAGAACACAGATGAAGCTTCTAAGTTGATGTAATAGCCAGTAAGAAGTAGTACAATTCAAGTTTTAGGTATTGAATATTGACCTTTTAGCTGGCTTTGGTGCCTTGGACATGAGCTAGGACCTTAAGATTCTGCATGAAAGGAGGACTAGCAGCCGAGTAGCACGGGAGAATGTGAAAAGTGTTCATATGTAGTAAAAACCTGAGAAATCCGTCCGTTTTCGTCATTTGTTATCGCACCGACTTAAAGCCAGATCGACACATTGGCCGCTCTTCTCTCTGAAACGGTTGTACTTATCGTCTGCAAAGCTTTGTCGCGTGCTGCGGTATGCTGAGACACTACAAGCACCATAGTAGAACACAGATGAAGCTTCTAAGTTGAGGTAATAGCCAGTAAGAGGTAGTACAATTCAAGTTTTAGGTATTGAACATTGACCTTTTAGCTGGCTTTGGTGCCTTGGACATGAGATAGGACCTTAAGATTCTGCATGAAAGGAGGACTAGCAGCCGAGTTGCACGGGAGAATGTGAAAAGTGTTCATATGTAATAAAAACCTGAGACATCCGTCCGTTTTCGTCATTTGTTATCGAATCGACGTAAAGCCACATCGTCACATTGGCCGCTCTTCTCTCTGAAACGGTTGTACTTATCGTCTGCAAAACTATGTCGCGTGCTGCGGTATGCGGAGAAACTAAAAGCAACGTAGTAGAACACAGATGAAGCTTCTAAGTTGATGTAATAGCCAGTAAGGAGCAGTACATTTCAAGTTTTAGGTATAGATTATTGACTTTTTAGCTGGCTTTGGTGCCTTGGACATGAGCTAGGACCTTAATATTCTGCATGAAAGGAGGACTAGCAGCCGAGTAGCACGGGAGAATGTGAAAAGTGTTCATATGTAGTAAAAACCTGAGACATCCGTCCGTTTTCGTCATTTGTTATCGAATCGACGTAAAGCCAGATCGTCACATTGGCCGCTCTGCTCTCTGAAATGGTTGTACTTATCGTCTGCAAAGCTATGTCGCGTACTGCGGTATTCGGAGACACTAAAAGCACCACAGTAGAACACAGATGAAGCTTCTAAGTTGATGTAATATCCAGTAAGAAGTAGTACAATTCAAGTTTTAGGTATCGGTTATTGACTTTTTAGCTGGCTTTGGTGCTTTGGACATGAGCTAGGACCTTAAGATTCTGCATTAAAGGAGGACTAGCAGCAGAGTTGCACGGGAGAATGTGAAAAGTGTTCATATGTAATAAAAACCTGAGACATCCGTCCGTTTTCGTCATTTGTTATCGAATCGACTTAAAGCCAGATCGTCACATTTGCCGCTCTGCTCTCTGAAATGGTTGTACTTATCGTCTGCAAAGCTATGTCGCGTACTGCGGTATTCGGAGACACTAAAAGCACCACAGTAGAACACAGATGATGCTTCTAAGTTGATGTAATATCCAGTAAGAAGTAGTACAATTCAAGTTTTAGGTATTGAATATTGACCTTTTAGCTGGCTTTGGTGCCTTGGACATGAGCTAGGACCTTAAGGTTCTGCATGAAAGGAGGACTAGCAGCCGAGTTGCACGGGAGAATGTGAAAAGTGTTCATATGTAGTAAAAAAATGAGACATCCGTCCATTTTCGTCATTTCTTTTCTAATCGACTTAAAGCCACATCGTCACATTGGCCGCTCTTCTCTGTGAAACGGTTGTACTTATCGTCTACAAAGCTATGTCGCGTGCTGCAGTATGCGGAGACACTAAAAGCACCATAGTAGAACACAGATGAAGCTTCTAAGTTGATGTAATAGCCAGTAAGGAGTAGTACAATTCAAGTTTTAGGTATCGGTGATTGACTTTTTAGCTGGCTTTGGTGCCTTGGACATGAGCTAGGACCTTAAGATTCTGGATGAAAGGAGGACTAGCAGCCGAGTTGCACGGGAGAATGTGAAAAGTGTTCATATGTAGTAAAAACCTGAGAAATCCGTTCGTTTTCTGTCATTTGTTATCGAATCGACTTAGAGCCAGATCGACACATTGTCCGTTCTTCTCTCTGAAACGGTTGTACTTATCGTCTACAAAGCTATGTCGCGTGCTGCGTTATGTGGAGACACTAAAAGCACCATAGTAGAACACAGATTAAGCTTCTAAGTTGATGTAATAGCCAGTAAGAAGTAGTAGAATTCAAGTTTTAGGTATCGAATATTGACCTTTTAGCTGGCTTTGGTGCCTTGGACATGAGCTAGGACCTTAACATTCTTCATGAAAGGAGGACTAGCAGCCGAGTTGCACGGGAGAATGTGAAAAGTGTTCATGTGCAGTAAAAACGTGAGACATCCGTCCGTTTTCGTCATTTGTCATCGAATCGACTTAAAGCCAGATCGTCACATTGGCCGCTCTTCTCTCTGAAACGGTTGTACTTATCGTCTGCAAAGCTATGTCGCGTGCTGCGGTATGCTGAGACACTACAAGCACCATAGTAGAACACAGATGAAGCTTCTAAGTTGATGTAATATCCAGTAAGAAGTAGTACAATTCAAGTTTTAGGTATTGAATATTGAATTTTTAGCTGGCTTTGGTGCCTTGGACATGAGCTAGGACCTTAATATTCTGCATGAAAGGAGGACTAGCAGCCGTGTTGCACGGGAGAATGTGAGAAGTGTTCATATGTAGTAAAAACCTGAGAAATCCGTCCGTTTTCGTCATTTGTTACCGAATCGACTTAAAGCCAGATCGTCACATTGACCGCTGTTCTCTCTGAAACGGTTGTACTTATCGTCTGCAAAGCTATGTCGCGTACTGCGGTATTCGGAGACACTAAAAGCACCATAGTAGAACACAGATGAAGCTTCTAAAATGATGTACTAGCCAGTAAGGAGTAGTACAATTCAAGTTTTAGGTATCGGTTATTGACTTTTTAGCTGGCTTTGGTGCCTTGGACATGAGCTAGGACCTTAAGATTCTGCATGAAAGGAGGACTAGCAGCCGAGTTGCACGGGAGAATGTGAAAAGTGTTCTTATGTAGTAAAAACCTGAGAAATCCGTCCGTTTTCGTCATTTGTTATCGAATCGACTTAAAGCCACATCGTCACATTGGCCGATCTTCTCTCTGAAACGGATATACTTATCGTCTGCAAAGCTATGTCGGGTGCTGCGGTATGCTGAGACACTAAAATCACCATAGTAGAACACAGATCAAATTTCTAAGTTGATGTAATAGCCAGTAAGAAGTAGTACAATTCAAGTTTTAGGTATTGAATATTGACCTTTTAGCTGGCTTTGGTGCTTTGGACATGAGCTAGGACCTTAAGATTCTGCATGAAAGGAGGACTAGCAGCCGAGTTGCAGGGGAGAATGTGAAAAGTGTTCATATGTAGTAAAAACCTGAGAAATCCGTCCGATTTGGTCATTTGTTATCGAATCGACTTAAAGCCAGATCGTCACATTGGCCGCTCTTCTCTCTGAAACGCTTGTACTTATCGTCTGCAATGCTATGTCGCGTGCTGCGGTATGTGGAGACACTAAAAGCACCATAGTAGAACACAGATGAAGCTTCTAAGTTGATGTAATAGCCAGTAAGAAGTAGTGGAATTCAAGTTTTAGGTATCGCTTATTGACTTTTTAGCTGGCTTTGGTGCCTTGGACATGAGCTAGGACCTTAAGATTCTGCATGAAAGGAGGACTAGCAGCCGAGTTGCACGGGAGAATGTGAAAAGTGTTCATATGTAGTAAAAACCTGAGAAATCCGTCCGTTTTCGTCATTTGTTATCGAATCGACTTAAAGCCAGATCGTCACATTGGCCGATCTACTCTCTGAAACGGATGTACTTATCGTCTGCAAAGCTATGTCGCGTGCTGCGGTATGCTGAGACACTAAAAACACCATAGTAGAACACAGATGAAGCTTCTAAGTTAATGTAATAGCCAGTAAGAAGTAGTACAATTCAAGTTTTAGGTATTGAATATTGACCTTTTAGCTGGCTTTGGTGCCTTGGACATGAGCTAGGACCTTAAGATTCTGCATGAAAGGAGGACTAGCAGCCGAGTAGCACGGGAGAATGTGGAAAGTGTTCATATGTAGTAAAAACCTGAGACATCCGTCCGTTTTCGTCATTTGTTATCGAATCGACTTAAAGCCACATCGCCACATTGGCCGCTTTTCTCTCTGAAACGGTTGTACTTATCGTCTACAAAACTATGTCGCGTGCTGCGGTATACGGAGAAACTAAAAGCACCGTAGTAGAACACAGATGAAGCTTCTATGTTGATGTATTAGCCAGTAAGAAGTAGTACAATTCAAGTTTTAGGTATTGATTATTGACTTTTTAGCTGGCTTTGGTGCCTTGGACATGAGCTAGGACCTTAAGATTCTGCATGAAAGGAGGACTAGGAGCCAAGTTGAACGGGAGAATGTGAAAAGTGTTCATATGTAGTAAAAACCTGAGAAATCCGTCCGTTTTCGTCATTTGTTATCGAATCGACTTAAAGCCAGATCGTCAGATTGGCCGCTCTTCTCTCTGAAACGGTTGTACTTATCGTCTGCAAAACTATGTCGCGTGCTGCGGTATGCGGAGAAACTAAAAGCAACGTAGTAGAACACAGATGAAGCTTCTAAGTTGATGTAATAGCCAGTAAGAAGCAGTACATTTCAAGTTTTAGGTATTGATTATTGACTTTTTAGCTGGCTTTGGTGCCTTGGTAATGAGCTAGGACCTTAAGATTCTGCATGAAAGGAGGAGTAGCAGCCGAGTTGCACGGGAGAATGTGAAAAGTGTTCATATGTAGTAAAAACCTGAGAAATCCGTCCGTTTTCGTCATTTGTTATCGAATCGACTTAAAGCCAGATCGTCACATTGGCCGCTCTTCTCTCTGAAACGGTTGTACTTATCGTCTGCAAAGCTATGTCGCGTACTGCGGTATTCGGAGACACTAAAAGCACCATAGTAGAACACAGATGAAGCTTCTAAAATGATGTACTAGCCAGTAAGAAGTAGTACAATTCAAGTTTTAGGTATCGGTTATTGACTTTTTAGCTGGCTTTGGTGCCTTGGACATGAGCTAGGACCTTAAGATTCTGCATGAAAGGAGGACTAGCAGCCGAGTTGCACGGGAGAATGTGAAAAGTGTTCTTATGTAGTAAAAACCTGAGAAATCCGTCCGTTTTCGTCATTTGTTATCGAATCGACTTAAAGCCAGATCGTCACATTGGCCGATCTTCTCTCTGAAACGGATATACTTATCGTCTGCAAAGCTATGTCGGGTGCTGCGGTATGCTGAGACACTAAAATCACCATAGTAGAACACAGATCAAGGTTCTAAGTTGATGTAATAGCCAGTAAGAAGTAGTACAATTCAAGTTTTAGGTATTGAATATTGACCTTTTAGCTGGCTTTGGTGCTTTGGACATGAGCTAGGACCTTAAGATTCTGCATGAAAGGAGGACTAGCAGCCGAGTTGCACGGGAGAATGTGAAAAGTGTTCATATGTAGTAAAAACCTGAGAAATCCGTCCGTTTTCGTCATTTGTTATCGAATCGACTTAAAGCCAGATCGTCACATTGGCCGCTTTTCTCTCTGAAACGGTTGTACTTATCGTCTACAAAACTATGTCGCGTGCTGCGGTATACGGAGAAACTAAAAGCACCGTAGTAGAACACAGATGAAGCTTCTATGTTGATGTATTAGCCAGTAAGAAGTAGTACAATTCAAGTTTTAGGTATTGATTATTGACTTTTTAGCTGGATTTGGTGCCTTGGACATGAGCTAGGACCTTAAGATTCTGCATGAAAGGAGGACTAGCAGCCAAGTTGCACGGGAGAATGTGAAAAGTGTTCATATGTAGTAAAAACCTGAGAAATCCGTCCGTTTTCGTCATTTGTTATCGAATCGACTTAAAGCCAGATCGTCAGATTGGCCGTTCTTCTCTCTGAAACGGTTGTACTTATCGTCTGCAAAACTATGTCGCGTGCTGCGGTATGCGGAGAAACTAAAAGCAACGTAGTAGAACACAGATGAAGCTTCTAAGTTGATGTAATAGCCAGTAAGAAGCAGTACATTTCAAGTTTTAGGTATTGATTAATGACTTTTTAGCTGGCTTTGGTGCCTTGGAAATGAGCTAGGACCTTAATATTCTGCATGAAAGGAGGACTAGCAGCCGAGTTGCACGGGAGAATGTGAAAAGTGTTCATATGTAGTAAAAACCTGAGAAATCCGTCCGTTTTCGTCATTTGTTATCGAATCGACTTAAAGCCAGATCGTCACATTGGCCGCTCTTCTCTCTGAAACGGTTGTACTTATCGTCTGCAAAGCTATGTCGCGTACTGCGGTATTCGGAGACACTAAAAGCAACATAGTAGAACACAGATGAAGCTTCTAAAATGATGTAATAGCCAGTAAGAAGTAGTACAATTTAAGTTTTAGGTATCGGTTATTGACTTTTTAGCTGGCTTTGGTGCCTTGGACATGAGCTAGGACCTTAAGATTCTGCATGAAAGGAGGACTAGCAGCCGAGTTGCACGGGAGAATGTGAAAAGTGTTCATATGTAGTAAAAACCTGAGAAATCCGTCCGTTTTCGTCATTTGTTACCGAATCGACTTAAAGCCAGATCGTCACATTGGCCGATCTTCTCTCAGAAACGGTTGCACTTATCGTCTGCAAAGCTATGTCGCGTGTTGCCGTAGGCGGAAACAGGAAAAGCACCATAATAGAACACAGATGAAGCTTCTAAGTTGATGTAATAGCCAGTAAGAAGTAGTCCAATTCAAGTTTTAGGTGTCGGTTATTGACTTTTTAGCTGGCTTTGGTGCCTTGACCATGAGCTAGGACCTTAAGATTCTGCATGAAAGGAGGACTAGCAGCCGGGTTCCACTGGCAGAATGTGAAAAGTGTTCAATTTTAGTAAAAAACTGAGAAATCCGTCCGTTTTCGTCATTTGTTATCGAATCGACTTAAAGCCAGATCGTCACATTGGCCGCTCTGCTCTCTGAAACGGTTGTACTTATCGTCTGCAAAGCTATGTCGCGTGCTGCGGTATGCTGAGACACTACAAGCACCATAGTAGAACACAGATGAAGCTTCTAAGTTGATGTAATATCCAGTAAGAAGTAGTAAAATTCAAGTTTTAGGTATTGAATATTGAATTTTTAGCTGGCTTTGGTGCCTTGGATATGAGCTAGGACCTTAATATTCTGCATGAAAGGAGGACTAGCAGCCGAGTTTCACGGGAGAATCAGAAAAGTGTTCATATGTAGTAAAAACCTGAGAAATCCGACCGTTTTCGTCATTTGTTATCGAATCGACTTAAACCCAGATCGTCACATTGGCCGATCTTCTCTCTGAAACGGATATACTTATCGTCTGCAAAGCTAAGTCGCGTGCTGCGGTATGCTGAGACACTAAAAGAACCATAGTAGAACACAGATCAAGGTTCTAAGTTGATGTAATAGCCAGTAAGAGGTAGTACAATTCAAGTTTTAGGTATTGAATATTGAATTTTTAGCTGGCTTTGGTGCTTTGGACATGAGCTAGGACCTTAAGATTCTGCATGAAAGGAGGACTAGCAGCCAAGTTGCACGGGAGAATGTGAAAAGTGTTCATATGTAGTAAAAACCTGAGACATCCGTCCGTTTTCGTCATTTGTTATCGAATCGACTTAAAGCCACATCGTCACATTGGCAGCTTTTCTCTCTGAAACGGTTGTACTTATCGTCTACAAAACTATGTCGCGTGCTGCGGTATACGGAGAAACTAAAAGCACCGTAGTAGAACACAGGTGAACCTTCTATGTTGATGTATTAGCCAGTAAGAAGTAGTACAATTCAAGTTTTAGGTATTGATTATTGACTTTTTAGCTGGCTTTGGTGCCTTCGACATGAGCTAGGACCTTAAGATTCTGCATGAAAGGAGGACTAGCAGCCAAGTTGCACGGGAGAATGTGAAAAGTGTTCATATGTAGTAAAAACCTGAGAAATCCGTCCGTTTTGGTCATTTGTTATCGAATCGACTTAAAGCCAGATCGTCACATTGGCCGCTCTTCTCTCTGAAACGGTTGTACTTATCGTCTGCAAAACTATGTCGCGTGCTGCGGTATGCGGAGAAACTAAAAGCAACGTAGTAGAACACAGATGAAGCTTCTAAGTTGATGTAATAGCCAGTAAGAAGCAGTACATTTCAAGTTTTAGGTTATTGATATTGACTTTTTAGCTGGCTTTGGTGCCTTGGACATGAGCTAGGACCTTAAGAATCTGCATGAAAGGAGGACTAGCAGCCGAGTTGCACGGGAGAATGTGAAAAGTGTTCATATGTAGTAAAAACCTGAGAAATCAGTCCGTTTTCCTCATTTGTTACCGAATCGACTTAAAGCCAGATCGTCACATTGGCCGATCTACTCTCTGAAACAGTTGTACTTATCGTCTGCAAAGCTATGTCGCGTGTTGCCGTAGGCGGAAACAGGAAATGCACCATAATAGAACACAGATGAAGCTTCTAAGTTGATGTAATAGCCAGTAAGAAGTAGTCCAATTCAAGTTTTAGGTATTGATTATTGACTTTTTAGCTGGCTTTGGTGCCTTGGACATGAGCTAGGACCTTAAGATTCTGCATGAAAGGAGGACTAGCAGCCGAGTTGCACGGGAGAATGTGAAAAGTGTTCATATGTAGTAAAAACCTGAGACATCCGTCCGTTTTCGTCATTTGTTATCGAATCGACTTAAAGCCAGATCGTCACATTGGCCGCTCTTCTCTCTGAAACGGTTGTACTTATCGTCTGCAAAGCTATGTCGCGTGCTGCGGTATACGGAGAAACTAAAAGCACCGTAGTAGAACACAGATGAACCTTCTATGTTGATGTATTAGCCAGTAAGAGGTAGTACAATACAAGTTTTAGGTATTGATTATTGACTTTTTAACTGGCTTTGGTGCCTTGGACACGAGCTAGGACCTTAAGATTCTGCATGAAAGGAGGACTAGCAGCCAAGTTGCACGGGAGAATGTGAAAAGTGTTCATATGTAGTAAAAACCTGAGAAATCCGTCCGTTTTCGTCATTTGTTATCGAATCGACTTAAAGCCAGATCGTCACATTGGCCGCTCTTCTCTCTGAAACGGTTGTACTTATCGTCTGCAAAGCTTTGTCGCGTACTGCGGTATTCGGAGACACTAAAAGCAACATAGTAGAACACAGATGAAGCTTCTAAAATGATGTAATAGCCGGTAAGAAGTAGTACAATTCAAGTTTTAGGTATCGGTTATTGACTTTTTAGCTGGCTTTGGTGCCTTGGACATGAGCTAGGACCTTAAGATTCTGCATGAAAGGAGGACTAGCAGCCGAGTTGCACGGGAGAATGTGAAAAGTGTTCATATGTAGTAAAAACCTGAGAAATCCGTTCGTTTTCGTCAAGTTGTTATAGCATCGACTTAAAGCCAGATCGACACTTTGGCCGCTCTTCTCTCTGAAACGGTTGTACTTATCGTCTGCAAAGCTTTGTCGCGTGCTGCGGTATGCTGAGACACTACAAGCACCATAGTAGAACACAGATGAAGCTTCTAAGATGAGGTAATAGCCAGTAAGAGGTAGTACAATTCAAATTTTAGGTATTGAATATTGACCTTTTAGATGGCTTTGGTGCCTTGGACATGAGATAGGACCTTAAGATTCTGCATGAAAGGAGGACTAGCAGCCGAGTTGCACGGGAGAATGTGAAAAGTGTTCATATGTAGTAAAAACCTGAGAAATCAGTCCGTTTTCGTCATTTGTTATCGAATCGACTTAAAGCCAGATCGTCACATTGGCCGCTCTTCTCTCTGAAACGGTTGTACTTATCGTCTGCAAAGCTATGTCGCGTGCTGCGGTATACGGAGAAACTAAAAGCACCGTAGTAGAACACAGATGAACCTTCTATGTTGATGTATTAGCCAGTAAGAAGTAGTACAATTCAAGTTTTAGGTATTGATTATTGACTTTTTAGCTGGCTTTGGTGCCTTGGACACGAGCTAGGGCCTTAAGATTCTGCATGAAAGGAATACTAGCAGCCAAGTTGCACGGGACAATGTGAAAAGTGTTCATATGTAGTAAAAACCTGAGAAATCCGTCCGTTTTCGTCATTTGTTATCGAATCGACTTAAAGCCAGATCGTCACATTGGCCGCTCTTCTCTCTGAAACGGTTGTACTTATCGTCTGCAAAACTATGCCGCGTGCTGCGGTATGCGGAGAAACTAAAAGCAACGTAGTAGAACACAGATGAATCTTCTAAGTTGATGTAATAGCCAGTAAGAAGCAGTACATTTCAAGTTTTAGGTATTGATTATTGACTTTTTAGCTGGCTTTGGTGCCTTGGACATGATCTAGGACCTTAAGATTCTGCATGAAAGGAGGACTAGCAGCCGAGTTGCACGGGAGAATGTGAAAAGTGTTCATATGTAGTAAAAACCTGAGAAATCCGTCCGTTTTCGTCATTTGTTATCGTATCGACTTAAAGCCAGATCATCACATTGGCCGCTCTTCTCTCTGAAACGGTTGTACTTATCGTCTGCAAAGCTATGTCGCGTACTGCGGTATTCGGAGACACTAAAAGCAACATAGTAGAACACAGATGAAGCTTCTAAAATGATGTAATAGCCGGTAAGAAGTAGTACAATTCAAGTTTTAGGTATCGGTTATTTACTTTTTAGCTGGCTTTGGTGCCTTGGACATGAGCTAGGACCTTAAGATTCTGCATGAAAGGAGGACTAGCAGCCGAGTTGCACGGGAGAATGTGAAAAGTGTTCATATGTAGTAAAAACCTGAGAAATCAGTCCGTTTTCCTCATTTGTTCCCGAATCGTCTTAAAGCCAGATCGTCACATTGGCCGATCTTCTCTCTGAAACGGTTGTACTTATCGTCTGCAAAGCTATGTCGCGTGTTGCCGTAGACGGAAACAGGAAAAGCACCATAATAGAACACAGCTGAAGCTTCTAAGTTGATGTAATAGCCAGTAAGAAGTAGTCCAATTCAAGTTTTAGGTATCGGTTATTGACTTTTTAGCTGGCTTTGGTGCCTTGACCATGAGCTAGGACCTTAAGATTCTGCATGAAAGGAGGACTAGCAGCCGAGTTGCACGGCAAAATGTGAAAAGTGTTCATATGTAGTAAAAACCTGAGAAATCCGTCCGTTTTCGTCATTTGTTATCGAATCGACTTAAAGCCAGATCGTCACATTGGCCGCTCTTCTCTCTGAAACGGTTGTACTTATCGTCTGCAAAACTATGTCGCGTGCTGCGGTATGCGGAGAAACTAAAACCACCGTAGGAGAACACACATGAAGCTTCTAAGTTGATGTAATAGCCAGTAAGAAGTAGTACAATTCAAGTTTTAGGTATTGATTATTGACTTTTTAGCTGGCTTTGGTGCCTTGGACATGAGCTAGGACCTTAAGATTCTGCATGAAAGGAGGACTAGCAGCCGCGTTGGATGGGAGAATGTGAAAAGTGTTCATATGTAGTAAAAACCTGAGAAATCCGTCCGTTTTCGTCATTTGTTATCGCATCGACTTAAAGCCAGATCGACACATTGGCCGCTCTTCTCTCTGAAACGGTTGTACTTATCGTCTGCAAAGCTTTGTCGCGTGCTTCGGTATGCTGAGACACTACAAGCACCATAGTAGAACACAGATGAAGCTTCTAAGTTGAGGTAATAGCCAGTAAGAGGTAGTACAATTCAAGTTTTAGGTATTGAATATTGACATTTTAGCTGGCTTTGGTGCCTTGGACATGGGATAAGACCTTAAGATTCTGCATGAAAGGAGGACTAGCAGCCGAGTTGCACGGGAGAATGTGAAAAGTGTTCATATGTAATAAAAACCTGAGACATCCGACCGTTTTCGTCATTTGTTATCGAATCGACGTAAAGCCAGATCGTCACATTGGCCGCTCTGCTCTCTGAAATGGTTGTACTTATCGTCTGCAAAGCTATGTCGCGTGCTGCGGTACGCGGAGACACTAAAATCACCACAGTAGAACACAGATGAAGCTTCTAAGTTGATGTAACAGCCAGTAAGAAGTAGTACAATTCCAGTTTTAGGTATTGAATATTGACCTTTTTGCTGGCTTTGGTGCCTTGGACATGTGCTAGGACCTTAAGATTCTGCATGAAAGGAGGACTAGCTGCCGAGTTGCACGGGAGAATTTGAAAAGTGTTCATATGTAGTAAAAACCTGAGACATCCGTCCGTTTTCGTCATTTGTTATCGAATCGACTTAAAGCCAGATCGTCACATTGGCCGCTCTTCTCTCTGAAACGGTTGTACTTATCGTCTGCAAAGCTATGTCGCGAGCTGTGGTATGCGGAGACACTAAAATCACCATAGTAGGAACAGATGAAGCATCTAAGTTGATGTAATAGCCAGTAAGAAGTAATCCAATTCAAGATTTGGGTATCGATTATTTACTTTTTACCTGGCTTTGGTGCCTTGGACATGAGCTAGAACCTTAAGATTCTGCATGAAAGGAGGACTAGCAGCCGAGTTGCACGGGAGAATGTGAAAAGTGTTCATATGTAATAAAAACCTGAGAAATCCGTCCGTTTTCGTCATTGGTTATCGAATCGACTTCAAGCCAGATCGTCACATTGGCCGCTCTTCTCTCTGAAACGCTTGTACTTATCGTCTGCAAAGCTATGTCGCGTGCTGCGGTATGCGGAGACACTAAAAGCACCATAGTAGAACACAGATGAAGCTTGTAAGTTGATGTAATACCCAGTAAGAATTAGTACAATTCAAGTTTTAGGTAATGATTATTGACTTTTTAGCTGGCTTTGGTGCCTTAGACATGAGCTAGGACCTTAAGATTCTGCATGAAAGGAGGACTAGCAGCCGAGTTGCACGGGAGAATGTGAAAAGTGTTCATATGTAGTAAATACCTGAGAAATCCGTCCGTTTTCGTCATTTGTTATCTAATCGACTTAAAGCCAGATCGTCACATTGGCCGCTCTTCTCTCTGAAACGGTTGTACTTATCGTCTGCAAAGCTATGTCGCGTGCTGCGGTATGCTGAGACACTAAAAGCACCGTAGTAGAACACAGATGAAGCTTCTAAGTTGATGTATTAGCCAGTAAGAAGTTGTACAATTCTAGTTTTAGGTATAGATTATTGACTTTTTAGCTGGCTTTGGTGCCTTGGACATGAGCTAGGACCTTAAGATTCTGCATGAAAGGAGGTCTAGCAGCCAAGTTGCACGGGAGAATGTGAAAAGTGTTCATATGTAGTAAAAACCTGAGAAATCCGTCTGTTTTCGTCATTTCTTATCGAATCGACTTAAAGCCAGATCGTCACATTGGCCGCTCTTCTCTCTGAAACGGTTGTACTTATCGTCTGCAAAACTATGTCGCGTGCTGCGGTATGCGGAGAAACTAAAAGCAACGTAGTAGAACACAGATGAAGCATCTAAGTTGATGTAATAGCCAGTAAGAAGTAGTACAATTCAAGTTTTAGGTATTGAATATTGAATTTTTAGCTGGCTTTGGTGCCTTGGACATGAGCTAGGACCTTAATATTCTGCATGAAAGGAGGACTAGCAGCCGAGTTGCATGAGACAATGTGAAAAGTGTTCAAATGTAGTAAAAACCTGAGAAATACGTCTGTTTTCGTCATTGGTTATCGAATCGACTTCAAGCCAGATCGTCACACTGGCCGCTCTTCTCTCTGAAACGCTTGTACTTATCGTCTGCAAAGCTATGTCGCGTGCTGCGGTATGCTGAGACACTAAAAGCACCATAGTAGAACACAGATGAAGCTTGTAATTTGATGTAATACCCAGTAAGAATTAGTACAATTCAAGTTTTAGGTATTGATTATTGACTTTTTAGCTGGCTTTTGTGCCTTGGACATGAGCTAGGACCTTAAGATTCTGCATGAAAGGAGGACTAGCAGCCGAGTTGCACGGGAGAATGTGAAAAGTGTTCATATGTAGTAAATACCTGAGAAATCCGTCCGTTTTCGTCATTTGTTATCGAATCGACTTAAAGCCAGATCGTCACATTGGCCGCTCTTCTCTCTGAAACGGTTGAACTTATCGTCTGCAAAGCTATGTCGCGTGCTGCGGTATGCTGAGACACTAAAAGCACCGTAGTAGAACACAGATGAAGCTTCTAAGTTGATGTATTATCCAGTAAGAAATAGTACAGTTCAAGTTTTAGGTATTGATTATTGACTTTTTAGCTGGCTTTGGTGCCTTGGACATAAGCTAGGACCTTATGATTCTGCATGAAAGGAGGACTAGCAGCCAAGTTGCACGGGAGAATGTGAAAAGTGTTCATATGTAGTAAAAACCTGAGAAATCCGTCCGCTTTCGTCATTTGTTATCGCATCGACTTAAAGACAGATCGACACATTGGCCGCTCTTCTCTCTGAAACGGTTGTACTTATCGTCTGCAAAGCTTTGTCGCGTGCTGCGGTATGCTGAGACACTACAAGCACCATAGTAGAACACAGATGAAGCTTCTAAGTTGAGGTAATAGCCAGTAAGAGGTAGTACAATTCAAGTTTTAGGTATTGAATATTGACCTTTTAGCTGGCTTTGGTGCCTTGGACATGAGATAGGACCTTAAGGTTCTGCATGAAAGGAGGACTAGCAGCCGAGTTGCACGGGAGAATGTGAAAAGTGTTCATATGTAATAAAAACCTGAGACATCCGACCGTTTTCGTCATTTGTTATCGAATCGACGTAAAGCCAGATCGTCACATTGGCCGCTCTGCTCTCTGAAATGGTTGTACTTATAGTCTGCAAAGCTATGTCGCGTGCTGCGGTATGCTGAGACACTACAAGCACCATAGTAGAACACAGATGAAGCTTCTAAGTTGATGTAATATCCAGTAAGAAGTAGTACAATTCAAGTTTTAGGTATTGAATATTGAATTTTTAGCTGGCTTTGGTGCCTTTGACATGAGCTAGGACCTTAATATTCTGCATGAAAGGAGGACTAGCAGCCGAGTTGCACGGGAGAATGTGAAAAGTGTTCATATGTAGTAAAAACCTGAGAATACCGTCCGTTTTCGGCATTTGTTATCGAATCGCCTTAAAGCCAGATCGTCACATTGGCCGCTCTTCTCTCTGAAACGGTTGCACTTATCGTCTGCAAAGCTATGTCGCGTGCTGCGGTATGCGGAGAAACTAAAAGCAACGTAGTAGAACACAGATGAAGCTTCTAAGTTGATGTAATAGCCAGTAAGAAGCAGTACATTTCAAGTTTTAGGTATTGATTATTGACTTTTTAGCTGGCTTTGGTGCCTTGGACATGAGCTAGGACCTTAAGATTCTGCATGAAAGGAGGACTAGCAGCCGAGTTGCACGGGAGAATGTGAAAAGTGTTCATATGTAGTAAAAACCTGAGAAATCCGTCCGTTTTCGTCATTTGTTACCGAATCGACTTAAAGCCAGATCGTCACATTGGCCGATCTTCTCTCTGAAACGGTTGTACTTATCGTCTGCAAAGCTATGTCGCGTGTTGCCGTAGGCGGAAACAGGAAAAGCACCATAATAGAACACAGATGAAGCTTCTAAGTTGATGTAATAGACAGTAAGAAGTAGTCCAATTCAAGTTTTAGGTATCGGTTATTGACTTTTTAGCTGGCTTTGGTGCCTTGACCATGAGCTAGGACCTTAAGATCCTGCATGAAAGGAGGACTAGCAGCCGAGTTGCACGGCAGAATATGAAAAGTGTTCATATCTAGTAAAAACCTGAGAAATCCGTCCGTTTTCGTCATTTGTTATCGAATTGACTTAAAGCCAGATCGTCACATTGGCCGCTCTTCTCTCTGAAACGCTTGTACTTATCGTCTGCAAAACTATGTCGCGTGCTGCGGTATGCGGAGAAACTAAAACCACCGTAGGAGAACACACATGAAGCTTCTAAGTTGATGTAATAGCCAGTAAGAAGTAGTACAATTCAAGTATTAGGTATTGATTATTGACTTTTTAGCTGGCTTTGGTGCCTTGGACATGAGCTAGGACCATAAGATTCTGCATGAAAGGAGGACTAGCAGCCGAGTTGCACGGGAGAATGTGAAAAGTGTTCATATGTAGTAAAAACCTGAGAAATCCGTCCGTTTTCGTCATTTGTTATCGCATCGACTTAAAGCCAGATCGACACATTGGCCGCTCTTCTCTCTGAAACGGTTGTACTTATCGTCTGCAAAGCTTTGTCGCGTGCTGCGGTATGCTGAGACACTACAAGCACCATAGTAGAACACAGATGAAGCTTCTAAGTTGAGGTAATAGCCAGTAAGAGGTAGTACAATTCAAGTTTTAGGTATTGAATATTGACCTTTTAGCTGGCTTTGGTGCCTTGGGCATGAGATAGGACCTTAAGATTCTGCGTGAAAGGAGGACTAGCAGCCGAGTTGCACGGGAGAATGTGAAAAGTGTTCATATGTAATAAAAACCTGAGACATCCGACCGTTTTCGTCATTTGTTATCGAATCGACGTAAAGCCAGATCGTCACATTGGCCGCTCTGCTCTCTGAAATGGTTGTACCTATCGTTTGCAAAGCTATGTCGCGTGCTGCGGTATGCTGAGACACTACAAGCACCATAGTAGAACACAGATGAAGCTTCTAAGTTGATGTAATATCCAGTAAGAAGTAGTACAATTCAAGTTTTAGGTATTGAATATTGAATTTTTAGCTGGCTTTGGTGCCTTGGACATGAGCTAGGACCTTAATATTCTGCATGAAAGGAGGACTAGCAGCCGAGTTGCAGGGGAGAATGTGAAAAGTGTTCATATGTAGTAAAAAGCTGAGAAATCCGTCCGTTTTCGTCATTTGTTATCGTATCGACTTAAAGCCAGATCGTCACATTGGCCGCTCTTCTCTCTGAAACGCTTGTACTTATCGTCTGCAAAGCTATGTCGCGTGCTGCGGTATGTGGAGACACTAAAAGCACCATAGTAGAACACAGATGAAGCTTCTAAGTTGATGTAATAGCCAGTAAGAAGTAGTGGAATTCAAGTTTTAGGTATCGCTTATTGACTTTTTAGCTGGCTTTGGTGCCTTGGACATGAGCTAGGACCTTAAGATTCTGCATGAAAGGAGGACTAGCAGCCGAGTTGCACGGGAGAATGTGAAAAGTGTTCATATGTAGTAAAAACCTGAGAAATCCGTCCGTTTTCGTCATTTGTTATCGAATCGACTTAAAGCCAGATCGTCACATTGGCCGATCTTCTCTCTGAAACGGATATACTTATCGTCTGCAAAGCTATGTCGCGTGCTGCGGTATGCTGAGACACTAAAAGCACCATAGTAGAACACAGATCAAGGTTCTAAGTTGATGTAATAGCCAGTAAGAAGTAGTACAATTCAAGTTTTAGGTATTGAATATTGACCTTTTAGCTGGCTTTGGTGCTTTGGACATGAGCTAGGACCTTAAGATTCTGCATGAAAGGAGGACTAGCAGCCGAGTTGCACGGGAGAATGTGAAAAGTGTTCATATGTAGTAAAATCCTGAGAAATCCGTCCGTTTTGGTCATTTGTTATCGAATCGACTTAAAGCCAGATCGTCACATTGGCCGCTCTTCTCTCTGAAACGGTTGTACTTATCGTCTGCAAAGCTTTGTCGCGTGCTGCGGTATGCTGAGACACTACAAGCACCATAGTAGAACACAGATGAAGCTTCTAAGTTGAGGTAATAGCCAGTAAGAGGTAGTACAATTCAAGTTTTAGGTATTGAATATTGACCTTTTAGCTGGCTTTGGTGCCTTGGGCATGAGATAGGACCTTAAGATTCTGCGTGAAAGGAGGACTAGCAGCCGAGTTGCACGGGAGAATGTGAAAAGTGTTCATATGTAATAAAAACCTGAGACATCCGACCGTTTTCGTCATTTGTTATCGAATCGACGTAAAGCCAGATCGTCACATTGGCCGCTCTGCTCTCTGAAATGGTTGTACCTATCGTTTGCAAAGCTATGTCGCGTGCTGCGGTATGCTGAGACACTACAAGCACCATAGTAGAACACAGATGAAGCTTCTAAGTTGATGTAATATCCAGTAAGAAGTAGTACAATTCAAGTTTTAGGTATTGAATATTGAATTTTTAGCTGGCTTTGGTGCCTTGGACATGAGCTAGGACCTTAAGATTCTGCATGAAAGGAGGACTAGCAGCCGAGTTGCAGGGGAGAATGTGAAAAGTGTTCATATGTAGTAAAAAGCTGAGAAATCCGTCCGTTTTCGTCATTTGTTATCGTATCGACTTAAAGCCAGATCGTCACATTGGCCGCTCTTCTCTCTGAAACGCTTGTACTTATCGTCTGCAAAGCTATGTCGCGTGCTGCGGTATGTGGAGACACTAAAAGCACCATAGTAGAACACAGATGAAGCTTCTAAGTTGATGTAATAGCCAGTAAGAAGTAGTGGAATTCAAGTTTTAGGTATCGCTTATTGACTTTTTAGCTGGCTTTGGTGCCTTGGACATGAGCTAGGACCTTAAGATTCTGCATGAAAGGAGGACTAGCAGCCGAGTTGCACGGGAGAATGTGAAAAGTGTTCATATGTAGTAAAAACCTGAGAAATCCGTCCGTTTTCGTCATTTGTTATCGAATCGACTTAAAGCCAGATCGTCACATTGGCCGATCTTCTCTCTGAAACGGATATACTTATCGTCTGCAAAGCTATGTCGCGTGCTGCGGTATGCTGAGACACTAAAAGCACCATAGTAGAACACAGATCAAGGTTCTAAGTTGATGTAATAGCCAGTAAGAAGTAGTACAATTCAAGTTTTAGGTATTGAATATTGACCTTTTAGCTGGCTTTGGTGCTTTGGACATGAGCTAGGACCTTAAGATTCTGCATGAAAGGAGGACTAGCAGCCGAGTTGCACGGGAGAATGTGAAAAGTGTTCATATGTAGTAAAATCCTGAGAAATCCGTCCGTTTTGGTCATTTGTTATCGAATCGACTTAAAGCCAGATCGTCACATTGGCCGCTCTTCTCTCTGAAACGGTTGTACTTATCGTCTGCAAAACTATGTCGCGTGCTGCGGTATGCGGAGAAACTAAAACCACCGTAGGAGAACACACATGAAGCTTCTAAGTTGATGTAATAGCCAGTAAGAAGCAGTACAATTCAAGTTTTAGGTATTGAATATTGACCTTTTAGCTGGCTTTGGTGCCTTGGGCATGAGATAGGACCTTAAGATTCTGCGTGAAAGGAGGACTAGCAGCCGAGTTGCACGGGAGAATGTGAAAAGTGTTCATATGTAATAAAAACCTGAGACATCCGACCGTTTTCGTCATTTGTTATCGAATCGACGTAAAGCCAGATCGTCACATTGGCCGCTCTGCTCTCTGAAATGGTTGTACCTATCGTCTGCAAAGCTATGTCGCGTGCTGCGGTATGCTGAGACACTACAAGCACCATAGTAGAACACAGATGAAGCTTCTAAGTTGATGTAATATCCAGTAAGAAGTAGTACAATTCAAGTTTTAGGTATTGAATATTGAATTTTTAGCTGGCTTTGGTGCCTTGGACATGAGCTAGGACCTTAATATTCTGCATGAAAGGAGGACTAGCAGCCGAGTTGCAGGGGAGAATGTGAAAAGTGTTCATATGTAGTAAAAAGCTGAGAAATCCGTCCGTTTTCGTCATTTGTTATCGTATCGACTTAAAGCCAGATCGTCACATTGGCCGCTCTTCTCTCTGAAACGCTTGTACTTATCGTCTGCAAAGCTATGTCGCGTGCTGCGGTATGTGGAGACACTAAAAGCACCATAGTAGAACACAGATGAAGCTTCTAAGTTGATGTAATAGCCAGTAAGAAGTAGTGGAATTCAAGTTTTAGGTATCGCTTATTGACTTTTTAGCTGGCTTTGGTGCCTTGGACATGAGCTAGGACCTTAAGATTCTGCATGAAAGGAGGACTAGCAGCCGAGTTGCACGGGAGAATGTGAAAAGTGTTCATATGTAGTAAAAACCTGAGAAATCCGTCCGTTTTCGTCATTTGTTATCGAATCGACTTAAAGCCAGATCGTCACATTGGCCGATCTTCTCTCTGAAACGGATGTACTTATCGTCTGCAAAGCTATGTCCCGTGCTGCGGTATGCTGAGACACTAAAAGCACCATAGTAGAACACAGATCAAGCTTCTAAGTTGATGTAATAGCCAGTAAGAAGTTGTCCAATTCAAGTTTTAGGTATTGAATATTGAACTTTTAGCTGGCTTTGGTGCCTTGGACATGAGCTAGGACCTTAAGATTCTGCATGAAAGGAGGACTAGCAGCCGAGTAGCACGGGAGAATGTGAAAAGTGTTCATATGTAGTAAAAACCTGAGAAATCCGTCCGTTTTCGTCATTTGTTATCCAATCGACTTAAAGCCAGATCGTCACATTGGCCGCTCTTCTCTCTGAAACGGTTGTACTTATCGTCTGCAAAACTATTTCGCGTGCTGCGGTATGCGGAGAAACTAAAAGCAACGTAGTAGAACACAGATGAAGCTTCTAAGTTTATGTAATAGCCAGTAAGAAGCAGTACATTTCAAGTTTTAGGTATTGATTATTGACTTTTTAGCTGGCTTTGGTGCCTTGGACATGAGCTAGGACCTTAAGATTCTGCATGAAAGGAGGACTAGCAGCCGAGTTGCACGGGAGAATGTGAAAAGTGTTAATATGTAGTAAAAACCTGAGAAATCCGTCCGTTTTCGTCATTTGTTATCGAATCGACTTAAAGCCAGATCGTCACATTGGCCGCACTTATCTCTGAAACCTTTGCACTTACCGTCTGCAAAGCTATGTCGCGTACTGCGGTATTCGGAGACACTAAAAGCACCATAGTAGAACACAGATGAAGCTTCTAAAATGATGTAATAGCCAGTAAGAAGTAGTACAATTCAAGTTTTAGGTATCGGTTATTGACTTTTTAGCTGGCTTTGCTGCCTTGGACATGAGCTAGGACCTTAAGATTCTGCATGAAAGGAGGACTAGCAGCCGAGTTGCACGGGAGAATGTGAAAAGTGTTCATATGTAGTAAAAACCTGAGAAATCCGTCCGTTTTCGTCATCTGTTATCGAATCGACTTAAAGCCAGATCGTCACATTGGCCGATCTTCTCTCTGAAACGGATATACTTATCGTCTGCAAAGCTATGTCGCGTGCTGCGGTATGCTGAGACACTAAAAGCACCATAGTAGAACACAGATCAAGGTTCTAAGTTGATGTAATAGCCAGTAAGAAGTAGTACAATTCAAGTTTTAGGTATTGAATATTGACCTTTTAGCTGGCTTTGGTGCTTTGGACATGAGCTAGGACCTTAAGATTCTGCATGAAAGGAGGACTAGCAGCCGAGTTGCACGGGAGAATGTGAAAAGTGTTCATATGTAGTAAAAACCTGAGAAATCCGTCCGTTTTGGTCATTTGTTATCGAATCGACTTAAAGCCAGATCGTCACATTGGCCGCTCTTCTCTCTGAAACGGTTGTACTTATCGTCTGCAAAACTATGTCGCGTGCTGCGGTATGCGGAGAAACTAAAACCACCGTAGGAGAACACACATGAAGCTTCTAAGTTGATGTAATAGCCAGTAAGAAGTAGTACAATTCAAGTTTTAGGTATTGATTATTGACTTTTTAGCTGGCTTTGGTGCCTTGGACATGAGCTAGGACCTTAAGATTCTGCATGAAAGGAGGACTAGCAGCCGAGTTGCACGGGAGAATGTGAAAAGTGTTCATATGTAGTAAAAACCTGAGAAATCCGTCCGTTTTCGTCATTTGTTATCGCATCGACTTAAAGCCAGATCGACACATTGGCCGCTCTTCTCTCTGAAACGGTTGTACTTATCGTCTGCAAAGCTTTGTCGCGTTTTGCGGTATGCTGAGACACTACAAGCACCATAGTAGAACACAGATGAAGCTTCTAAGTTGAGGTAATAGCCATTAAGAGGTAGTACAATTCAAGATTTAGGTATTGAATATTGAACTTTTAGCTGGCTTTGGTGCCTTGGACATGAGATAGGAATTTAAGATTCTGCATGAAAGGAGGACTAGCAGCCGAGTTGCACGGGAGAATGTGAAAAGTGTTCATATGTAATAAAAACCTGAGACATCCGACAGTTTTCGTCATCTGTTATCGAATCGACGTAAAGCCAGATCGTCACATTGGCCACTCTGCTCTCTGAAATGGTTGTACTTATCGTCTGCAAAGCTATGTCGCGTACTGCGGTATTCGGAGACACTAAAAGCACCACAGTAGAACACAGATGAAGCTTCTAAGTTGATGTAATATCCAGTAAGAAGTAGTACAATTCAAGTTTTAGGTATCGATTATTGACTTTTTAGCTGGCTTTGGTGCCTTGGACATGAGCTAGGACCTTAAGATAATGCATGAAAGGAGGACTAGCAGCCGAGTTTCACGGGAGAATGTGAAAAGTGTTCATATGTAGTACAAACCTGAGAAATCCGTCCGTTTTCGTCATTTGTTATCGAATCGACTTAAAGCCAGATCGTCACATTGGCCGCTCTTCTCTCTGAAACGGTTGTACTTATCGTCTGCAAAGCTATGTCGCGTGCTGCGGTATGCTGAGACACTAAAAGCACCATAGTAGAACACAGATCACGCTTCTATGTTGATGTAATAGCCAGTAAGAAGTAGTACAATTCAAGTTTTAGGTATTGAATATTGACCTTTTAGCTGGCTTTGGTGCCTTGGACATGAGCTAGGACCTTAAGGTTCTGCATGAAAGGAGGACTAGCAGCCGAGTTGCACGGGAGAATGTGAAAAGTGTTCATATGTAGTAAAAAAATGAGACATCCGTCCGTTTTCATCATTTGTTATCGAATCGACTTAAAGCCACATCGTCACATTGGCCGCTCTTCTCTCTGAAACGGTTGTACTTATCGTCTGCAAAACTATGTCGCGTGCTGCGGTATGCGGAGAAACTAAAAGCACCGTAGTAGAACACAGATGAAGCTTCTAAGTTTATGTAATAGCCAGTAAGAAGCAGTACATTTCAAGTTTTAGGTATTGATTATTGACTTTTTAGCTGGCTTTGGTGCCTTGGACATGAGCTAGGACCTTAAGATTCTGCATGAAAGGAGGACTAGCAGCCGAGTTGCACGGGAGAATGTGAAAAGTGTTAATATGTAGTAAAAACCTGAGAAATCCGTCCGTTTTCGTCATTTGTTATCGAATCGACTTAAAGCCAGATCGTTACATTGGCCGCACTTATCTCTGAAACCTTTGTACTTACCGTCTGCAAAGCTATGTCGCGTACTGCGGTATTCGGAGACACTAAAAGCACCATAGTAGAACACAGATGAAGCTTCTAAAATGATGTAATAGCCAGTAAGAAGTAGTACAATTCAAGTTTTAGGTATCGGTTATTGACTTTTTAGCTGGCTTTGGTGCCTTGGACATGAGCTAGGACCTTAAGATTCTGCATGAAAGGAGGACTAGCAGCCGAGTTGCATGGGAGAATGTGAAAAGTGTTCATATGTAGTAAAAACCTGAGAAATCCGTCCGTTTTCGTCATTTGTTATCGAATCGACTTAAAGCCAGATCGTCACATTGGCCGATCTTCTCTCTGAAACGGATATACTTATCGTCTGCAAAGCTATGTCGCGTGCTGCGGTATGCTGAGACACTAAAAGCACCATAGTAGAACACAGATCAAGGTTCTAAGTTGATGTAATAGCCAGTAAGAAGTAGTACAATTCAAGTTTTAGGTATTGAATATTGACCTTTTAGCTGGCTTTGGTGCTTTGGACATGAGCTAGGACCTTAAGATTCTGCATGAAAGGAGGACTAGCAGCCGAGTTGCACGGGAGAATGTGAAAAGTGTTCATATGTAGTAAAAACCTGAGAAATCCGTCCGTTTTGGTCATTTGTTATCGAATCGACTTAAAGCCAGATCGTCACATTGGCCGCTCTTCTCTCTGAAACGGTTGTACTTATCGTCTGCAAAACTATGTCGCGTGCTGCGGTATGCGGAGAAACTAAAACCACCGTAGGAGAACACACATGAAGCTTCTAAGTTGATGTAATAGCCAGTAAGAAGTAGTACAATTCAAGTTTTAGGTATTGATTATTGACTTTTTAGCTGGCTTTGGTGCCTTGGACATGAGCTAGGACCTTAAGATTCTGCATGAAAGGAGGACTAGCAGCCGAGTTGCACGGGAGAATGTGAAAAGTGTTCATATGTAGTAAAAACCTGAGAAATCCGTCCGTTTTCGTCATTTGTTATCGAATCGACTTAAAGCCAGATCGACACATTGGCCGCTCTTCTCTCTGAAACGGTTGTACTTATCGTCTGCAAAGCTTTGTCGCGTGTTGCTATATGCTGAGACACTACAAGCACCATAGTAGAACACAGATGAAGCTTCTAAGTTGAGGTAATAGCCATTAAGAGGTAGTACAATTCAAGATTTAGGTATTGAATATTGAACTTTTAGCTGGCTTTGGTGCCTTGGACATGAGATAGGAATTTAAGATTCTGCATGAAAGGAGGACTAGCAGCCGAGTTGCACGGGAGAATGTGAAAAGTGTTCATATGTAATAAAAACCTGAGACATCCGTCCGTTTTCGTCATCTGTTATCGAATCGACGTAAAGCCAGATCGTCACATTGGCCACTCTGCTCTCTGAAATGGTTGTACTTATCGTCTGCAAAGCTATGTCGCGTACTGCGGTATGCGGAGAAACTAAAACCACCGTAGGAGAACACACATGAAGCTTCTAAGTTGATGTAATAGCCAGTAAGAAGTAGTACAATTCAAGTTTTAGGTATTGATTATTGACTTTTTAGCTGGCTTTTGTGCCTTGGACATGAGCTAGGACCTTAAGATTCTGCATGAAAGGAGGACTAGCAGCCGAGTTGCACGGGAGAATGTGAAAAGTGTTCATATGTAGTAAAAAAATGAGACATCCGTCCGTTTTCATCATTTGTTATCGAATCGACTTAAAGCCACATCGTCACATTGGCCGCTCTTCTCTCTGAAACGGTTGTACTTATCGTCTGCAAAACTATGTCGCGTGCTGCGGTATGCGGAGAAACTAAAAGCACCGTAGTAGAACACAGATGAAGCTTCTAAGTTGATGTAATAGCCAGTAAGAAGTAGTACAATTCAAGTTTTAGGTATTGATTATTGACTTTTTAGCTGGCTTTGGTGCCTTGGACATGAGCTAGGATCTTAATATTCTGCATGAAAGGAGGACTAGCAACCGAGTTGCACGGGAGAATGTGAAAAGTGTTCATATGTAGTAAAAACCTTAGAAATCCGTCCGTTTTCGTCATTTGTTATCGAATCGACTTAAAGCCAGATCGTCACATTAGCCGCTCTTCTCTCTGAAACGGTTGTACTTATCGTCTGCAAAGCTATGTCGCGTGCTGCGGTATGCGGAGACACTAAAATCACCACAGTAGAACACAGATGAAGCTTCTAATTTGATGTAACAGCCAGTAAGAAGTAGTACAATTCCAGTTTTAGGTATTGAATATTGACCTTTTTGCTGGCTTTGGTGCCTTGGACATGTGCTAGGACCTTAAGATTCTGCATGAAAGGAGGACTAGCTGCCGAGTTGCACGGGAGAATTTTAAAAGTGTTCATATGTAGTAAAAACCTGAGAAATCCGTCCGTTTTCGTCATTTGTTATCGAATAGACTTAAAGCCAGATCGTCACATTGGCCGCTCTTCTCAATGAAACGGTTGTACTTATCGTCTGCAAAGCTATGTCGCGAGCTGTGGTATGCGGATACACTAAAATCACCATAGTAGGAACAGATGAAGCATCTAAGTTGATGTAATAGCCAGTAAGAAGTAATCCAATTCAAGATTTGGGTATCGATTATTTACTTTTTAGCTGCCTTTGGTGCCTTGGACATGAGCTAGGACCTTAAGATTCTGCATGAAAGGAGGACTAGCAATCGAGTTGCACGGGAGAATGTGAAAAGTGTTCATATGTAATAAAAACCTGAGAAATCCGTCCGTTTTCGTCATTTGTTATCGAATCGACTTAAAGCCAGATCGTCACATTGGCCGCTCTTCTCTCTGAAACAGTTGTACTTATCGTCTGCAAAGCTATGTCGCGTGCTGCGGTATGCTGAGACACTAAAAGCACTATAGTAGAACACAGATGAAGCTTCTAAGTTGATGTAATAGCCAGTAAGAAGTAGTACAATTCAAGTTTTAGGTATTGAATATTGAATTTTTAGCTGGCTTTGGTGCCTTGGACATGAGCTAGGACCTTAATATTCTGCATGAAAGTAGGACTAGCAGCCGAGTTGCATGAGACAATGTGAAAAGTGTTCAAATGTAGTAAAAACCTGAGAAATACGTCTGTTTTCGTCATTGGTTATCGAATCGACTTCAAGCCAGATCGTCACATTGGCCGCTCTTCTCTCTGAAACGCTTGTACTTATCGTCTGCAAAGCTATGTCGCGTGCTGCGGTATGCGGAGACACTAAAAGCACCATAGTAGAACACAGATGAAGCTTGTAAGTTGATGTAATACCCAGTAAGAATTAGTACAATTCAAGTTTTAGGTATTGATTATTGACTTTTTAGCTGGCTTTGGTGCCTTGGACATGAGCTAGGACCTTAAGATTCTGCATGAAAGGAGGACTAGCAGCCGAGTTGCACGGGAGAATGTGAAAAGTGTTCATATGTAGTAAATACCTGAGAAATCCGTCCGTTTTCGTCATTTGTTATCGAATCGACTTAAAGCCAGATCGTCACATTGGCCGCTCTTCTCTCTGAAACGGTTGTACTTATCGTCTGCAAAGCTATGTCGCGTGCTGCGGTATGCTGAGACACTAAAAGCACCGTAGTAGAACACAGATGAAGCTTCTAAGTTGATGTATTAGCCAGTAAGAAGTAGTACAATTCTAGTTATAGGTATCGATTATTGACTTTTTAGCTGGCTTTGGTGCCTTGGACATGAGCTAGGACCTTAAGATTCTGCATGAAAGGAGGACTAGCAGCCAAGTTGCACGGCAGAATGTGAAAAGTGTTCATATGTAGTAAAAACCTGAGAAATCCGTCCGTTTTCGTCATTTGTTATCGAATCGACTTAAAGCCAGATCGTCACATTGGCCGCTCTTCTCTCTGAAACGGTTGTACTTATCGTCTGCAAAACTATGTCGCGTGCTGCGGTATGCGGAGACACTAAAAGCACCATAGTAGAACACAGATCAAGCTTCTAAGTTGATGTAATAGCCAGTAAGAAGTAGTACAATTCAAGTTTTAGGTGTTGAATATGGACCTTTTAGATGGCTTTGGTGCCTTGGACATGAGCTAGGACCTTAAGATTCTGCATGAAAGGAGGACTAGCAGCCGAGTTGCACGGGAGAATGTGAAAAGTGTTCATATGTAGTAATAAACTTAGAAATCCGTCCTTTTTCGTCATTTGTTAGCGAATCGACTTAAAGCCAGATCGTCACATTGGCCGCTCTTCTCTCTGAAACGGTTGTACTTATCGTCTGCAAAACTATGTCGCGTGCTGCGGTATGCGGAGACAATAAAAGCTCCATAGTAGAACACAGATGAAGCTTCTAAAATGATGTAATAGCCAGTAAAAAGTAGCACAATTCAAGTTTTAGGTATGGGTTATTGACTTTTTAGCTGGCTTTGGTGCCTTGGACATGAGCTAGGACCTTAAGATTCTGCATGAAAGGAGGACTAGCAGCCGAGTTGCACGGGAGAATGTGAAAAGTGTTCATATGTAGTAAAAACCTGAGAAATCCGTCCGTTTTCGTCATTTGTTATCGAATCGACTTAAAAGCCAGATCGTCACATTGGCCGATCTTCTCTCTGAAACGGTTGTACTTATCGTCTGCAAAGCTATGTCGCGTGTTGCCGTAGGCGGAAACAGGAAAAGCACCATAATAGAACACAGATGAAGCTTCTAAGTTGATGTAATAGAAAGTAAGAAGTAGTCCAATTCAAGTTTTATGTATCGGTTATTGACTTTTTAGCTGGCTTTGGTGCCTTGGACATGAGCTAGGACCTTAAGATTCTGCATGAAAAAAGGACTAGCAGCCGAGTTGCACGGGAGAATGTGAAAAGTGTTCATATGTAGTAAAAACCAGAGAAATACGTCCGTTTTCGTCATTTGTTATCGAATCGACTTAAAGCCAGATCGTCACATTGGCCGATCTTCTCTCTGAAATGGTTGTACTTATCGTATGCAAAGCTATGTCGCGTGTTGCCGTAGGCGGAAACAGGAAAAGCACCATAATAGAACACAGATGAATCTTCTAAGTTGATGTAATAGCCAGTAAGAAGTAGTCCAATTCAAGTTTTAGGTATCGATTATTGACTTTTTAGCTGGCTTTGGTGCCTTGGACATGAGCTAGGACCTTAAGATTCTGCATGAAAGGAGGACTAGCAGCCGAGTTGCACAGGAGAATGTGAAAAGTGTTCATATGTAGTAAAAACCTGAGACATCCGTCCGTTTTCATCATTTGTTATTGAATCGATGTAAAGCCAGATCGTCACATTGGCCGCTCTTCTCTCTGAAACGGTTGTACTTATCGTCTGCAAAGCTATGTCGCGTACTGCGGTATTCGGAGACACTAAAAGCACCACAGTAGAACATAGATGTAGCTTCTAAGTTGATGTAATATCCAGTAAGAAGTAGTACAATACAAGTTTTAGGTATCGATTATTGAGTTTTTAGCTGGCTTTGGTGCCTTGGACATGAGCTGTTACCTTGAGATTCTGCATGAAAGGAAGACTAGCAGCCGAGTTGCACGGGAGAATGTGAAAAGTGTTCATATGTAGTAAAAACCTGAGAAACCCGTCCGTTTTCGTCATTTGTTATCGAATCGACTTAAAGCCAGATCGTCACATTGGCCGCTCTTCTCTCTGAAACGGTTGTACTTATCGTCTGCAAAGCTATGTCGAGTGCTGCGATATGCTGAAACACCAAAAGCACAATAGTAGAATACAGATCAAGCTTCTAAGTTGATGTAATAGCCAGTAAGAAGTAGTACAATTCAAGTTTTAGGTATTGAATATTGACCTTTTAGCTGGCTTTGGTGCCTTGGACATGAGCTAGGACCTTAAGATTCTGCATGAAAGGAGGACTAGCAGCCGAGTTGCACGGGAGAATGTGAAAAATGTTCATATGTAGTAAAAAAATGAGACATCCGTCCGTTTTCGTCATTTGTTATCGAATCGACTTAAAGCCACATCGTCACATTGGCCGCTCTTCTCTCTGAATCGGATGTACTTATCGTCTGCAAAACTATGTCGCGTGCTGCGGTATGCGGAGAAACTAAAAGCACCATAGTAGAGCACAGATGAAACTTCTAAGTTGATGTAATAGCCAGTAAGAAGTAGTACAATTCAAGTTTTATGTATTGAATATTGACCTTTTTGTTGGCTTTGGTGCCTTGGACATGTGCAAATACCTTAAGATTCTGCATGAAAGGAGGAATAGCAGCCGAGTTGCACGGGAGAATGTGAAAAGTGTTCATATGTAGTAAAAACCTGAGAAATCCGTCCGTTTTCGTCATTTGTTATCGAATCGACTTAAAGCCAGATCCTCACATTGGCCGCTCTTCTCTCTGAAACGGTTGTACTTATCGTCTGCAAAGATATGTCGCGTACTGCGGTATTCGGAGACACTAAAAGCACCATAGTAGAACACAGATCAAGCTTCTAAGATGATGTAATAACCAGTAAGAAGAAGTACAATTCTAGTTTTAGGTATCGGTTATTGACTTTTTAGCTGGCTTTGGTGCCTTGGACATGAGCTAGGACCTTAAGATTCTGCATGAAAGGAGGACTAGCAGCCGAGTTGCACGGAGGAATGTGAAAAGTGTTCATATGTAGTACAAACCTGAGAAATCCGTCCGTTTTCGTCATTTGTTATCGAATCGACTTAAAGCCAGATCGTCACATTGGCCGCTCTTCTCTCTGAAACGGTTGTACTTATCGTCTGCAAAGCTATGTCGCGTGTTGCCGTAGGCGGAAACAGGAAAACCACCATAATAGAACACAGATGAAGCTTCTAAGTTGATGTAATAGCCAGTAAGATGTAGTCCAATTCAAGTTTTAGGTATCGATTATTGCCTTTTTAGATGGCTTTGGTGCCTTGGACATGAGCTAGGACTTTAAGATTCTGCATAAAAGGAGGACTAGCAGCCCAGTTGCACGGGAGAATGTGAAAAGTGTTCATATGTAGTAAAAACCTGAGACATCCGTCCGTTTTCGTCATTTGTTATCGAATTGACATAAAGCCAGATCGTACATTTTCCGCTCTTCTCTCTGAAACGGTTGTACTTAGCGTCTGCAAAACTATGTCGCGTGCTGCGGTATTCGGAGACACTAAAAGCACCATAGTATAACACAGATGAAGCTTCTAAGATGATGTAATAGCCAGTAAGAAGAAGTACAATTCAAGTTTTAGGTATCGGTTATTGACTTTTTAGCTGGCTTTGGTGCCTTGGACATGAGCTAGGACCTTAAGATTCTGCATGAAAGGAGGACTAGCAGCCGAGTTGCACGGGAGAATGTGAAAAGTGTTCATATGTAGTACAAACCTGAGAAATCCGTCCGTTTTCGTCATTTGTTATCGTATCGACTTAAAGCCAGATGGTCACATTGGCCGCTCTTCTCTCTGAAACGTTTGTACATATCGTCTGCAAAGCTATGTCGCGTGCAGCGGTATGTGGAGACACTAAAATCACCATAGTAGAACACAGATGAAGCATCTAAGTTGATATAATAGCCAGTAAGAAGTAGTACAATTCAAGTTTTAGGAATCGATTATTGACTTTTTAGCTAGCTTTGGTGCCATGGACATGAGCTAGGACTTTAAGATTCTGCATGTAAGGAGGACTAGCAGCCGAGTTGCACGGGAGAATGTGAAAAGTGTTCATATGTAGTAAGAACCTGAGAAATCCGTACGTTTTCGTCATTTGTTATCGAATCGACTTAAAGCCAGATCGTCACATTGGCCGCTCTTCTCTCTGAAACTGTTGTACTTATCGTCTGCAAAGCTATGTCGCGTGCTGCGGGATGCTGAGACACTAAAAGCACCATAGTAGACCACAGATCAAGCTTCTAAGTTGATGTAATAGCCAGTAAGAAGTAGTACAATTCAAGTTTTAGGTATTGAATATGGACCTTTTAGCTGGCTTTGGTGCCTTGGACATGAGCTAGGACCTTAAGATTCTGCATGAAAGTAGGAATAGCAGCCGAGTTGCACGGGAGAATGTGAAAAGTGTTCATATATAGTAATAACCTGAGAAATCCGTCCTTTTTCGTCATTTGTTAGCGAATCGACTTAAAGCCAGATCGTCACATTGGCCGCTCTTCTCTCTGAAACGGTTGTACTTATCGTCTGCAAAGCTATGTCTCGTGCTGCGGTATGCGGAGACACTAAAATCACCACAGTAGAACACAGATGAAGCTTCTAAGTTGATGTAATATCCAGTAAGAAGTAGTACAATTCAAGTTTTAGGTATCGATTATTGACTTTTTAGCTGGCTTTGGTAACTTGGACATGAGCTAGGACCTTAATATGCTGCATGAAAGGAGGACTAGCAGCCGAGTTGCACGGGAGAATGTGAAAAATGTTCAAATGTAGTAAAAACCTGAGAAATATGTCCGTTTTCGTCATTTGTTATCGAATCGACTTAAAGCCAGATCGTCACATTGGCCGCTCTTCTCTCTGAAACGGTTGTACTTATCGTCTGCAAAGCTATGTCGCGTGTTGCGGTATGCGGGGACACTAAAAGCACCATAGTAGAACACAGATGAAGCTTCTAAGTTGATGTAATACCCAGTAAGAAGTAGTACAATTCAAGTTTAAGGTATCGATTATTGACTTTTTAGCTGGCTTTGGTGCCTTGGACATGAGCTAGGACCTTAACATTCTTCATGAAAGGAGGACTAGCAGCCGAGTTGCACGGGAGAGTGTGAAAAGTGTTCATTTGTAGTAAAAACCTTAGAAAGCCGTCCGTTTTCGTCATTTGTTATCGAATCGACTTAAAGCCAGATCGTCACATTGGCCGCTCTTCTCTCTAAAACGGTTGTACTTGTCGTCTGCAAAGCTATGTCACGTGCTGCGGTATGCGGAGACACTAAAATCACCACAGTAGAAGACAGATAAAACTTCTAAGTTGATGTAATAGCCAGTAAGAAGTAGTACAATTCAAGTTTTACGTATTGAATATTGACCTTTTTGCTGGCTTTTGTGCCTTGGACATGTGCTAGGACCTTAAGATTCTGCATGAAAGGAGGACAAGCAGCCGAGTTGCACGGGAGAATGTGAAGAGTGTTGATATGTAGTAAAAACCTGAGAAATCCGTCAGTTTTCGTCATATGTTATCGAATCGACTTCAAGCCAGATCGTCACATTGGCCGCTCCTCTCTCTGAAACGGTTGTACTTATCGTCTGCAAAGCTATGTCGCGTACTGCGGTATTCGGAGACACTAAAAGCACCATAGTAGAATACAGATCAAGCTTCTAAGTTGATGTAATAGCCAGTAAGGAGTAGTACAATTCAAGTTTTAGGTATTGAATATTGACCTTTTAGTTGGCTTTGGTGCCTTGGACATGAGCTAGGACCTTAAGATTCTGCATGAAAGGAGGACTAGCAGACGAGTTGCACGGGAGAATGTGAAAAATGTTCATATGTAGTAAAAAAATGAGACATCCGTCCGTTTTCGTCATTTGTTATCGAATCGACTTAAAGCCACATCGTCACATTGGCCGCTCTTCTCTCTGAAACGGTTGTACTTTTCGTCTGCAAAACTATGTCGCGTGCTGCGGTATGCTGAGACACTAAAAGCACCATAGTAGAACACAGATGAAGCTTCGAAGTAGATGTAATAGCCAGTAAGAAGTAGTACAATTCAAGTTTTAGGTATTGAATATTGACCTTTTAGCTGGCTTTGGTGCCTTGGACATGAGCTAGGACCTTAAGATTCTGCATGAAAGGAGGACTAGCAGCCGAGTTGCACGGGATAATGTGAAAAGTGTTCATATGTAGTAAAAATCTGAGAAATCCGTCCGTTTTCGTCATTTGTTATCGAATTGACTTAAAGCCAGATAGTCACATTGGCCGCTCTTCTCACTGAAACGGTTGTACTTATCGTCTGCAAAGCTATGCCGCGTGCTGCGGTATGTGGAGACACTAAAAGCACCATAGTAGAACACAGATGAAGCTTCGAAGTTGATGTAATACCCAATAAGAAGTAGTACAATTCAAGTTTTAGGTATCGAATATTGACTTTTTAGCTGGCTTTGGTGCCTTGGACATGAGCTAGGACCTTAAGATTCTGCATGAAAGGAGGACTAGCAGCCGAGTTGCACGGGAGAATGTGAAAAGTGTTCATATGTAGTAATAACCTGAGAAATCCGTCCTTTTTCGACATTTGTTATCGAATCGACTTAAAGCCAGATCGTCACATTGGCCGCTCTTCTCTCTGAAGCGGTTGTACTTATCGTCTGCAAAGCTATGTCACGTGCTGCGGTATGTGGTGACACTAAAATCACCGCAGTAGAACACAGATGAAGCTTCTAAAATGATGTAATATCCAGTAAGAAGTAGTACAATTCAAGTTTTAGGTATCGAATATTGACTTTTCAGCTGGCTTTGGTGCATTGGACATGAGCTAGGACCTTAAGATTCTGCATGAAAGGTGGACTAGCAGCCGAGTTCCACGGGAGAATGTGAAAAGTGTTCATATGTAGTAAAAACCTGAGGAATCCGTCCGTTTTCGTCATTTGTTATCGAATCGACTTAAAGCCAGATCGTCACATTGGGCGCTCTTCTCTCTGAAACGGTTGTACTTATCGTCTGCAAAGCTATGTCGCGTGCTGCGGTATGCGGAGAAACTAAAAGCAACGTAGTAGAACACAGATGAATCTTCTAAGTTGATGTAATAGCCAGTAAGAAGTAGTACAATTCAAGTTTTACGTATTGATTATTGATTTTTAGCTGGCTTTGGTGCCTTGGACATGAGCTAGGACCTTAAGATTCTGCATGAAAGGAGGACTAGCAGCCGAGTTGCACGGGAGAATGTGAAAAGTGTTCATATGTAGTAAAAACCTGAGAAATCCGTCCGTTTTCGTCATTTGTTATCGAATCGACTTAAAGCCAGATCGTCACATTGGCCGCTCTTCTCTCTGAAACGTTTGTACATATCGTCTGCAAAGCTACGTCGCGTGCAGCGGTATGTGGAGACACTAAAATCACCATAGTAGAACACAGATGAAGCTCCTAAGATGATGTAATAGCCAGTAAGAAGTAGTACAATTCAAGTTTTAGGTATCGGTTATTGACTTTTTAGCTGGCTTTGGTGCCTTGGACATGAGCTAGGACCTTAAGATTCTGCATGAAAGGAGGACTAGCAGACGAGTTGCACGGCAGAATGTGAAAAATATTCATATGTAGTAAAAAAATGAGACATCCGTCCGTTTTCGTCATTTGTTATCGAATCGACTTAAAGCCACATCGTCACATTGGCCGCTCTTCTCTCTGAAACGGTTGTACTTATCGTCTGCAAAACTATGTCGCGTGCTGCGGTATGCTGAGACACTAAAAGCACCATAGTAGAACACAGATGAAGCTTCGAAGTTGATGTAATTGCCAGTAAGAAGTAGTACAATTCAAGTTTTAGGTATCGGTTATTGACTTTTTACCCTTCTTTGGTGCCTTGGACACGAGCTGGGAACTTAAGATTTAGCATGAAGGAGGACTAGCATCCGAGTTGCACGGGAGAATGTGAAAAGTGTTCATATGTAGTAAAACCTGAGAAATACGTCCGTTTTCGTCATTTGTTATCGAATCGACTTAAAGCCAGATCGTCACATTGGCCGCTCTTCTCTCTGAAACGGTTGTACTTATCGTCTGCAAAGCTATGTCGCGTGCTGCGGTATGCTGAGACACTAAAAGCACCATAGTAGAACACAGATGAAGCTTCGAAGTTGATGTAATAGCCAGTAAGAAGTAGTACAATTCAAGTTTTAGGTATTGAATATTGACCTTTTAGCTGGCTTTGGTACCTTGGACATGAGCTAGGACCTTAAGATTCTGCATGAAAGGAGGACTAGCAGCCGAGTTGCACGGGAGAATGTGAAAAGTGTTCATATGTAGTAAAAACCTGAGAAATCCGTCCGTTTTCGTCATTTGTTATCGAATTGACTTAAAGCCAGATAGTCACATTGGCCGCTCTTCTCACTGAAACGGTTGTACTTATTGTCTGCAAAGCTATGTCGCGTGCAGCGGTATGTGGAGACACTAAAAGCACCATAGTAGAACACAGATGAAGCTTCGAAGTTGATGTAATACCCAATAAGAAGTAGTACAATTCAAGTTTTAGGTATCGAATATTGACTTTTTAGCTGGCTTTGGTGCCTTGGACATGAGCTAGGACCTTAAGATTCTGCATGAAAGGAGGACTAGCAGCCGAGTTGCACGGGAGAATGTGAAAAGTGTTCATATGTAGTAAAAACCTGAGAAATCCGTCCGTTTTCGTCATTTGTTATCGAATCGACTTAAAGCCAGATCGTTACATTGGCCGCTCTTCTCTCTGAAACGGTTGTACTTATCGTCTGCAAAGCTATGTCGCGTACTGCGGTATTCGGAAACACTAAAAGCACCATAGTAGAACAAAGATGAAGCTCCTAAGATGATGTAATAGCCAGTAAGAAGTAGTACAATTCAAGTTTTAGGTATCGGTTATTGCCTTTTTAGCTGGCTTTGGTGCCTTGGACATGAGCTAGGACCTTAAGATTCTGCATGAAAGGAGGACTAGCAGCCGAGTTGCACGGGACAATGTGAAAAGTGTTCATATGTAGTAAAAACCTGAGAAATCCGTCCGTTTTCGTCATTTGTTATCGAATCGACTTAAAGCCAGATCGTCACATTGGCCGCTCTTCTCTCTGAAACGGTTGTACTTACCGTCTGCAAAGCTATGTCGCGTGCTGCAGTATGCGGAGACACTAAAATCACCATAGTAGAACACAGATGAAGCTTCTAAGTTGATGCAATAGCCAGTAAGAAGTAGAACAATTCAAGTTTTAGGTATCGATTATTGACTCTTTAGCTGGCTTTGGTACCTTGGACATGAGCTAGGACCTTAAGATTCTGCATGAAAGGAGGACTAGCAGCCGATTTGCACGGGAGAATGTGAAAAGTGTTCATATGTAGTAAAAACCTGAGAAATCCGTCCGTTTTCGTCATTTGTTATCGAATCGACTTAAAGCCAGATGGTCACATTGGCCGCTCTTCTCTCTGAAACGTTTGTACATATCGTCTGCAATACTATGTCGCGTGCAGCGGTATGTGGAGACACTAAAATCACCATAGTAGAACACAGATGAAGCATCTAAGTTGATGTAATAGCCAGTAAGAAGTAGTACAATTCAAGTTTTAGGAATCGATTATTGACTTTTTAGCTGGCTTTGGTGCCTTGGACATGAGCTAGGACTTTAAGATTCTGCATATAAGGAGGACTAGCAGCCGAGTTGCACGGGAGAATGTGAAAAGTGTTCATATGTAGTAAAAACCTGAGAAATCCGTCCGTTTTCGTCATTTGTTACCGAATCGACTTAAAGCCAGATCGTCACATTGGCCGCTTTTCTCTCTGAAACGGTTGTACTTATCGTCTGCAAAGCTATGTCGCGTGCTGCGGCATGCTGAGACACTAAAAGCACCATAGTAGACCACAGATCAAGCTTCTAAGTTGATGTAATAGCCAGTAAGAAGTAGTACAATTCAAGTTTTAGGTATTGAATATTGAACTTTTAGTTGGCTTTGGTGCCTTGGACATGAGCTAGGACCTTAAGATTCTGCATGAAAGGAGGACTAGCAGCCGAGTTGCACGGGAGAATGTGAAAAGAGTTCATATGTAGTAATAACCTGAGAAATCCGTCCTTTTTCGTCATTTGTTAGAGAATCGACTTAAAGCCAGATCGTCACATTGGCCGCTCTTCTCTCTGAACCGGTTGTGCTTATAGTCTGCAATGCTATGTCGCGTGTTGCCGTAGGCGGAAACAGGAAAAGCACTATAGTAGAACACAGTAGGAGCTTCTAAGTTGATGTAATAGCCAGTAAGAAGTAGTAAAATTCAAGATTTAGGTATCGATTATTGACTTTTTAGCTGGCTTTCGTGCCTTGGACATGAGCTAGGACTTTAAGATTCTGCATAAAAGGAGGACTAGCAGCCCAGTTGCATGGGATAATGTGAAAAGTGTTCATATGTAGTAAAAACCAGAGAAATCCGTCCGTTTTCGTCATTTGTTATCGAATCGACTTAAAGCCAGATCGTCACATTGGCCGCTCTCCTCTCTGAAACGGTTGTACTTATCGTCTGCAAAGCTATGTCGCGTGTTGCGGTATGCGGAGACACTAAAAGCACCATAGTAGAACACAGATGAAGCTTCTAAGTTGATGTAATACCCAGTAAGAAGTAGTAGATTTCAAGTTCAAGGTATCGATTATTGACTTTTTAGCTAGCTTTGGTGCTTTGGACATGAGCTAGGACCTTAACATTCTTCATGAAAGGAGGACTAGCAGCCGAGTTGCACGGGAGAATGTGAGAAGTGTTCATATGTAGTAAAAACCTGAGAAATACTTCCGTTTTCGTCATTTGTTATCGAATCGACTTAAAGCCAGATGGTCACATTGGCCGCTCTTCTCTCTGTAACGTTTGTACATATCGTCTGCAAAGCTATGTAGCGTGCAGCGGTATGTTCAGACACCAAAATCACCATAGTAGAACACAGATGAAGCATCTAAGTTGATGTAATAGCCAGTAAGAAGTAGTACAAATCAAGTTTTAGGAATAGATTATTGACTTTTTAGCTGGCTTTGGTGCCTTGGACATGAGCTAGGACTTTAAGATTCTGCATAAAAGGAGGACCAGCAGCCCAGTTGCACGGGAGAATGTGAAAGGTGTTCATATGTAGTAAAAACCTGAGAAATCCGTCCGTTTTCGTCATTTGTTAGCTAATCGACTTAAAGCCAGATCGTCACATTGGCCGCTCTTCTCTCTGAAACGGTTGTGCTTATCGTCTGCAAAGCTATGTCGCGTGTTGCCGTAGGCGGAAACAGGAAAAGCACCATAGTAGAACACAGATGAAGCTTCTAAGTTGATGTAATATCCAGTAAGAAGTAGTACAATTCAAGTTTTAGGTATCGATTATTGACTTTTTAGCTGGCTTTGGTGCCTTGGACATGAGCTAGGACCTTAAGATTCTGCATGAAAGGAGGACTTGCAACCGAGTTGCACGGGAGAATGTGAAAAGTGTTCATATGTAGTAAAAACCTTAGAAATCCGTCCGTTTTCGTCATTTGTTATCGAATCGACTTAAAGCCAAATCGTCACATTGGCCGCTCTTCTCTCTGAAACGGTTGTACTTATCGTCTGCAATGCTATGTCGCGTGCTGCGGTATGCTGAGACACTAAAAGCACCATAGTAGAACACAGATCAAGCTTCTAAGTTGATGTAATAGCCAGTATGAAGTAGTAAAATTCAAGTATAAGGTACTGAATATTGAATTTTTAGCTGGTTTTGGTGCCTTGGACATGAGCTAGGACCTTAATATTCTGCATGAAAGGAGGACTAGCAGCCGAGTTGCACGGGAGAATGTGAAAACAGTTCAAATGTAGTAAAAACCTGAGAAATCCGTCCGTTTTCGTCATTTGTTATCGAATCGACTTAAAGCCAGATAGTCACATTGGCCGCTCTTCTCTGTGAAACGGATGTACTTATCGTCTGCAAAGCTATGTCGCGTGCTGCGGTATGCGGAGACACTAAAAGCACCATAGTAGAACACAGATGAAGCTTCTAAGTTGATGTAATACCCAGTAAGAAGTAGTATAATTCAAGTTTAAGGCATCGATTATTGCCTTTTTAGCTGGGTTTGGTCCCTTGGACATGAGCTAGGACCTTAACATTCTTCATGAAAGGAGGACTAGCAGCCGAGTTGCACGGGAGAATGTGAAAAGTGTTCATATGTAGTAAAAACATTAGAATTCCATCCGTTTTCGTCATTTGTTATCGAATCGACTTAAAGCCAGATCGTCACATTGGCCGCTCTTCTCTCTGAAACGGTTGTACTTATCGTCTGCAAAGCTATGTCACGTGCTGCGGTATGCGGAGACACTAAAATCACCACAGTAGAACACAGATGAAGATTCTAAGTTGATGTAATTTCCAGTAAGAAGTAGTACAATTGAAGTTTTAGGTATCGGTTATTGACTTTTTAGCTGGCTTAGGTGCCTTGGACATGAGCTAGGACCTTAAGATTTTGCATGAAAGGAGGGCTAGCAGCCGAGTTGCACGGGAGAGTGTGAGAAGTGTTCATATGTAGTAAAAACCTGAGAAATCCGTCCGTTTTCGTCAATTGTTATCGAATCGACATAAAGCCAGATCGTCACATTGGCCGCTCTTCTCTCTGAAACGGTTGTACTTATCGTCTGCAAAGCTATGTCGCGAGTTGCTTTAGGCGGAAACAGGAAAAGCACCATAATAGAACACAGATGAAGCTTCTAAGTTGATGTAATACCCAGTAAGAAGTAGTCCAATTCAAGTTTTAGGTATCGATTATTGACTTTTTAGCTGGCTTTGGTGCCTTGGACATGAGCTACGACTTTAAGATTCTGCATGTAAGGAGGACTAGCAGCCGAGTTGCACGGGAGAATGTGAAAAGTGTTCATATGTAGTAATAACCTGAGAAATCCGTTCTTTTTCGTCATTTGTTATCGAATCGACTTAAAGCCAGATCGTCACATTGGCAGCTCTTCTCTCTGAAATGGTTGTACCTATCGTCTGCAAAACTATGTCGCGTGCTGCGGTATGCGGAGAAACTAAAAGCACCGTAGTAGAACACAGATGAAGCTTCTAAGTTGATGTAATAGCCAGTAAGAAGTAGTACAATTCAAGTTTTAGGTATTGATTATTGACTTTTTAGCTGGCATTGGTGATTTGGACATGAGCTAGGACCTTAAGATTCTGCATGAAAGGAGGACTAGCAGCCGAGTTGCACGGGAGAATGTGAAAAGTGGTCATATGTAGTATAAACCTGAGAAATCCGTTCGTTTTCGTCATTTGTTATCGAGTCGACTTAAAGCCAGATCGTCACATTGGCCGCTCTTCTCTCTGAAACGGTTGTACTTATCGTCTGCAAAGCTATGTCACGTACTGCGGTATTCGGAGACACTAAAAGCACCATAGTAGAACACAGATGAAGCTCCTAAGATGAGGTAATAGCCAGTAAGAAGTAGTACAATTCAAGTTTTAGGTATCGGTTATTGACTTTTTAGCTGGCTTTGGTGCCTTGGACATGAGCTAGGTCCTTAAGATTCTGCATGAAAGGAGGACTAGCAGCCGAGTTGCACGGGAGAATGTGAAAAGTGTTCATATGTAGTAAAAACCTGAGAAATCCGTCCGTTTTCCTCATTTGTTATCGAATTGACTTAAAGCCAGATCGTCACATTGGCCGCTCTTCTCTCTGAAACGGTTGTACTTATCGTCTGCAAAACTATGTCGCGTGTTGCGGTATGCGGAGAAACTAAAAGCACCGTAGTAGAACACAGATGAAGCTTCTAAGTTGATGTAATAGCCAGTAAGAAGTAGTACAATTCAAGTTTTAGGTATCGATTATTGACTTCTTAGCTGGCTTTGGTGCCTTGGACATGAGCTATTACCTTAAGATTCTGCATGAAAGGAGGACTAGCAGCCGAGTTGCACGGAAGAATGTGAAAAGTGTTCATATGTAGTAAAAACCTGAGAAATCCGTCCGTTTTCGTCATTTGTTATCGAATCGACTTAAAGCCAGATCGTCACATTGGCCGCTCTTCTCTCTGAAACGGTTGTACTTATCGTCTGCAAAGCTATGTCACGTTTTGCCGTAGGCGGAAACAGGAAAAGCACCATAATAGAACACAGACGAAGCTTCTAAGTTGATGTAATAGCCAGTAAGAAGTAGTACAATTCAAGTTTTAGGTATCGATTATTGACTTTTTAACTGGCTTTGGTGCCTTGGCCATGAGCTAGGACCTTGACATTCTGCATGAAAGGAGGACTAGCAGCCGAGTTGCACGGGAGAATGTGAAAAGTGTTCATATGTAGTAAAAACCTGAGAAATCCGTCCGTTTTCGTCATTTGTTATCGAATCGACTTAAAGCCAGATCGTCACATTGGCCGCTCTTCTCTCTGAAACGGTTGTACTTATCGTCTGCAAAGCTATGTCGCGTGCTGCGGTATGCGGAGACACTAAAATCACCATAGTAGAACACAGATGAAGCTTCTAAGTTGGTGCAATAGCCAGTAAGAAGTAGAACAATTCAAGTTTTAGGTATCGATTATTGTCATTTTAGCTGGCTTCGGTACCTTGGACATGAGCTAGGACCTTAAGATTCTGCATGAAAGGAGGACTAGCAGCCGAGTTGCACGTCAGAATGTGAAAAGTGTTCATATGTAGTAAAAACCAGAGAAATACGTCCGTTTTCGTCATTTGTTATCGAATCGACTTAAAGCCAGATCGTCACATTGGCCGATCTTCTCTCTGAAATGGTTGTACTTATCGTATGCAAAGCTATGTCGCGTGTTGCCGTAGGCGGAAACAGGAAAAGCACCATAATAGAACACAGATGAAGCTTCTAAGTTGATGTAATAGCCAGTAAGAAGTAGTCCAATTCAAGTTTTAGGTATCGATTATTGACTTTTTAGCTGGCTTTGGTGCCTTGGACATGAGCTAGGACCTTAAGGTTCTGCATGAAAGGAGGACTAGCAGCCGAGTTGCACGGGAGAATGTGAAAAGTGTTCATATGTAGTAAAAACCTGAGACATCCGTCCGTTTTCATCATTTGTTATTGAATCGATGTAAAGCCAGATCGTCACATTGGCCGCTCTTCTCTCTGAAACGGTTGTACTTATCGTCTGCAAAGCTATGTCGCGTACTGCGGTATTCGGAGACACTAAAAGCACCACAGTAGAACACAGATGTAGCTTCTAAGTTGATGTAATATCCAGTAAGAAGTAGTACAATACAAGTTTTAGGTATCGATTATTGAGTTTTTAGCTGGCTTTGGTGCCTTGGACATGAGCTGTTACCTTAAGATTCTGCATGAAAGGAGGACTAGCAGCCGAGTTGCACGGGAGAATGTGAAAAGTGTTCATATGTAGTAAAAACCTGAGAAACCCGTCCGTTTTCGTCATTTGTTATCGAATCGACTTAAAGCCAGATCGTCACATTGGCCGCTCTTCTCTCTGAAACGGTTGTACTTATCGTCTGCAAAGCTATGTCGCGTGCTGCGATATGTTGAAACACCAAAAGCACAATAGTAGAATACAGATCAAGCTTCTAAGTTGATGTAATAGCCAGTAAGAAGTAGTACAATTCAAGTTTTAGGTATTGAATATTGACCTTTTAGCTGGCTTTGGTGCCTTGGACATGAGCTAGGACCTTAAGATTCTGCATGAAAGGAGGACTAGCAGCCGAGTTGCACGGGAGAATGTGAAAAATGTTCATATGTAGTAAAAAAATGAGACATCCGTCCGTTTTCGTCATTTGTTATCGAATCGACTTAAAGCCACATCGTCACATTGGCCGCTCTTCTCTCTGAAACGGATGTACTTATCGTCTGCAAAACTATGTCGCGTGCTGCGGTATGCGGAGAAACTAAAAGCACCATAGTAGAACACAGATGAAACTTCTAAGTTGATGTAATAGCCAGTAAGAAGTAGTACAATTCAAGTTTTATGTATTGAATATTGACCTTTTTGTTGGCTTTGGTGCCTTGGACATGTGCTAATACCTTAAGATTCTGCATGAAAGGAGGACTAGCAGCCGAGTTGCACGGGAGAATGTGAAAAGTGTTCATATGTAGTAAAAACCTGAGAAATCCGTCCGTTTTCGTCATTTGTTATCGAATCGACTTAAAGCCAGATCCTCACATTGGCCGCTCTTCTCTCTGAAACGGTTGTACTTATCGTCTGCAAAGCTATGTCGCGTACTGCGGTATTCGGAGACACTAAAAGCACCATAGTAGAACACAGATCAAGCTTCTAAGATGATGTAATAACCAGTAAGAAGAAGTACAATTCTAGTTTTAGGTATCGGTTATTGACTTTTTAGCTGGCTTTGGTGCCTTGGACATGAGCTAGGACCTTAAGATTCTGCATGAAAGGAGGACTAGCAGCCGAGTTGCACGGGAGAATGTGAAAAGTGTTCATATGTAGTACAAACCTGAGAAATCCGTCCGTTTTCGTCATTTGTTATCGAATCGACTTAAAGCCAGATCGTCACATTGGCCGCTCTTCTCTCTGAAACGGTTGTACTTATCGTCTGCAAAGCTATGTCGCGTGTTGCCGTAGGCGGAAACAGGAAAACCACCATAATAGAACACAGATGAAGCTTCTAAGTTGATGTAATAGCCAGTAAGAAGTAGTCCAATTCAAGTTTTAGGTATCGATTATTGACTTTTTAGATGGCTTTGGTGCCTTGGACATGAGCTAGGACTTTAAGATTCTGCATAAAAGGAGGACTAGCAGCCCAGTTGCACGGGAGAATGTGAAAAGTGTTCATATGTAGTAAAAACCTGAGACATCCGTCCGTTTTCGTCATTTGTTATCGAATTGACTTAAAGCCAGATCGTACATTTTCCGCTCTTCTCTCTGAAACGGTTGTACTTATCGTCTGCAAAGCTATGTCGCGTGCTGCGGTATGCGGAGACACTAAAAGCACCATAGTAGAACACAGATGATGCTTCTAAGTTGATGTAATAGCCAGTAAGAAGTAGTACAATTCAAGTTTTAGGTATTGAATATTGACCTTTTAGCTGGCTTTGGTGCCTTGGACATGAGCTAGGACCTTAAGATTCTGCATGAAAGGAGGACTAGCAGCCGAGTTGCACGGGAGAATGTGAAAAGTGTTCATATGTAGTAAAAACCTGAGAAATCCGTCCGTTTTCGTCATATGTTATCGAATTGACTTAAAGCCAGATCGTCACATTGGCCGCTCTTCTCACTGAAACGGTTGTACTTATCGTCTGCAAAGCTATGTCGCGTGCTGCGGTATGTGGAGACACTAAAAGCACCTTAATAGAACACAGATGAAGCTTCTAAGTTGATGTAATACCCAATAAGAAGTAGTACAATTCAAGTTTTAGGTATCGAATATTGACTTTTTAGCTGGCTTTGGTGCCTTGGACATGAGCTAGGACCTTAAGATTCTGCATGAAAGGAGGACTAGCAGCCGAGTTGCACGGGAGAATGTGAAAAGTGTTCATATGTAATAATAACCTGAGAAATCCGTCCTTTTTCGTCATTTGTTATCGAATCGACTTAAAGCCAGATCGTCACATTGGCCGCTCTTCTCTCTGAAGCGGTTGTACTTATCGTCTGCAAAGCTATGTCACGTGCTGCGGTATGTGGTGACACTAAAATCACCGCAGTAGAACACAGATGAAGCTTCTAAGATGATGTAATATCCAGTAAGAAGTAGTACAATTCAAGTTTTAGGTATCGATTATTGACTTTTCAGCTGCCTTTGGTGCATTGGACATGAGCTAGGACCTAAAGATTCTGCATGAAAGGTGGACTAGCAGCCGAGTTCCACGGGAGAATGTGAAAAGTGTTCATATGTAGTAAAAACCTGAGAAATCCGTCCGTTTTCGTCATTTGTTATCGAATCGACTTAAAGCCAGATCGTCACATTGGCCGCTCTTCTCTCTGAAACGGTTGTACTTAGCGTCTGCAAAACTATGTCGCGTGCTGCGGTATTCGGAGACACTAAAAGCACCATAGTATAACACAGATGAAGCTTCTAAGATGATGTAATAGCCAGTAAGAAGAAGTACAATTCAAGTTTTAGGTATCGGTTATTGACTTTTTAGCTGGCTTTGGTGCCTTGGACATGAGCTAGGACCTTAAGATTCTGCATGAAAGGAGGACTAGCAGCCGAGTTGCACGGGAGAATGTGAAAAGTGTTCATATGTAGTACAAACCTGAGAAATCCGTCCGTTTTCGTCATTTGTTATCGAATCGACTTAAAGCCAGATGGTCACATTGGCCGCTCTTCTCTCTGAAACGTTTGTACATATCGTCTGCAAAGCAATGTCGCGTGCAGCGGTATGTGGAGACACTAAAATCACCATAGTAGAACACAGATGAAGCATCTAAGTTGATATAATAGCCAGTAAGAAGTAGTACAATTCAAGTTTTAGGAATCGATTATTGACTTTTTAGCTAGCTTTGGTGCCATGGACATGAGCTAGGACTTTAAGATCCTGCATGTAAGGAGGACTAGCAGCCGAGTTGCACGGGAGAATGTGAAAAGTGTTCATATGTAGTAAGAACCTGAGAAATCCGTACGTTTTCGTCATTTGTTATCGAATCGACTTAAAGCCAGATCGTCACATTGGCCGCTCTTCTCTCTGAAACTGTTGTACTTATCGTCTGCAAAGCTATGTCGCGTGCTGCGGGATGCTGAGACACTAAAAGCACCATAGTAGACCACAGATCAAGCTTCTAAGTTGATGTAATAGCCAGTAAAAAGTAGTACAATTCAAGTTTTAGGTATTGAATATGGACCTTTTAGCTGGCTTTGGTGCCTTGGACATGAGCTAGGACCTTAAGATTCTGCATGAAAGTAGGAATAGCAGCCGAGTTGCACGGGAGAATGTGAAAAGTGTTCTTATATAGTAATAACCTGAGAAATCCGTCCTTTTTCGTCATTTGTTAGCGAATCGACTTAAAGCCAGATCGTCACATTGGCCGCTCTTCTCTCTGAAACTGTTGTACTTATCGTCTGCAAAGCTATGTCGCGTGCTGCGGGATGCTGAGACACTAAAAGCACCATAGTAGACCACAGATCAAGCTTCTAAGTTGATGTAATAGCCAGTAAGAAGTAGTACAATTCAAGTTTTAGGTATTGAATATGGACCTTTTAGCTGGCTTTGGTGCCTTGGACATGAGCTAGGACCTTAAGATTCTGCATGAAAGTAGGAATAGCAGCCGAGTTGCACGGGAGAATGTGAAAAGTGTTCATATATAGTAATAACCTGAGAAATCCGTCCGTTTTCGTCATTTGTTAGCGAATCGACTTAAAGCCAGATCGTCACATTGGCCGCTCTTCTCTCTGAAACGGTTGTACTTATCGTCTGCAAAGCTATGTCTCGTGCTGCGGTATGCGGAGACACTAAAATCGCCACAGTAGAACACAGATGAAGCTTCTAAGTTGATGTAATATCCAGTAAGAAGTAGTACAATTCAAGTTTTAGGTATCGATTATTGACTTTTTAGCTGGCTTTGGTGACTTGGACATGAGCTAGGACCTTAATATGCTGCATGAAAGGAGGACTAGCAGCCGAGTTGCACGGGAGAATGTGAAAAATGTTCAAATGTAGTAAAAACCTGAGAAATACGTCCGTTTTCGTCATTTGTTATCGAATCGACTTAAAGCCAGATCGTCACATTGGCCGCTCTTCTCTCTGAAACGGTTGTACTTATCGTCTGCAAAGCTATGTCGCGTGTTGCGGTATGCGGGGACACTAAAAGCACCATAGTAGAACACAGATGAAGCTTCTAAGTTGATGTAATACCCAGTAAGAAGTAGTACAATTCAAGTTTAAGGTATCGATTATTGACTTTTTAGCTGGCTTTGGTGCCTTGGACATGAGCTAGGCCCTTAACATTCTTCATGAAAGGAGGACTAGCAGCCGAGTTGCACGGGAGAGTGTGAAAAGTGTTCATTTGTAGTAAAAACCTGAGAAATCCGTCCGTTTTCGTCATTTGTTATCGAATCGACTTAAAGCCAGATCGTCACATTGGCCGCTCTTCTCTCTAAAACGGTTGTACTTGTCGTCTGCAAAGCTATGTCACGTGCTGCGGTATGCGGAGACACTAAAATCACCACAGTAGAAGACAGATGAAGCTTCTAAGTTGATGTAATAGCCAGTAAGAAGTAGTACAATTCAAGTTTTACGTATTGAATATTGACCTTTTTGCTGGCTTTTGTGCCTTGGACATGTGCTAGGACCTTAAGATTCTGCATGAAAGGAGGACAAGCAGCCGAGTTGCACGGGAGAATGTGAAGAGTGTTGATATGTAGTAAAAACCTGAGAAATCCGTCAGTTTTCGTCATATGTTATCGAATCGACTTCAAGCCAGATCGTCACATTGGCCGCTCTTCTCTCTGAAACTGTTGTACTTATCGTCTGCAAAGCTATGTCGCGTGCTGCGGGATGCTGAGACACTAAAAGCACCATAGTAGACCACAGATCAAGCTTCTAAGTTGATGTAATAGCCAGTAAGAAGTAGTACAATTCAAGTTTTAGGTATTGAATATGGACCTTTTAGCTGGCTTTGGTGCCTTGGACATGAGCTAGGACCTTAAGATTCTGCATGAAAGTAGGAATAGCAGCCGAGTTGCACGGGAGAATGTGAAAAGTGTTCATATATAGTAATAACCTGAGAAATCCGTCCTTTTTCGTCATTTGTTAGCGAATCGACTTAAAGCCAGATCGTCACATTGGCCGCTCTTCTCTCTGAAACGGTTGTACTTATCGTCTGCAAAGCTATGTCTCGTGCTGCGGTATGCGGAGACACTAAAATCACCACAGTAGAACACAGATGAAGCTTCTAAGTTGATGTAATATCCAGTAAGAAGTAGTACAATTCAAGTTTTAGGTATCGATTATTGACTTTTTAGCTGGCTTTGGTGACTTGGACATGAGCTAGGACCTTAATATGCTGCATGAAAGGAGGACTAGCAGCCGAGTTGCACGGGAGAATGTGAAAAATGTTCAAATGTAGTAAAAACCTGAGAAATACGTCCGTTTTCGTCATTTGTTATCGAATCGACTTAAAGCCAGATCGTCACATTGGCCGCTCTTCTCTCTGAAACGGTTGTACTTATCGTCTGCAAAGCTATGTCGCGTGTTGCGGTATGTGGTGACACTAAAATCACCGCAGTAGAACACAGATGAAGCTTCTAAGATGATGTAATATCCAGTAAGAAGTAGTACAATTCAAGTTTTAGGTATCGATTATTGACTTTTCAGCTGGCTTTGGTGCATTGGACATGAGCTAGGACCTAAAGATTCTGCATGAAAGGTGGACTAGCAGCCGAGTTCCACGGGAGAATGTGAAAAGTGTTCATATGTAGTAAAAACCTGAGAAATCCGTCCGTTTTCGTCATTTGTTATCGAATCGACTTAAAGCCAGATCGTCACATTGGCCGCTCTTCTCTCTGAAACGGTTGTACTTAGCGTCTGCAAAACTATGTCGCGTGCTGCGGTATTCGGAGACACTCAAAGCACCATAGTATAACACAGATGAAACTTCTAAGATGATGTAATAGCCAGTAAGAAGAAGTTCAATTCAAGTTTTAGGTATCGGTTATTGACTTTTTAGCTGGCTTTGGTGCCTTGGACATGAGCTAGGACCTTAAGATTCTGCATGAAAGGAGGACTAGCAGCCGAGTTGCACGGGAGAATGTGAAAAGTGTTCATATGTAGTACAAACCTGAGAAATCCGTCCGTTTTCGTCATTTGTTATCGAATCGACTTAAAGCCAGATGGTCACATTGGCCGCTCTTCTCTCTGAAACGTTTGTACATATCGTCTGCAAAGCAATGTCGCGTGCAGCGGTATGTGGAGACACTAAAATCACCATAGTAGAACACAGATGAAGCATCTAAGTTGATATAATAGCCAGTAAGAAGTAGTACAATTCAAGTTTTAGGAATCGATTATTGACTTTTTAGCTAGCTTTGGTGCCATGGACATGAGCTAGGACTTTAAGATTCTGCATGTAAGGAGGACTAGCAGCCGAGTTGCACGGGAGAATGTGAAAAGTGTTCATATGTAGTAAGAACCTGAGAAATCCGTACGTTTTCGTCATTTGTTATCGAATCGACTTAAAGCCAGATCGTCACATTGGCCGCTCTTCTCTCTGAAACTGTTGTACTTATCGTCTGCAAAGCTATGTCGCGTGCTGCGGGATGCTGAGACACTAAAAGCACCATAGTAGACCACAGATCAAGCTTCTAAGTTGATGTAATAGCCAGTAAGAAGTAGTACAATTCAAGTTTTAGGTATTGAATATGGACCTTTTAGCTGGCTTTGGTGCCTTGGACATGAGCTAGGACCTTAAGATTCTGCATGAAAGTAGGAATAGCAGCCGAGTTGCACGGGAGAATGTGAAAAGTGTTCATATATAGTAATAACCTGAGAAATCCGTCCTTTTTCGTCATTTGTTAGCGAATCGACTTAAAGCCAGATCGTCACATTGGCCGCTCTTCTCTCTGAAACGGTTGTACTTATCGTCTGCAAAGCTATGTCTCGTGCTGCGGTATGCGGAGACACTAAAATCACCACAGTAGAACACAGATGAAGCTTCTAAGTTGATGTAATATCCAGTAAGAAGTAGTACAATTCAAGTTTTAGGTATCGATTATTGACTTTTTAGCTGGCTTTGGTGACTTGGACATGAGCTAGGACCTTAATATGCTGCATGAAAGGAGGACTAGCAGCCGAGTTGCACGGGAGAATGTGAAAAATGTTCAAATGTAGTAAAAACCTGAGAAATACGTCCGTTTTCGTCATTTGTTATCGAATCGACTTAAAGCCAGATCGTCACATTGGCCGCTCTTCTCTCTGAAACGGTTGTACTTATCGTCTGCAAAGCTATGTCGCGTGTTGCGGTATGCGGGGACACTAAAAGCACCATAGTAGAACACAGATGAAGCTTCTAAGTTGATGTAATACCCAGTAAGAAGTAGTACAATTCAAGTTTAAGGTATCGATTATTGACTTTTTAGCTGGCTTTGGTGCCTTGGACATGAGCTAGGACCTTAACATTCTTCATGAAAGGAGGACTAGCAGCCGAGTTGCACGGGAGAGTGTGAAAAGTGTTCATTTGTAGTAAAAACCTTAGAAATCCGTCCGTTTTCGTCATTTGTTATCGAATCGACTTAAAGCCAGATCGTCACATTGGCCGCTCTTCTCTCTAAAACGGTTGTACTTGTCGTCTGCAAAGCTATGTCACGTGCTGCGGTATGCGGAGACACTAAAATCACCACAGTAGAAGACAGATGAAGCTTCTAAGTTGATGTAATAGCCAGTAAGAAGTAGTACAATTCAAGTTTTACGTATTGAATATTGATCTTTTTGCTGGCTTTTGTGCCTTGGACATGTGCTAGGACCTTAAGATTCTGCATGAAAGGAGGACAAGCAGCCGAGTTGCACGGGAGAATGTGAAGAGTGTAGATATGTAGTAAAAACCTGAGAAATCCGTCAGTTTTCGTCATATGTTATCGAATCGACTTCAAGCCAGATCGTCACATTGGCCGCTCCTCTCTCTGAAACGGTTGTACTTATCGTCTGCAAAGCTATGTCGCGTACTGCGGTATTCGGAGACACTAAAAGCACCATAGTAGAATACAGATCAAGCTTCTAAGTTGATGTAATAGCCAGTAAGAAGTAGTACAATTCAAGTTTTAGGTATTTAATATTGACCTTTTAGTTGGCTTTGGTGCCTTGGACATGAGCTAGGACCTTAAGTTTCTGCATGAAAGGAGGACTAGCAGACGAGTTGCACGGGAGAATGTGAAAAATGTTCATATGTAGTAAAAAAATGAGACATCCGTCCGTTTTCGTCATTTGTTATCGAATCGACTTAAAGCCACATCGTCACATTGGCCGCTCTTCTCTCTGAAACGGTTGTACTTATCGTCTGCAAAACTATGTCGCGTGCTGCGGTATGCTGAGACACTAAAAGCACCATAGTAGAACACAGATGAAGCTTCGAAGTTGATGTAATAGCCAGTAAGAAGTAGTACAATTCAAGTTTTAGGTATTGAATATTGACCTTTTAGCTGGCTTTGGTGCCTTGGACATGAGCTAGGACCTTAAGATTCTGCATGAAAGGAGGACTAGCAGCCGAGTTGCACGGGATAATGTGAAAAGTGTTCATATGTAGTAAAAATCTGAGAAATCCGTCCGTTTTCGTCATTTGTTATCGAATTGACTTAAAGCCAGATAGTCACATTGGCCGCTCTTCTCACTGAAACGGTTGTACTTATCGTCTGCAAAGCTATGCCGCGTGCTGCGGTATGTGGAGACACTAAAAGCACCATAGTAGAACACAGATGAAGCTTCGAAGTTGATGTAATACCCAATAAGAAGTAGTACAATTCAAGTTTTAGGTATCGAATATTGACTTTTTAGCTGGCTTTGGTGCCTTGGACATGAGCTAGGACCTTAAGATTCTGCATGAAGGGAGGACTAGCAGCCGAGTTGCACGGGAGAATGTGAAAAGTGTTCATATGTAGTAATAACCTGAGAAATCCGTCCTTTTTCGACATTTGTTATCGAATCGACTTAAAGCCAGATCGTCACATTGGCCGCTCTTCTCTCTGAAGCGGTTGTACTTATCGTCTGCAAAGCTATGTCACGTGCTGCGGTATGTGGTGACACTAAAATCACCGCAGTAGAACACAGATGAAGCTTCTAAAATGATGTAATATCCAGTAAGAAGTAGTACAATTCAAGTTTTAGGTATCGAATATTGACTTTTCAGCTGGCTTTGGTGCATTGGACATGAGCTAGGACCTTAAGATTCTGCATGAAAGGTGGACTAGCAGCCGAGTTCCACGGGAGAATGTGAAAAGTGTTCATATGTAGTAAAAACCTGAGGAATCCGTCCGTTTTCGTCATTTGTTATCGAATCGACTTAAAGCCAGATCGTCACATTGGGCGCTCTTCTCTCTGAAACGGTTGTACTTATCGTCTGCAAAGCTATGTCGCGTGCTGCGGTATGCGGAGAAACTAAAAGCAACGTAGTAGAACACAGATGAATCTTCTAAGTTGATGTAATAGCCAGTAAGAAGTAGTACAATTCAAGTTTTACGTATTGATTATTGATTTTTAGCTGGCTTTGGTGCCTTGGACATGAGCTAGGACCTTAAGATTCTGCATGAAAGGAGGACTAGCAGCCGAGTTGCACGGGAGAATGTGAAAAGTGTTCATATGTAGTAAAAACCTGAGAAATCCGTCCGTTTTCGTCATTTGTTATCGAATCGACTTAAAGCCAGATGGTCACATTGGCCGCTCTTCTCTCTGAAACGTTTGTACATATCGTCTGCAAAGCTACGTCGCGTGCAGCGGTATGTGGAGACACTAAATTCACCATAGTAGAAAACAGATGAAGCTCCTAAGATGATGTAATAGCCAGTAAGAAGTAGTACAATTCAAGTTTTAGGTATCGGTTATTGACTTTTTAGCTGGCTTTGGTGCCTTGGACATGAGCTAGGACCTTAAGATTCTGCATGAAAGGAGGACTAGCAGACGAGTTGCACGGCAGAATGTGAAAAATATTCATATGTAGTAAAAAAATGAGACATCCGTCCGTTTTCGTCATTTGTTATCGAACCGACTTAAAGCCACATCGTCACATTGGGCGCTCTTCTCTCTGAAACGGTTGTACTTATCGTCTGCAAAACTATGTCGCGTGCTGCGGTATGCTGAGACACTAAAAGCACCATAGTAGAACACAGATGAAGCTTCGAAGTTGATGTAATTGCCAGTAAGAAGTAGTACAATTCAAGTTTTAGGTATCGGTTATTGACTTTTTACCCTTCTTTGGTGCCTTGGACACGAGCTGGGAACTTAAGATTTAGCATGAAGGAGGACTAGCAGCCGAGTTGCACGGGAGAATGTGAAAAGTGTTCATATGTAGTAAAACCTGAGAAATACGTCCGTTTTCGTCATTTGTTATCGAATCGACTTAAAGCCAGATCGTCACATTGGCCGCTCTTCTCTCTGAAACGGTTGTACTTATCGTCTGCAAAGCTATGTCGCGTGCTGCGGTAAGCTGAGACACTAAAAGCACCATAGTAGAACACAGATGAAGCTTCGAAGTTGATGTAATAGCCAGTAAGAAGTAGTACAATTCAAGTTTTAGGTATTGAATATTGACCTTTTAGCTGGCTTTGGTACCTTGGACATGAGCTAGGACCTTAAGATTCTGCATGAAAGGAGGACTAGCAGCCGAGTTGCACGGGAGAATGTGAAAAGTGTTCATATGTAGTAAAAACCTGAGAAATCCGTCCGTTTTCGTCATTTGTTATCGAATTGACTTAAAGCCAGATAGTCACATTGGCCGCTCTTCTCACTGAAACGGTTGTACTTATCGTCTGCAAAGCTATGTCGCGTGCAGCGGTATGTGGAGACACTAAAAGCACCATAGGAGAACACAGATGAAGCTTCGAAGTTGATGTAATACCCAATAAGAAGTAGTACAATTCAAGTTTTAGGTATCGAATATTGACTTTTTAGCTGGCTTTGGTGCCTTGGACATGTGCTAGGACCTTAAGATTCTGCATGAAAGGAGGACTAGCAGCCGAGTTGCACGGGAGAATGTGAAAAGTGTTCATATGTAGTAATAACCTGAGAAATCCGTCCTTTTTCCACATTTGTTATCGAATCGACTTAAAGCCAGATCGTCACATTGGCCGCTCTTCTCTCTGAAGCGGTTGTACTTATCGTCTGCAAAGCTATGTCACGTGCTGCGGTATGTGGTGACACTAAAATCACCGCAGTAGAACACAGATGAAGCTTCTAAAATAATGTAATATCCAGTAAGAAGTAGTACAATTCAAGTTTTAGGTATCGAATATTGACTTTTCAGCTGGCTTTGGTGCCTTGGACATGAGCTAGGACCTTAAGATTCTGCATGAAAGGTGGACTAGCAGCCGAGTTGCACGGGAGAATGTGAAAAGTGTTCATATGTAGTAAAAACCTGAGGAATCCGTCCGTTTTCGTCATTTGTTATCGAATCGACTTAAAGCCAGATCGTCACATTGGGCGCTCTTCTCTCTGAAACGGTTGTACTTATCGTCTGCAAAGCTATGTCGCGTACTGCGGTATTCGGAAACACTAAAAGCACCATAGTAGAACACAGATGAAGCTCCTAAGATGATGTAATAGCCAGTAAGAAGTAGTACAATTCAAGTTTTAGGTATCGGTTATTGCCTTTTTAGCTGGCTTTGGTGCCTTGGACATGAGCTAGGACCTTAAGATTCTGCATGAAAGGAGGACTAGCAGCCGAGTTGCACGGGACAATGTGAAAAGTGTTCATATGTAGTAAAAACCTGAGAAATCCGTCCGTTTTCGTCATTTGTTATCGAATCGACTTAAAGCCAGATCGTCACATTGGCCGCTCTTCTCTCTGAAACGGTTGTACTTACCGTCTGCAAAGCTATGTCGCGTGCTGCGGTATGCGGAGACACTAAAATCACCATAGTAGAACACAGATGAAGCTTCTAAGTTGATGCAATAGCCAGTAAGAAGTAGAACAATTCAAGTTTTAGGTATCGATTATTGACTCTTTAGCTGGCTTTGGTACCTTGGACATGAGCTAGGACCTTAAGATTCTGCATGAAAGGAAGACTAGCAGCCGATTTGCACGGGAGAATGTGAAAAGTGTTCATATGTAGTAAAAACCTGAGAAATCCGTCCGTTTTCGTCATTTGTTATCGAATCGACTTAAAGCCAGATGGTCACATTGGCCGCTCTTCTCTCTGAAACGTTTGTACATATCGTCTGCAATACTATGTCGCGTGCAGCGGTATGTGGAGACACTAAAATCACCATAGTAGAACACAGATGAAGCATCTAAGTTGATGTAATAGCCAGTAAGAAGTAGTACAATTCAAGTTTTATTAATCGATTATTGACTTTTTAGCTAGCTTTTTGTGCCTTGGACATGACCTAGGACTTTAAGATTCTGCATGTAAGGAGGACTAGCAGCCGAGTTGCACGGGAGAATGTGAAAAGTGTTCATATGTAGTAAAAACCTGAGAAATCCGTACGTTTTCGTCATTTGTTATCGAATCGACTTAAAGCCAGATCGTCACATTGGCCGCTCTTCTCTCTGAAACGGTTGTACTTATCGTCTGCAAAGCTATGTCGCGTGCTGCGGTATGCTGAGACACTAAAAGCACCATAGTAGAACACAGATGAAGCTTCGAAGTTGATGTAATAGCCAGTAAAAAGTAGTACAATTCAAGTTTTAGGTATTGAATATTGACCTTTTAGCTGGCTTTGGTGCCTTAGACATGTGCTAGGACCTTAAGATTCTGCATGAAAGGAGGACAAGCAGCTGAGTTGCACGGGAGAATGTGAAGAGTGTTCATATGTAGTAAAAACCTGAGAAATCCGTCAGTTTTCGTCATTTGTTATCGAATCGACTTAAAGCCAGATCGTCAAATTGGCCGCTCTTCTCTCTGAAACGGTTGTACTTATCGTCTGCAAAGCTATGTCGCGTACTGCGGTATTCGGAGACACTAAAAGCACCATAGTAGAATACAGATCAAGCTTCTAAGTTGATGTAATAGCCAGTAAGAAGTAGTACAATTCAAGTTTTAGGAATCGATTATTGACTTTTTAGCTGGCTTTGGTGCCTTGGACATGAGCTAGGACTTTAAGATTCTGCATGTAAGGAGGACTAGCAGCCGAGTTGCACGGGAGAATGTGAAAAGTGTTCATATGTAGTAAAAACCTGAGAAATCCGTCCGTTTTCGTCATTTGTTACCGAATCGACTTAAAGCCAGATCGTCACATTGGCCGCTCTTCTCTCTGAAACGGTTGTACTTATCGTCTGCAAAGCTATGTCGCGTGCTGCGGCATGCTGAGACACTAAAAGCACCATAGTAGACCACAGATCAAGCTTCTAAGTTGATGTAATAGCCAGTAAGAAGTAGTACAATTCAAGTTTTAGGTATTGAATATTGACCTTTTAGTTGGCTTTGGTGCCTTGGACATGAGCTAGGACCTTAAGATTCTGCATGAAAGGAGGACTAGCAGCCGAGTTGCACGGGAGAATGTGAAAAGAGTTCATATGTAGTAATAACCTGAGAAATCCGTCCTTTTTCGTCATTTGTTAGAGAATCGACTTAAAGCCAGATCGTCACATTGGCCGCTCTTCTCTCTGAACCGGTTGTGCTTATAGTCTGCAATGCTATGTCGCGTGTTGCCGTAGGCGGAAACAGGAAAAGCACCATAGTAGAACACAGATGAAGCTTCTAAGTTGATGTAATAGCCAGTAAGAAGTAGTCCAATTCAAGATTTAGGTATCGATTATTGACTTTTTAGCTGGCTTTCGTGCCTTGGACATGAGCTAGGACTTTAAGATTCTGCATAAAAGGAGGACTAGCAGCCCAGTTGCATGGGATAATGTGAAAAGTGTTCATATGTAGTAAAAACCTGAGAAATCCGTCCGTTTTCGTCATTTGTTATCGAATCGACTTAAAGCCAGATCGTCACATTGGCCGCTCTCCTCTCTGAAACGGTTGTACTTATCGTCTGCAAAGCTATGTAGCGTGCAGCGGTATGTTCAGACACTAAAATCACCATAGTAGAACACAGATGAAGCATCTAAGTTGATGTAATAGCCAGTAAGAAGTAGTACAAATCAAGTTTTAGGAATAGATTATTGACTTTTTTGCTGGCTTTGGTGCCTTGGACATGAGCTAGGACTTTAAGATTCTGCATAAAAGGAGGACCAGCAGCCCAGTTGCACGGGAGAATGTGAAAGGTGTTCATATGTAGTAAAAACCTGAGAAATCCGTCCGTTTTCGTCATTTGATACCGAATCGACTTAAAGCCAGATCGTCACATTGGCCGCTCTTCTCTCTGAAACGGTTGTACTTATCGTCTGAAAAGCTATGTCGCGTGCTGCGGAATGCTGAGACACTAAAAGCACCATAGTAGAACACAGATCAAGCTTCTAAGTTGATGTAATAGCCAGTAAGAAGTAGTACAATTCAAGTTTTAGGTATTGAATATGGACCTTTTAGCTGGATTTGGTGCCTTGGACATGAGCTAGGACCTTAAGATTCTGCATGAAAGGAGGACTAGCAGCCGAGTAGCACGGGAGAATGTGAAAAGTGTTCATATGTAGTAATAACCTGAGAAATCCGTCTTTTTTCGTCATTTGTTAGCGAATCGACTTAAAGCCAGATCGTCACATTGGCCGCTCTTCTCTCTGAAACGGTTGTGCTTATCGTCTGCAAAGCTATGTCGCGTGTTGCCGTAGGCGGAAACAGGAAAAGCACCATAGTAGAACACAGATGAAGCTTCTAAGTTGATGTAATATCCAGTAAGAAGTAGTACAATTCAAGTTTTAGGTATCGATTATTGACTTTTTAGCTGGCTTTGGTGCCTTGGACATGAGCTAGGACCTTAAGATTCTGCATGAAAGGAGGACTTGCAACCGAGTTGCACGGGAGAATGTGAAAAGTGTTCATATGTAGTAAAAACCTTAGAAATCCGTCCGTTTTCGTCATTTGTTATCGAATCGACTTAAAGCCAAATCGTCACATTGGCCGCTCTTCTCTCTGAAACGGTTGTACTTATCGTCTGCAATGCTATGTCGCGTGCTGCGGTATGCTGAGACACTAAAAGCACCATAGTAGAACACAGATCAAGCTTCTAAGTTGATGTAATAGCCAGTATGAAGTAGTAAAATTCAAGTATAAGGTACTGAATATTGAATTTTTAGCTGGTTTTGGTGCCTTGGACATGAGCTAGGACCTTAATATTCTGCATGAAAGGAGGACTAGCAGCCGAGTTGCACGGGAGAATGTGAAAACAGTTCAAATGTAGTAAAAACCTGAGAAATCCGTCCGTTTTCGTCATTTGTTATCGAATCGACTTAAAGCCAGATAGTCACATTGGCCGCTCTTCTCTGTGAAACGGATGTACTTATCGTCTGCAAAGCTATGTCGCGTGCTGCGGTATGCGGAGACACTAAAAGCACCATAGTAGAACACAGATCAAGCTTCTAAGTTGATGTAATACCCAGTAAGAAGTAGTATAATTCAAGTTTAAGGCATCGATTATTGCCTTTTTAGCTGGGTTTGGTCCCTTGGACATGAGCTAGGACCTTAACATTCTTCATGAAAGGAGGACTAGCAGCCGAGTTGCACGGGAGAATGTGAAAAGTGTTCATATGTAGTAAAAACATTAGAATTCCATCCGTTTTCGTCATTTGTTATCGAATCGACTTAAAGCCAGATCGTCACATTGGCCGCTCTTCTCTCTGAAACGGTTGTACTTATCGTCTGCAAAGCTATGTCACGTGCTGCGGTATGCGGAGACACTAAAATCACCACAGTAGAACACAGATGAAGATTCTAAGTTGATGTAATATCCAGTAAGAAGTAGTACAATTGAAGTTTTAGGTATCGGTTATTGACTTTTTAGCTGGCTTAGGTGCCTTGGACATGAGCTAGGACCTTAAGATTTTGCATGAAAGGAGGGCTAGCAGCCGAGTTGCACGGGAGAGTGTGAGAAGTGTTCATATGTAGTAAAAACCTGAGAAATCCGTCCGTTTTCCTCATTTGTTATCGAATCGACTTGAAGCCAGATCGTCACATTGGCCGCTCTTCTCTCTGAAACGGTTGTACTTATCGTCTGCAAAGCTATGTCGCGAGTTGCTTTAGGCGGAAACAGGAAAAGCACCATAATAGAACACAGATGAAGCTTCTAAGTTGATGTAATACCCAGTAAGACGTAGTCCAATTCAAGTTTTAGGTATCGATTATTGACTTTTTAGCTGGCTTTGGTGCCTTGGACATGAGCTACGACTTTAAGATTCTGCATAATAGGAGGACTAGCAGCCGAGTTGCACGGGAGAATGTGAAAAGTGTTCATATGTAGTAATAACCTGAGAAATCCGTTCTTTTTCGTCATTTGTTATCGAATCGACTTAAAGCCAGATCGTCACATTGGCAGCTCTTCTCTCTGAAATACTTGTACCTATCGTCTGCAAAACTATGTCGCGTGCTGCGGTATGCGGAGAAACTAAAAGCACCGTAGTAGAACACAGATGAAGCTTCTAAGTTGATGTAATAGCCAGTAAGAAGTAGTACAATTCAAGTTTTAGGTATTGATAATTGAGTTTTTAGCTGGCATTGGTGATTTGGACATGAGCTAGGACCTTAAGATTCTGCATGAAAGGAGGACTAGCAGCCGAGTTGCACGGGAGATTGTGAAAAGTGGTCATATGTAGTATAAACCTGAGAAATCCGTTCGTTTTCGTCATTTGTTATCGAGTCGACTTAAAGCCAGATCGTCACATTGGCCGCTCTTCTCTCTGAAACGGTTGTACTTATCGTCTGCAAAGCTATGTCACGTACTGCGGTATTCGGAGACACTAAAAGTACCATAGTAGAACACAGATGAAGCTCCTAAGATGAGGTAATAGCCAGTAAGAAGTAGTACAATTCAAGTTTTAGGTATCGGTTATTGACTTTTTAGCTGGCTTTGGTGCCTTGGACATGAGCTAGGTCCTTAAGATTCTGCATGAAAGGAGGACTAGCAGCCGAGTTGCACGGGAGAATGTGAAAAGTGTTCATATGTAGTAAAAACCTGAGAAATCCGTCCGTTTTCCTCATTTGTTATCGAATCGACTTAAAGCCAGATCGTCACATTGGCCGCTCTTCTCTCTGAAACGGTTGTACTTATCGTCTGCAAAACTATGTCGCGTGCTGCGGTATGCGGAGAAACTAAAAGCACCGTAGTAGAACACAGATGAAGCTTCTAAGTTGATGTAATAGCCAGTAAGAAGTAGTACAATTCAAGTTTTAGGTATCGATTATTGACTTCTTAGCTGGCTTTGGTGCCTTGGACATGAGCTATTACCTTAAGATTCTGCATGAAAGGAGGACTAGCAGCCGAGTTGCACGGGAGAATGTGAAAAGTGTTCATATGTAGTAAAAACCTGAGAAATCCGTCCGTTTTCGTCATTTGTTATCGAATCGACTTAAAGCCAGATCGTCACATTGGCCGCTCTTCTCTCTGAAACGGTTGTACTTATCGTCTGCAAAGCTATGTCACGTTTTGCCGTAGGCGGAAACAGGAAAAGCACCATAGTAGAACACAGACGAAGCTTCTAAGTTGATGTAATAGCCAGTAGGAAGAAGTACAATTCAAGTTTTAGGTATCGATTATTGACTTTTTAACTGGCTTTGGTGCCTTGGCCATGAGCTAGGACCTTGACATTCTGCATGAAAGGAGGACTGGCAGCCGAGTTGCACGGGAGAATGTGAAAAGTGTTCATATGTAGTAAAAACCTGAGAAATCCGTCCGCTTTCGTCATTTGTTATCGAATCGACTTAAAGCCAGATCGTCACATTGGCCGCTCTTCTCTCTGAAACGGTTGTACTTATCGTCTGCAAAGCTATGTCGCGTGCTGCGGTATGCGGAGACACTAAAATCACCATAGTAGAACACAGATGAAGCTTCTAAGTTGGTGCAATAGCCAGTAAGAAGTAGAACAATTCAAGTTTTAGGTATCGATTATTGTCATTTTAGCTGGCTTCGGTACCTTGGACATGAGCTAGGACCTTAAGATTCTGCATGAAAGGAGGACTAGCAGCCGAGTTGCACGTCAGAATGTGAAAAGTGTTCATATGTAGTAAAAACCTGAGAAATCCGACCGTTTTCGTCATTTGTTATCGAATCTACTTAAAGCCAGATCGTCACATTGGCCGCTCTTCTCTCTGAAACGTTTGTACATATCGCCTGCAAAGCTATGTCGCGTGCAGCGGTATGTGGAGACACTAAAATCACCATAGTAGAACACAGATGAAGCATCTAAGTTGATGTAATAGCCAGTAAGAAGTAGTACAATTCAAGTTTTAGGAATCGATTATTGACTTTTTAGCTGGCTCTGGTGCCTTGGACATGACCTAGGACTTTAAGATTCTGCATGAAAGGAGGACTAGCATCCGAGTTGCACGGTAGAATGTGAAAAGTGTTCATATGTAGTAATAACCTTAGAAATCCGTCCTTTCTCGTCATTTGTTAGCGAACCGACTTAAAGCCAGATCGTCACATTGGCCGCTCTTCTCTCTGAAACGGTTGTGCTTATCGTCTGCAAAGTTATGTCGCGTGTTGCCGTAGGCGGAAACAGGAAAAGAACCATAGTAGAACACAGATGAAGCTTCTAAGTTGATGTAATAGCCAGTAAGAAGTAGTCCAATTCAAGATTTAGGTATCGATTATTGACTTTTTAGCTGGCTTTCGTGCCTTGGACATGAGCTAGGACTTTAAGATTCTGCATAATAGGAGGACTAGCAGCCGAGTTGCACCGGAGAATGTGAAAAGTGTTCATATGTAGTAATAACCTGAGAAATCCGTCCTTTTTCGTCATTTGTTATCGAATCGACTTAAAGCCAGATCGTCACATTGGCAGCTCTTCTGTCTGAAATGGTAGTACTTATCGTCTGCAAAACTATGTCGCGTGCTGCGGTATGCGGAGAATCTAAAAGCACCGTAGTAGAACACAGATGAAGCTTCTAAGTTGATGTAATAGCCAGTAAGAAGTAGTACAATTCAAGTTTTAGGTATTGATTATTGTCTTTTTAGCTGGCTTTGCTGCCTTGGACATGAGCTAGGACCTTAAGATTCTGCATGAAAGGAGGAATAGCAGCCGAGTTGCACGGGAGAATGTGAAAAGTGGTCATATGTAGTAAAAACCTGAGAAATCCGTCCGTTTTCGTCATTTGTTATCGAATCGACTTAAAGCCAGATCGTCACATTGGCCGCTCTTCTCTCTGAAACGGTTGTACTTATCGTCTGCAAAGCTATGTCGCGTGCTGCGGTATGTGGAGACACTAAAATTACCATAGTAGAACACAGATGAAGCTTCTAAGCTGATGGAATAGCCAGTAAGAAGTAGAACAATTCAAGTTTTAGGTATCGATTATTGTCTTTTTAGCTGGCTTCGGTACCTTGGACATGTGCTAGGACCTTAAGATTCTGCATGAAAGGAGGACTAGCAGCCGAGTTGCACGTCAGAATGTGAAAAGTGTTCATATGTATTAAAAACCTGAGAAATCCGTCCGTTTTCGTCATTTGTTATCTTATCTACTTAAAGCCAGATGGTCACATTGGCCGCTCTTCTCTCTGAAACGTTTGTAAATATCGTCTGCAAAGCTATGTCACGTGCTGCGGTATGTGGAGACACTAAAATCACCATAGTAGAACACAGATGAAGCATCTAAGTTGATGTAATAGCCAGTAAGAAGTAGTACAATTCAAGTTTTAGGAATCGATTATTGACTTTTTAGCTGGCTTTGGTGCCTTGGATATGAGCTAGGACTTTAAGATTCTGCATGAAAGGAGGACTAGCAGCCGAGTTGCGCGGGAGAATGTGAAATGTGTTCATATGTAGTAAAAACCTGAGTAATCCGTCCGTTTTCGTCATTTGTTATCGATTCGACTTAAAGACATATCGTCACATTGGCCGCTCTTCTCTCTGAAACGGTTGTACTAATCGTCTGAAAAGCTATGTCGCGTGCTGCGGCATGCTGAGACACTAAAAGCACCATAGTAGAACACAGTTCAAGCTTCTAAGTTGATGTAATAGCCAGTAAGAAGTAGTACAATTCAAGTTTTAGGTGTTGAATATGGACCTTTTAGATGGCTTTGGTGCCTTGGACATGAGCTAGGACCTTAAGATTCTGCATGAAAGGAGGACTAGCAGCCGAGTTGCACGGGAGAATGTGAAAAGTGTTCATATGTAGTAATAAACTTAGAAATCCGTCCTTTTTCGTCATTTGTTAGCGAATCGACTTAAAGCCAGATCGTCACATTGGCCGCTCTTCTCTCTGAAACGGTTGTACTTATCGTCTGCAAAACTATGTCGCGTGCTGCGGTATGCGGAGACACTAAAAGCACCATAGTAGAACACAGATGAAGCTTCTAAGTTGAAGTAATACCCAGTAAGAAGTAGTACAATTCAAGTTTAAGGTATCGATTATTGACTTTTTAGCTGGCTTTGGACACTTGGACATGAGCTAGGACCTTAACATTCTTCATGAAAGGAGGACTAGCAGCCGAGTTGCACGGGAGAATGTGAAAAGTGTTCATATGTAGTAAAAACCTCAGAAATCCGTCCGTTTTCGTCATTTGTTATCGAATCGACTTAAAGCCAGATCGTCACATTATCCGCTCTTCTCTCTGAAACGGTTGTACTTATCGTCTGCAAAGCTATGTCACGTGCTGCGGTATGCGGAGACACTAAAATCACCACAGTAGAACACAGATGAAGCTTCTAAGTTGATGTAATATCCAGTAAGAAGTAGTACAATTCAAGTTTTAGGTATCGATTATTGACTTTTTAGCTGGCTTTGGTGCATTGGACATGAACTAGGACCTTAACATTCTTCATGAAAGGAGGACTAGCAGCCGAGTTGCACGGGAGAATGTGAAAAGTGTTCATAAGTAGTAAAAACCTGAGAAATCCGTCCGTTTTCGTCATTTGTTATCGAATCGACTTAAAGCCAGATCGTCACATTGGCCGCTCTTCTCTCTGAAACGGTTGTACTTATCGTCTGCAAAGCTATGTCGCGTACTGCGGTATTCGGAGACACTAAAAGCACCATAGTAGAACACAGATGAAGCTACTAAGCTGATGTAATAGCCATTAAGAAGAAGTACAATTCAAGTTTTAGGTATCGGTTATTGACTTTTTAGCTGGCTTTGGTGCTTTGGACATGAGCTAGGACCTTAAGATTCTGCATGAAAGGAGGACTAGCAGCCGAGTTGCACGGGAGCATGTGAAAAGTGTTCATATGTAGTAAAAACCTGAGAAATCCGTCCGTTTTCGTCATTTGTTATCGAATCGACTTAAAGCCAGATCGTCACATTGGCCGCTCTTCTCTCTGAACCGGTTGTACTTATCGTCTGCAAAGCTATGTCGCGTGTTGCCGTAGGCGGAAACAGGAAAAGCACCATAATAGAACACAGATGAAGCTTCTAAGTTGATGTAATACCCAGTAAGAAGTAGTCCAATTCAAGTTTTAGGTATCGATTATTGACTTTTTAGCTGGCTTTGCTGCCTTGGACATGAGCTAGGACTTTAAGATTCTGCATAATAGGAGGACCAGCAGCCGAGTTGCACGGGAGAATGTGAAAAGTGTTCATATGTAGCAAAAACCTGAGAAATCCGTCCGTTTTCGTCATTTGTTATCGAATCGACTTAAAGCCAGATCGTCACATTGGCCGCTCTTCTCTCTGAAACGGTTGTACTTATCGTCTGCAAAGCTATGTCGCGTGCTGCGGTATGCGGAGACACTAAAAGCACCATAGTAGAACACAGATGAAGCTTCTAAGTTGATGCAATAGCCAGTAAGAAGTAGAACAATTCAAGTTTTAGGTATCGATTATTGCCTTTTTAGCTGGCTTCGGTACCTTGGACATGAGCTAGGACCTTAAGATTCTGCATGAAACGAGGACTAGCAGCCGAGTTGAACGGGAGAATTTGAAAAGTGTACATATGTAGTAAAAACCTGAGAAATCCGTCCGTTTTCGTCATTTGTTATCGAATCGACTTAAATCCAGATCATCACATTGGCCGCTCTTCTCTCTGAAACGGTTGTACTTATCATCTGCAAAGCTATGTCGCGTGTTGCCGTAGGCGGAAACAGGAAAAGCACCATAATAGAACACAGATGAAGCTTCTAAGTTGATGTAATAGCCAGTAAGAAGTAGTACAATTCAAGTTTTAGGTATCGATTATTGACTTTTTAGCTGGCTTTGGTGCCTTGGACATGAGCTAGGACTTTAAGATTCTGCATAAAAGGAGGACTAGCAGCCGAGTTGCACGGGAGAATGTGAAAAGTGTTCATATGTAGTAAAAACATAAGAAATCCGTCCGTTTTCGTCATTTGTTATCGAATCGACTTAAAGCCAGATCGTCTCATTGGCCGCTCTTCTCTCTGAAACGGTTGTACTTATCGTCTGCAAAGCTATGTCGCGTGCTGCGGTATGCGGAGACACTAAAATCACCATAGTAGAACACAGATGAAGCTTCTAAGCTGATGCAATAGCCAGTAAGAAGTAGAACAATTCAAGTTTTTGGTATCGATTATTGACTTTTTAGCTGGCTTCGGTACCTTGGACATGAGCTAGGACCTTAAGATTCTGCATGAAATAAGGACTAGCAGCCGAGTTGCACGGGAGAATGTGAAAAGTGTTCATATGTAGTAATAACCTGAGAAATCCGACCTTTTTCGTCATTTGTTATCGAATCGACTTAAAGCCAGATCGTCACATTGGCCGCTCTTCTCTCTGAAACAGTTGTGCTTATCGTCTGCAAAGCTATGTCGCGTGTTGCCGTAGGCGGAAACAGGAAAAGCACCATAGTAGAACACAGATGAAGCTTCTAAGTTGATGTAATAGCCAGTAAGAAGTAGTCCAATTCAAGATTTAGGAATCGATTATCGACTTTTTAGCTGGGTTTCGTGCCTTGGACATGAGCTAGGACTTTAAGATTCTGCATAATAAGAGGAGTAGCAGCCCAGTTGCACGGGAGAATGTGAAAAGTGTTCATATGTAGTAAGAACCTGAGAAATCCGTCCGTTTTCGTCATTTGTTATCGAATTGACTTAAAGCCAGATCGTCACATTGGCCGCTCTTCTCTCTGAAACGGTTGTACTTATCGTCTGCAAAGCTAGGTCGCGTGCTGCGGTATGCTGAGACACTAAAAGCACCATAGTAGAACACAGATGAAGCTTCTAAGTTGATGTAATAGCCAGTAAGAAGTAGTACATTTCAAGTTTTAGGTATTGAATATGGACCTTTTAGCTGGCTTAGGTGCCTTGGACATGAGCTAGGACCTTAAGATTCTGCATGAAAGGAGGACTAGCAGCCGAGTTGCACGGGAGAATGTGAAAAGTGTTCATATGTAGTAATAACCTGAGAAATCCGTCCTTTTTCGTCATTTGTTATCGAATCGACTTAAAGCCAGATCGTCACATTGGCCGCTCTTCTCTCTGAAACGGTTGTGCTTATCGTCTGCAAAGCTATGTCGCGTGTTGCCGTAGGAGGAAACAGGAAAAGCACCATAGTAGAACACAGACGAAGCTTCTAAGTTGATGCAATAGCCAGTAAGAAGTAGTCCAATTCAAGATTTAGGTATCGATTATTGACTTTTTAGCTGGCTTTGGTGCCTTGGACATGAGCTAGGACTTAAAGATTCTGCATAAAAGGAGGACTAGCAGCCCAGTTGAACGGGAGAATGTGAAAAGTGTTCATATGTAGTAAAAACCTGAGAAATCCGTCCGTTTTGGTCATTTGTTATGGAATCGACTTAAAGCCAGATCGTCACATTGGCCGCTCTTCTCTCTGAAACGGTTGTACTTATCGTCTGCAAAGCTATGTCGCGTACTGCGGTATTCGGAGACACTAAAAGCACCATAGTAGAACACAGATGAAGCTTCTAAGATGATGTAATAGCCAGTAAGAAGAAGTACAATTCAAGTTTTAGGTATCGGTTATTGTTTTTTTAGCTGTCTTTGGTGCCTTGGACATGAGCTAGGACCTTAAGATTCTGCATGAAAGGAGGACTAGCAGCCGAGTTGCACGGGAGAATGTGAAAAGTGTTCATATGTAGTAAAAACCTGAGAAATCCGTCCGTTTTCGTCAATTGTTATCGAATCGACATAAAGCCAGATCGTCACATTAGCCGCTCTTCTCTCTGAAACGGTTGTACTTATCGTCTGCAAAGCTATGTCACGTGCTGCGGTATGCGGTGACACTAAAATCACCACAGTAGAACACAGATGAAGCTTCTAAGTTGAAGTAATATAAAATAAGATGTAGTACAATTCAAGTTTTAGGTATCGATTATTGACTTTTTAGCTAGCTTTGGTGCATTGGACATAAGCTAGGACCTTAAGATTCTGCATGAAAGGTGGACTAGCAGCCGAGTTCCACGGGAGAATGTGAAAATTGTTCATATGTAGTAAAAACCTGAGAAATCCGTCCGTTTTCGTCATTTGTTATCGAATCGACTTAAAGCCAGATCGTCACATTGGCCGCTCTTCTCTCTGAAACGGTTGTACTTATCGTCTGCAATACTGTGTCGCGTGCTGCGGTATGCGGAGAAACTAAAAGCACCGTAGTAGAACACAGATGAAGCTTGTAAGTTGATGTAATAGCCAGTAAGAAGTAGTACAATTCAAGTTTTAGGTATTGATTATTGACTTTTTGGCTGGCTTTGGTGCCTTGGACATGAGCTAGGACATTAAGATTCTGCATGAACGGAGGACTAGCAGCCGAGTTGCACGAGAGAATGTGAAAAGTGTTCATATGTAGTAAAAACCTGAGTAATCCGTCCGTTTTCGTCATTTGTTATCGATTCGACTTAAAGACAGATCGTCACATTGGCCGCTCTTCTCTCTGAAACGGTTGTACTTATCGTCTGCAAAACTATGTCGCGTGCTGCGGTATGCGGAGACACTAAAAGCACCATAGTAGAACACAGATCAAGCTTCTAAGTTGATGTAATAGCCAGTAAGAAGTAGTACAATTCAAGTTTTAGGTGTTGAATATGGACCTTTTAGATGGCTTTGGTGCCTTGGACATGAGCTAGGACCTTAAGATTCTGCATGAAAGGAGGACTAGCAGCCGAGTTGCACGGGAGAATGTGAAAAGTGTTCATATGTAGTAATAAACTTAGAAATCCGTCCTTTTTCGTCATTTGTTAGCGAATCGACTTAAAGCCAGATCGTCACATTGGCCGCTCTTCTCTCTGAAACGGTTGTACTTATCGTCTGCAAAACTATGTCGCGTGCTGCGGTATGCGGAGGCACTAAAAGCACCATAGTAGAACACAGATGAAGCTTCTAAGTTGATGCAATAGCCAGTAAGAAGTAGAACAATTCAAGTTTTAGGTATCGATTATTGCCTTTTTAGCTGGCTTCGGTACCTTGGACATGAGCTAGGACCTTAAGATTCTGCATGAAACGAGGACTAGCAGCCGAGTTGAACGGGAGAATTTGAAAAGTGTACATATGTAGTAAAAACCTGAGAAATCCGTCCGTTTTCGTCATTTGTTATCGAATCGACTTAAATCCAGATCATCACATTGGCCGCTCTTCTCTCTGAAACGGTTGTACTTATCATCTGCAAAGCTATGTCGCGTGTTGCCGTAGGCGGAAACAGGAAAAGCACCATAATAGAACACAGATGAAGCTTCTAAGTTGATGTAATAGCCAGTAAGAAGTAGTACAATTCAAGTTTTAGGTATCGATTATTGACTTTTTAGCTGGCTTTGGTGCCTTGGACATGAGCTAGGACTTTAAGATTCTGCATAAAAGGAGGACTAGCAGCCGAGTTGCACGGGAGAATGTGAAAAGTGTTCATATGTAGTAAAAACATAAGAAATCCGTCCGTTTTCGTCATTTGTTATCGAATCGACTTAAAGCCAGATCGTCTCATTGGCCGCTCTTCTCTCTGAAACGGTTGTACTTATCGTCTGCAAAGCTATGTCGCGTGCTGCGGTATGCGGAGACACTAAAATCACCATAGTAGAACACAGATGAAGCTTCTAAGCTGATGCAATAGCCAGTAAGAAGTAGAACAATTCAAGTTTTTGGTATCGATTATTGACTTTTTAGCTGGCTTCGGTACCTTGGACATGAGCTAGGACCTTAAGATTCTGCATGAAATAAGGACTAGCAGCCGAGTTGCACGGGAGAATGTGAAAAGTGTTCATATGTAGTAATAACCTGAGAAATCCGACCTTTTTCGTCATTTGTTATCGAATCGACTTAAAGCCAGATCGTCACATTGGCCGCTCTTATCTCTGAAACAGTTGTGCTTATCGTCTGCAAAGCTATGTCACGTGCTGCGGTATGCGGTGACACTAAAATCACCACAGTAGAACACAGATGAAGCTTCTAAGTTGAAGTAATATAAAATAAGATGTAGTACAATTCAAGTTTTAGGTATCGATTATTGACTTTTTAGCTAGCTTTGGTGCATTGGACATAAGCTAGGACCTTAAGATTCTGCATGAAAGGTGGACTAGCAGCCCAGTTGAACGGGAGAATGTGAAAAGTGTTCATATGTAGTAAAAACCTGAGAAATCCGTCCGTTTTCGTCAATTGTTATCGAATCGACATAAAGCCAGATCGTCACATTAGCCGCTCTTCTCTCTGAAACGGTTGTACTTATCGTCTGCAAAGCTATGTCACGTGCTGCGGTATGCGGTGACACTAAAATCACCACAGTAGAACACAGATGAAGCTTCTAAGTTGAAGTAATATAAAATAAGATGTAGTACAATTCAAGTTTTAGGTATCGATTATTGACTTTTTAGCTAGCTTTGGTGCATTGGACATAAGCTAGGACCTTAAGATTCTGCATGAAAGGTGGACTAGCAGCCGAGTTCCACGGGAGAATGTGAAAATTGTTCATATGTAGTAAAAACCTGAGAAATCCGTCCGTTTTCGTCATTTGTTATCGAATCGACTTAAAGCCAGATCGTCACATTGGCCGCTCTTCTCTCTGAAACGGTTGTACTTATCGTCTGCAATACTGTGTCGCGTGCTGCGGTATGCGGAGAAACTAAAAGCACCGTAGTAGAACACAGATGAAGCTTGTAAGTTGATGTAATAGCCAGTAAGAAGTAGTACAATTCAAGTTTTAGGTATTGATTATTGACTTTTTGGCTGGCTTTGGTGCCTTGGACATGAGCTAGGAAATTAAGATTCTGCATGAACGGAGGACTAGCAGCCGAGTTGCACGAGAGAATGTGAAAAGTGTTCATATGTAGTAAAAACCTGAGTAATCCGTCCGTTTTCGTCATTTGTTATCGATTCGACTTAAAGACAGATCGTCACATTGGCCGCTCTTCTCTCTGAAACGGTTGTACTTATCGTCTGCAAAACTATGTCGCGTGCTGCGGTATGCGGAGACACTAAAAGCACCATAGTAGAACACAGATCAAGCTTCTAAGTTGATGTAATAGCCAGTAAGAAGTAGTACAATTCAAGTTTTAGGTGTTGAATATGGACCTTTTAGATGGCTTTGGTGCCTTGGACATGAGCTAGGACCTTAAGATTCTGCATGAAAGGAGGACTAGCAGCCGAGTTGCACGGGAGAATGTGAAAAGTGTTCATATGTAGTAATAAACTTAGAAATCCGTCCTTTTTCGTCATTTGTTAGCGAATCGACTTAAAGCCAGATCGTCACATTGGCCGCTCTTCTCTCTGAAACGGTTGTACTTATCGTCTGCAAAACTATGTCGCGTGCTGCGGTATGCGGAGACACTAAAAGCACCATAGTAGAACACAGATGAAGCTTCTAAGTTGATGTAATACCCAGTAAGAAGTAGTACAATTCAAGTTTAAGGTATCGATTATTGACTTTTTAGCTGGCTTTGGACCCTTGGACATGAGCTAGGACCTTAACATTCTTCATGAAAGGAGGACTAGCAGCCGAGTTGCACGGGAGAATGTGAAAAGTGTTCATATGTAGTAAAAACCTCAGAAATCCGTCCGTTTTCGTCATTTGTTATCGAATCGACTTAAAGCCAGATCGTCACATTGGCCACTCTTCTCTCTGAAACGGTTGTACTTATCGTCTGCAAAGCTATGTCACGTGCTGCGGTATGCGGAGACACTAAAATCACCACAGTAGAACACAGATGAAGCTTCTAAGTTGATGTAATATCCAGTAAGAAGTAGTACAATTCAAGTTTTAGGTATCGATTATTGACTTTTTAGCTGGCTTTGGTGCATTGGACATGAACTAGGACCTTAACATTCTTCATGAAAGGAGGACTAGCAGCCGAGTTGCACGGGAGAATGTGAAAAGTGTTCATAAGTAGTAAAAACCTGAGAAATCCGTCCGTTTTCGTCATTTGTTATCGAATCGACTTAAAGCCAGATCGTCACATTGGCCGCTCTTCTCTCTGAAACGGTTGTACTTATCGTCTGCAAAGCTATGTCGCGTACTGCGGTATTCGGAGGCACTAAAAGCACCATAGTAGAACACAGATGAAGCTACTAAGATGTTGTAATAGCCAGTAACAAGAAGTACAATTCAAGTTTTAGGTATCGGTTATTGACTTTTTAGCTGGCTTTGGTGCTTTGGACATGAGCTAGGACCTTAAGATTCTGCATGAAAGGAGGACTAGCAGCCGAGTTGCACGGGAGAATGTGAAAAGTGTTCATATGTAGTAAAAACTGGAGAAATCCGTCCGTTTTCGTCATTTGTTATCGAATCGACTTAAAGCCAGATCGTCATATTGGCCGCTCTTCTCTCTGAACCGGTTGTACTTATCGTCTGCAAAGCTATGTCGCGTGTTGCCGTAGGCGGAAACAGGAAAAGCACCATAATAGAACACAGATGAAGCTTCTAAGTTGATGTAATACCCAGTAAGAAGTAGTCCAATTCAAGTTTTAGGTATCGATTATTGACTTTTTACCTGGCTTTGGTGCCTTGGACATGAGCTAGGACTTTAAGATTCTGCATAATAGGAGGACCAGCAGCCGAGTTGCACGGGAGAATGTGAAAAGTGTTCATATGTAGCAAAAACCTGAGAAATCCGTCCGTTTTCGTCATTTGTTATCCAATCGACTTAAAGCCAAATCGTCACATTGGCCGCTCTTCTCTCTGAAACGGTTGTACTTATCGTCTGCAAAGCTATGTCGCGTACTGCGGTATGCTGAGACACTAAAAGCACCATAGTAGAACACAGACGAAGCTTCTAAGTTGATGTAATAGCCAGTAAGAAGTAGTACAATTTAAGTTTTAGGTATAGATTATTGACTTTTTAACAGGCTTTGGTGCCTTGGCCATGAGCTAGGACCTTGACATTCTGCATGAAAGGAGGACTAGCAGCCTTGTTGAACGGGAGAATTTGAAAAGTGTTCATATGTAGTAAAAACCTGAGAAATCCGTCCGTTTTCGTCATTTGTTATCGAATCGACTTAAATCCAGATCGTCACATTGGCCGCTCTTCTCTCTGAAACGGTTGTACTTATCATCTGCAAAGCTATGTCGCGTGTTGCCGTAGGCGGAAACAGGAAAAGCACCATAATAGAACACAGATGAAGCTTCTAAGTTGATGTAATAGCCAGTAAGAAGTAGTACAATTCAAGTTTTAGGTATCGATTGTTGACTTTTTAGCTGGCTTTGGTGCCTTGGACATGAGCTAGGACTTTAAGATTCTGCATAAAAGGAGGACTAGCAGCCGAGTTGCACGGGAGAATGTGAAAAGTGTTCATATGTAGTAATAACCTGAGAAATCCGTCCTTTTTCGTCATTTGTTATCGAATCGACTTAAAGCCAGATCGTCACATTGGCCGCTCTTCTCTCTGAAACGGTTGTACTTATCGTCCGCAAAACTATGTCGCGTGCTGCGGTATGCGGAGAAACTAAAAGCACCGTGGTAGAACACAGATGAAGCTTCTAAGTTGATGTAATAGCCAGTAAGAAGTAGTACAATTCAAGTTTTAGGTATTGATTATTGACTTTTTAGCTGGCTTTGGTTCCTTGGACATGAGCTAGGACCTTAAGATTCTGCATGAAAGGAGGACTAGCAGCCGAGTTGCACGGGAGAATGTGAAAAGTGTTCATATGTAGTAAAAACCTGAGAAATCCGTCCGTTTTCGTCAATTGTTATCGAATCGACATAAAGCCAGATCGTCACATTAGCCGCTCTTCTCTCTGAAACGGTTGTACTTATCGTCTGCAAAGCTATGTCACGTGCTGCGGTATGCGGTGACACTAAAATCACCACAGTAGAACACAGATGAAGCTTCTAAGTTGAAGTAATATAAAATAAGATGTAGTACAATTCAAGTTTTAGGTATCGATTATTGACTTTTTAGCTAGCTTTGGTGCATTGGACATAAGCTAGGACCTTAAGATTCTGCATGAAAGGTGGACTAGCAGCCGAGTTCCACGGGAGAATGTGAAAATTGTTCATATGTAGTAAAAACCTGAGAAATCCGTCCGTTTTCGTCATTTGTTATCGAATCGACTTAAAGCCAGATCGTCACATTGGCCGCTCTTCTCTCTGAAACGGTTGTACTTATCGTCTGCAATACTGTGTCGCGTGCTGCGGTATGCGGAGAAACTAAAAGCACCGTAGTAGAACACAGATGAAGCTTGTAAGTTGATGTAATAGCCAGTAAGAAGTAGTACAATTCAAGTTTTAGGTATTGATTATTGACTTTTTAGCTGGCTTTGGTGCCTTGGACATGAGCTAGGACATTAAGATTCTGCATGAACGGAGGACTAGCAGCCGAGTTGCACGAGAGAATGTGAAAAGTGTTCATATGTAGTAAAAACCTGAGTAATCCGTCCGTTTTCGTCATTTGTTATCGATTCGACTTAAAGACAGATCGTCACATTGGCCGCTCTTCTCTCTGAAACGGTTGTACTTATCGTCTGCAAAACTATGTCGCGTGCTGCGGTATGCGGAGACACTAAAAGCACCATAGTAGAACACAGATCAAGCTTCTAAGTTGATGTAATAGCCAGTAAGAAGTAGTACAATTCAAGTTTTAGGTGTTGAATATGGACCTTTTAGATGGCTTTGGTGCCTTGGACATGAGCTAGGACCTTAAGATTCTGCATGAAAGGAGGACTAGCAGCCGAGTTGCACGGGAGAATGTGAAAAGTGTTCATATGTAGTAATAAACTTAGAAATCCGTCCTTTTTCGTCATTTGTTAGCGAATCGACTTAAAGCCAGATCGTCACATTGGCCGCTCTTCTCTCTGAAACGGTTGTACTTTTCGTCTGCAAAACTATGTCGCGTGCTGCGGTATGCGGAGACACTAAAAGCACCATAGTAGAACACAGATGAAGCTTCTAAGTTGATGTAATACCCAGTAAGAAGTAGTACAATTCAAGTTTAAGGTATCGATTATTGACTTTTTAGCTGGCTTTGGACCCTTGGACATGAGCTAGGACCTTAACATTCTTCATGAAAGGAGGACTAGCAGCCGAGTTGCACGGGAGAATGTGAAAAGTGTTCATATGTAGTAAAAACCTCAGAAATCCGTCCGTTTTCGTCATTTGTTATCGAATCGACTTAAAGCCAGATCGTCACATTGGCCACTCTTCTCTCTGAAACGGTTGTACTTATCGTCTGCAAAGCTATGTCACGTGCTGCGGTATGCGGAGACACTAAAATCACCACAGTAGAACACAGATGAAGCTTCTAAGTTGATGTAATATCCAGTAAGAAGTAGTACAATTCAAGTTTTAGGTATCGATTATTGACTTTTTAGCTGGCTTTGGTGCATTGGACATGAACTAGGACCTTAACATTCTTCATGAAAGGAGGACTAGCAGCCGAGTTGCACGGGAGAATGTGAAAAGTGTTCATAAGTAGTAAAAACCTGAGAAATCCGTCCGTTTTCGTCATTTGTTATCGAATCGACTTAAAGCCAGATCGTCACATTGGCCGCTCTTCTCTCTGAAACGGTTGTACTTATCGTCTGCAAAGCTATGTCGCGTACTGCGGTATTCGGAGGCACTAAAAGCACCATAGTAGAACACAGATGAAGCTACTAAGATGTTGTAATAGCCAGTAACAAGAAGTACAATTCAAGTTTTAGGTATCGGTTATTGACTTTTTAGCTGGCTTTGGTGCTTTGGACATGAGCTAGGACCTTAAGATTCTGCATGAAAGGAGGACTAGCAGCCGAGTTGCACGGGAGAATGTGAAAAGTGTTCATATGTAGTAAAAACTGGAGAAATCCGTCCGTTTTCGTCATTTGTTATCGAATCGACTTAAAGCCAGATCGTCATATTGGCCGCTCTTCTCTCTGAACCGGTTGTACTTATCGTCTGCAAAGCTATGTCGCGTGTTGCCGTAGGCGGAAACAGGAAAAGCACCATAATAGAACACAGATGAAGCTTCTAAGTTGATGTAATACCCAGTAAGAAGTAGTCCAATTCAAGTTTTAGGTATCGATTATTGACTTTTTACCTGGCTTTGGTGCCTTGGACATGAGCTAGGACTTTAAGATTCTGCATAATAGGAGGACCAGCAGCCGAGTTGCACGGGAGAATGTGAAAAGTGTTCATATGTAGCAAAAACCTGAGAAATCCGTCCGTTTTCGTCATTTGTTATCCAATCGACTTAAAGCCAAATCGTCACATTGGCCGCTCTTCTCTCTGAAACGGTTGTACTTATCGTCTGCAAAGCTATGTCGCGTACTGCGGTATGCTGAGACACTAAAAGCACCATAGTAGAACACAGACGAAGCTTCTAAGTTGATGTAATAGCCAGTAAGAAGTAGTACAATTTAAGTTTTAGGTATAGATTATTGACTTTTTAACAGGCTTTGGTGCCTTGGCCATGAGCTAGGACCTTGACATTCTGCATGAAAGGAGGACTAGCAGCCTTGTTGAACGGGAGAATTTGAAAAGTGTTCATATGTAGTAAAAACCTGAGAAATCCGTCCGTTTTCGTCATTTGTTATCGAATCGACTTAAATCCAGATCGTCACATTGGCCGCTCTTCTCTCTGAAACGGTTGTACTTATCATCTGCAAAGCTATGTCGCGTGTTGCCGTAGGCGGAAACAGGAAAAGCACCATAATAGAACACAGATGAAGCTTCTAAGTTGATGTAATAGCCAGTAAGAAGTAGTACAATTCAAGTTTTAGGTATCGATTGTTGACTTTTTAGCTGGCTTTGGTGCCTTGGACATGAGCTAGGACTTTAAGATTCTGCATAAAAGGAGGACTAGCAGCCGAGTTGCACGGGAGAATGTGAAAAGTGTTCATATGTAGTAATAACCTGAGAAATCCGTCCTTTTTCGTCATTTGTTATCGAATCGACTTAAAGCCAGATCGTCACATTGGCCGCTCTTCTCTCTGAAACGGTTGTACTTATCGTCCGCAAAACTATGTCGCGTGCTGCGGTATGCGGAGAAACTAAAAGCACCGTGGTAGAACACAGATGAAGCTTCTAAGTTGATGTAATAGCCAGTAAGAAGTAGTACAATTCAAGTTTTAGGTATTGATTATTGACTTTTTAGCTGGCTTTGGTTCCTTGGACATGAGCTAGGACCTTAAGATTCTGCATGAAAGGAGGACTAGCAGCCGAGTTGCACGGGAGAATGTGAAAAGTGTTCATATGTAGTAAAAACCTGAGAAATCCGTCCGTTTTCGTCAATTGTTATCGAATCGACATAAAGCCAGATCGTCACATTAGCCGCTCTTCTCTCTGAAACGGTTGTACTTATCGTCTGCAAAGCTATGTCACGTGCTGCGGTATGCGGTGACACTAAAATCACCACAGTAGAACACAGATGAAGCTTCTAAGTTGAAGTAATATAAAATAAGATGTAGTACAATTCAAGTTTTAGGTATCGATTATTGACTTTTTAGCTAGCTTTGGTGCATTGGACATAAGCTAGGACCTTAAGATTCTGCATGAAAGGTGGACTAGCAGCCGAGTTCCACGGGAGAATGTGAAAATTGTTCATATGTAGTAAAAACCTGAGAAATCCGTCCGTTTTCGTCATTTGTTATCGAATCGACTTAAAGCCAGATCGTCACATTGGCCGCTCTTCTCTCTGAAACGGTTGTACTTATCGTCTGCAATACTGTGTCGCGTGCTGCGGTATGCGGAGAAACTAAAAGCACCGTAGTAGAACACAGATGAAGCTTGTAAGTTGATGTAATAGCCAGTAAGAAGTAGTACAATTCAAGTTTTAGGTATTGATTATTGACTTTTTAGCTGGCTTTGGTGCCTTGGACATGAGCTAGGACATTAAGATTCTGCATGAACGGAGGACTAGCAGCCGAGTTGCACGAGAGAATGTGAAAAGTGTTCATATGTAGTAAAAACCTGAGTAATCCGTCCGTTTTCGTCATTTGTTATCGATTCGACTTAAAGACAGATCGTCACATTGGCCGCTCTTCTCTCTGAAACGGTTGTACTTATCGTCTGCAAAACTATGTCGCGTGCTGCGGTATGCGGAGACACTAAAAGCACCATAGTAGAACACAGATCAAGCTTCTAAGTTGATGTAATAGCCAGTAAGAAGTAGTACAATTCAAGTTTTAGGTGTTGAATATGGACCTTTTAGATGGCTTTGGTGCCTTGGACATGAGCTAGGACCTTAAGATTCTGCATGAAAGGAGGACTAGCAGCCGAGTTGCACGGGAGAATGTGAAAAGTGTTCATATGTAGTAATAAACTTAGAAATCCGTCCTTTTTCGTCATTTGTTAGCGAATCGACTTAAAGCCAGATCGTCACATTGGCCGCTCTTCTCTCTGAAACGGTTGTACTTTTCGTCTGCAAAACTATGTCGCGTGCTGCGGTATGCGGAGACACTAAAAGCACCATAGTAGAACACAGATGAAGCTTCTAAGTTGATGTAATACCCAGTAAGAAGTAGTACAATTCAAGTTTAAGGTATCGATTATTGACTTTTTAGCTGGCTTTGGACCCTTGGACATGAGCTAGGACATTAACATTCTTCATGAAAGGAGGACTAGCAGCCGAGTTGCACGGGAGAATGTGAAAAGTGTTCATATGTAGTAAAAACCTCAGAAATCCGTCCGTTTTCGTCATTTGTTATCGAATCGACTTAAAGCCAGATCGTCACATTGGCCACTCTTCTCTCTGAAACGGTTGTACTTATCGTCTGCAAAGCTATGTCACGTGCTGCGGTATGCGGAGACACTAAAATCACCACAGTAGAACACAGATGAAGCTTCTAAGTTGATGTAATATCCAGTAAGAAGTAGTACAATTCAAGTTTTAGGTATCGATTATTGACTTTTTAGCTGGCTTTGGTGCATTGGACATGAGCTAGGACCTTAACATTCTTCATGAAAGGAGGACTAGCAGCCGAGTTGCACGGGAGAATGTGAAAAGTGTTCATATGTAGTAAAAACATTAGAATTCCATCCGTTTTCGTCATTTGTTATCGAATCGACTTGAAGCCAGATCGTCACATTGGCCGCTCTTCTCTCTGAAACGGTTGTACTTATCGTCTGCAAAGCTATGTCGCGTACTGCGGTATTCGGAGACACTAAAAGCACCATAGTAGAACACAGATGAAGCTACTAAGATGTTGTAATAGCCAGTAACAAGAAGTACAATTCAAGTTTTAGGTATCGGTTATTGACTTTTTAGCTGGCTTTGGTGCTTTGGACATGAGCTAGGACCTTAAGATTCTGCATGAAAGGAGGACTAGCAGCCGAGTTGCACGGGAGAATGTGAAAAGGGTTCATATGTAGCAAAAACCTGAGAAATCCGTCCGTTTTCGTCATTTGTTATCCAATCGACTTAAAGCCAGATCGTCACATTGGCCGCTCTTCTCTCTGAAACGGTTGTACTTATCGTCCGCAAAACTATGTCGCGTGCTGCGGTATGCGGAGAAACTAAAAGCACCGTGGTAGAACACAGATGAAGCTTCTAAGTTGATGTAATAGCCAGTAAGAAGTAGTACAATTCAAGTTTTAGGTATTGATTATTGACTTTTTAGCTGGCTTTGGTTCCTTGGACATGAGCTAGGACCTTAAGATTCTGCATGAAAGGAGGACTAGCAGCCGAGTTGCACGGGAGAATGTGAAAAGTTTTCATATGTAGTAAAAACCTGAGAAATCAGTCCGTTTTCGTCATTTGTTATCGAATCGACTTAAAACCAGATCGTCACATTGGCCGCTCTTCTCTCTGAAACGGTTGTACTTATCGTCTGCAAAGCTATGTCACGTGTTGCCGTATTCGGAAACAGGAAAAGCACCATAGTAGAACACAGACGAAGCTTCTAAGTTGATGTAATAGCCAGTAAGAAGTAGTACAATTCAAGTATTAGGTATCGATTATTGACTTTTTAACTGGCTTTGGTGCCTTGGCCATGAGCTAGGACCTTGACATTCTGCATGAAAGGAGGACTAGCAGCCGAGTTGCACGGGAGAATGTGAAAAGTGTTCATATGTAGTAAAAACATGAGAAATCCGTCAGTTTTCGTCATTTGTTATCGAATCGACTTAAAGCCAGATCGTCTCATTGGCCGCTCTTCTCTCTGAAACGGTTGTACTTATCGTCTGCAAAGCAATGTCGCGTGCTGCGGTATGCGGAGACACTAAAATCACCATAGTAGAACACAGATGAAGCTTCTAAGTTGATGCAATAGCCAGTAAGAAGTAGAACAATTCAAGTTTTTGGTATCGATTATTGACTTTTTAGCTGGCTTCGGTACCTTGGACATGAGCTAGGACCTTAAGATTCTGCATGAAAGGTGGACTAGCAGCCGAGTTCCACGGGAGAATGTGAAAATTGTTCATATGTAGTAAAAACCTGAGAAATCCGTCCGTTTTCGTCATTTGTTATCGAATCGACTTAAAGCCAGATCGTCACATTGGCCGCTCTTCTCTCTGAAACGGTTGTACTTATCGTCTGCAAAACTATGTCGCGTGCTGCGGTATGCGGAGACACTAAAAGCACCATAGTAGAACACAGATGAAGCTTCTAAGTTGATGTAATACCCAGTAAGAAGTAGTACAATTCAAGTTTAAGGTATCGATTATTGACTTTTTAGCTGGCTTTGGACCCTTGGACATGAGCTAGGACCTTAACATTCTTCATGAAAGGAGGACTAGCAGCCGAGTTGCACGGGAGAATGTGAAAAGTGTTCATATGTAGTAAAAACCTCAGAAATCCGTCCGTTTTCGTCATTTGTTATCGAATCGACTTAAAGCCAGATCGTCACATTGGCCACTCTTCTCTCTGAAACGGTTGTACTTATCGTCTGCAAAGCTATGTCACGTGCTGCGGTATGCGGAGACACTAAAATCACCACAGTAGAACACAGATGAAGCTTCTAAGTTGATGTAATATCCAGTAAGAAGTAGTACAATTCAAGTTTTAGGTATCGATTATTGACTTTTTAGCTGGCTTTGGTGCCTTGGACATGAGCTAGGACCTTAAGATTCCGCATGAAAGGAGGACTAGCAGCCGAGTTGCACGGGAGAATGTGAAAAGTGTTCATATGTAGTAAAAACATTAGAATTCCATCCGTTTTCGTCATTTGTTATCGAATCGACTTAAAGCCAGATCGTCACATTGGCCGCTCTTCTCTCTGAAACGGTTGTACTTATCGTCTGCAAAGCTATGTCGCGTACTGCGGTATTCGGAGACACTAAAAGCACCATAGTAGAACACAGATGAAGCTACTAAGATGTTGTAATAGCCAGTAACAAGAAGTACAATTCAAGTTTTAGGTATCGGTTATTGACTTTTTAGCTGGCTTTGGTGCTTTGGACATGAGCTAGGACCTTAAGATTCTGCATGAAAGGAGGACTAGCAGCCGAGTTGCACGGGAGAATGTGAAAAGGGTTCATATGTAGCAAAAACCTGAGAAATCCGTCCGTTTTCGTCATTTGTTATCCAATCGACTTAAAGCCAGATCGTCACATTGGCCGCTCTTCTCTCTGAAACGGTTGTACTTATCGTCCGCAAAACTATGTCGCGTGCTGCGGTATGCGGAGAAACTAAAAGCACCGTGGTAGAACACAGATGAAGCTTCTAAGTTGATGTAATAGCCAGTAAGAAGTAGTACAATTCAAGTTTTAGGTATTGATTATTGACTTTTTAGCTGGCTTTGGTTCCTTGGACATGAGCTAGGACCTTAAGATTCTGCATGAAAGGAGGACTAGCAGCCGAGTTGCACGGGAGAATGTGAAAAGTTTTCATATGTAGTAAAAACCTGAGAAATCAGTCCGTTTTCGTCATTTGTTATCGAATCGACTTAAAACCAGATCGTCACATTGGCCGCTCTTCTCTCTGAAACGGTTGTACTTATCGTCTGCAAAGCTATGTCACGTGTTGCCGTATTCGGAAACAGGAAAAGCACCATAGTAGAACACAGACGAAGCTTCTAAGTTGATGTAATAGCCAGTAAGAAGTAGTACAATTCAAGTATTAGGTATCGATTATTGACTTTTTAACTGGCTTTGGTGCCTTGGCCATGAGCTAGGACCTTGACATTCTGCATGAAAGGAGGACTAGCAGCCGAGTTGCACGGGAGAATGTGAAAAGTGTTCATATGTAGTAAAAACATGAGAAATCCGTCAGTTTTCGTCATTTGTTATCGAATCGACTTAAAGCCAGATCGTCTCATTGGCCGCTCTTCTCTCTGAAACGGTTGTACTTATCGTCTGCAAAGCAATGTCGCGTGCTGCGGTATGCGGAGACACTAAAATCACCATAGTAGAACACAGATGAAGCTTCTAAGTTGATGCAATAGCCAGTAAGAAGTAGAACAATTCAAGTTTTTGGTATCGATTATTGACTTTTTAGCTGGCTTCGGTACCTTGGACATGAGCTAGGACCTTAAGATTCTGCATGAAAGGTGGACTAGCAGCCGAGTTCCACGGGAGAATGTGAAAATTGTTCATATGTAGTAAAAACCTGAGAAATCCGTCCGTTTTCGTCATTTGTTATCGAATCGACTTAAAGCCAGATCGTCACATTGGCCGCTCTTCTCTCTGAAACGGTTGTACTTATCGTCTGCAAAACTATGTCGCGTGCTGCGGTATGCGGAGACACTAAAAGCACCATAGTAGAACACAGATCAAGCTTCTAAGTTGATGTAATAGCCAGTAAGAAGTAGTACAATTCAAGTTTTAGGTGTTGAATATGGACCTTTTAGATGGCTTTGGTGCCTTGGACATGAGCTAGGACCTTAAGATTCTGCATGAAAGGAGGACTAGCAGCCGAGTTGCACGGGAGAATGTGAAAAGTGTTCATATGTAGTAATAAACTTAGAAATCCGTCCTTTTTCGTCATTTGTTAGCGAATCGACTTAAAGCCAGATCGTCACATTGGCCGCTCTTCTCTCTGAAACGGTTGTACTTATCGTCTGCAAAACTATGTCGCGTGCTGCGGTATGCGGAGACAATAAAAGCACCATAGTAGAACACAGATGAAGCTTCTAAGTTGATGTAATACCCAGTAAGAAGTAGTACAATTCAAGTTTAAGGTATCGATTATTGACTTTTTAGCTGGCTTTGGACCCTTGGACATGAGCTAGGACCTTAACATTCTTCATGAAAGGAGGACTAGCAGCCGAGTTGCACGGGAGAATGTGAAAAGTGTTCATATGTAGTAAAAACCTCAGAAATCCGTCCGTTTTCGTCATTTGTTATCGAATCGACTTAAAGCCAGATCGTCACATTGGCCGCTCTTCTCTCTGAAACGGTTGTACTTATCGTCTGCAAAGCTATGTCACGTGCTGCGGTATGCGGAGACACTAAAATCACCACAGTAGAACACAGATGAAGCTTCTAAGTTGATGTAATATCCAGTAAGAAGTAGTACAATTCAAGTTTTAGGTATCGATTATTGACTTTTTAGCTGGCTTTGGTGCATTGGACATGAGCTAGGACCTTAACATTCTTCATGAAAGGAGGACTAGCAGCCGAGTTGCACGGGAGAATGTGAAAAGTGTTCATAAGTAGTAAAAACCTGAGAAATCCGTCCGTTTTCGTCATTTGTTATCGAATCGACTTAAAGCCAGATCGTCACATTGGCCGCTCTTCTCTCTGAAACGGTTGTACTTATCGTCTGCAAAGCTATGTCGCGTACTGCGGTATTCGGAGACACTAAAAGCACCATAGTAGAACACAGATGAAGCTACTAAGATGTTGTAATAGCCAGTAACAAGAAGTACAATTCAAGTTTTAGGTATCGGTTATTGACTTTTTAGCTGGCTTTGGTGATTTGGACATGAGCTAGGACCTTAAGATTCTGCATGAAAGGAGGACTAGCAGCCGAGTTGCACGGGAGAATGTGAAAAGTGTTCATATGTAGTAAAATCCTCAGAAATCCGTCCGTTTTCGTCATTTGTTATCGAATCGACTTAAAGCCAGATCGTCACATTGGCCGCTCTTCTCTCTGAACCGGTTGTACTTATCGTCTGCAAAGCTATGTCGCGTGCTGCGGTATGCGGAGACACTAAAAGCACCATAGTAGAACACAGATGAAGCTTCTAAGCTGATGCAATAGCCAGTAAGAAGTAGAACAATTCAAGTTTTAGGTATCGATTATTGCCTTTTTAGCTGGCTTCGGTACCTTGGACATGAGCTAGGACCTTAAGATTCTGCATGAAAGGAGGACTAGCAGCCGAGTTGAACGGGAGAATTTGAAAAGTGTTCATATGTAGTAAAAACCTTAGAAATCCGTCCGTTTTCGTCATTTGTTATCGAATCGACTTAAATCCAGATCGTCACATTGGCCGCTCTTCTCTCTGAAACGGTTGTACTTATCATCTGCAAAGCTATGTCGCGTGTTGCCGTAGGCGGAAACAGGAAAAGCACCATAATAGAACACAGATGAAGCTTCTAAGTTGATGTAATAGCCAGTAAGAAGTAGTACAATTCAAGTTTTAGGTATCGATTATTGACTTTTTAGCTGGCTTTGGTGCCTTGGACATGAGCTAGGACTTTAAGATTCTGCATAAAAGGAGGACTAGCAGCCGAGTTGCACGGGAGAATGTGAAAAGTGTTCATATGTAGTAATAACCTGAGAAATCCGTCCTTTTTCGTCATTTGTTATCGAATCGACTTAAAGCCAGATCGTCACATTGGCCGCTCTTCTCTCTGAAACGGTTGTACTTATCGTCCGCAAAACTATGTCGCGTGCTGCGGTATGCGGAGAAACTAAAAGCACCGTGGTAGAACACAGATGAAGCTTCTAAGTTGATGTAATAGCCAGTAAGAAGTAGTACAATTCAAGTTTTAGGTATTGATTATTGACTTTTTAGCTGGCTTTGGTTCCTTGGACATGAGCTAGGACCTTAAGATTCTGCATGAAAGGAGGACTAGCAGCCGAGTTGCACGGGAGAATGTGAAAAGTTTTCATATGTAGTAAAAACCTGAGAAATCAGTCCGTTTTCGTCATTTGTTATCGAATCGACTTAAAACCAGATCGTCACATTGGCCGCTCTTCTCTCTGAAACGGTTGTACTTATCGTCTGCAAAGCTATGTCACGTGTTGCCGTATTCGGAAACAGGAAAAGCACCATAGTAGAACACAGACGAAGCTTCTAAGTTGATGTAATAGCCAGTAAGAAGTAGTACAATTCAAGTATTAGGTATCGATTATTGACTTTTTAACTGGCTTTGGTGCCTTGGCCATGAGCTAGGACCTTGCCATTCTGCATGAAAGGCGGACTAGCAGCCGAGTTGCACGGGAGAATGTGAAAAGTGTTCATATGTAGTAATAACCTGAGAAATCCGTCCTTTTTCGTCATTTGTTATCGAATCGACTTAAAGCCAGATCGTCACATTGGCCGCTCTTCTCTCTGAAACAGTTGTGCTTATCGTCTGCAAAGCTATGTCGCGTGTTGCCGTAGGCGGAAACAGGAAAAGCACCATAGTAGAACACAGATGAAGCTTCTAAGTTGATGTAATAGCCAGTAAGAAGTAGTCCAATTCAAGATTTAAGAATCGATTATTGACTTTTTAGCTGGCTTTCGTGCCTTGGACATGAGCTAGGACTTTAAGATTCTGCATAATAGGAGGACTAGCAGCCCAGTTGCACGGGAGAATGTGAAAAGTGTTCATATGTAGTAAAAACCTGAGAAATCCGTCCGTTTTCGTCATTTGTTATCGAATTGACTTAAAGCCAGATCGTCACATTGGCCGCTCTTCTCTCTGAAACGGTTGTACTTATCGTCTGCAAAGCTAGGTCGCGTGCTGCGGTATGCTGAGACACTAAAAGCACCATAGTAGAACACAGATCAAGCTTCTAAGTTGATGTAATAGCCAGTAAGAAGTAGTCCAATTCAAGATTTAGGTATCGATTATTGACTTTTTAGCTGGCTTTGGTGCCTTGGACATGAGCTAGGACTTTAAGATTCTGCATAAAAGGAGGACTAGCAGCCCAGTTGAACGGGAGAATGTGAAAATTGTTCATATGTAGTAAAAACCTGAGAAATCCGTCCGTTTTCGTCATTTGTTATCGAATCGACTTAAAGCCAGATCGTCACATTGGCCGCTCTTCTCTCTGAAACGGTTGTACTTATCGTCTGCAATACTGTGTCGCGTGCTGCGGTATGCGGAGAAACTAAAAGCACCGTAGTAGAACACAGATGAAGCTTGTAAGTTGATGTAATAGCCAGTAAGAAGTAGTACAATTCAAGTTTTAGGTATTGATTATTGACTTTTTAGCTGGCTTTGGTGCCTTGGACATGAGCTAGGACATTAAGATTCTGCATGAATGGAGGACTAGCAGCCGAGTTGCACGAGAGAATGTGAAAAGTGTTCATATGTAGTAAAAACCTGAGATATCCGTCCGTTCTCGTCATTTGTTATCGAATCGACTTAAAGCCAGATCGTCACATCGGCCGCTCTTCTCTCTGAAACGGTTGTGCTTATCGTCTGCAAAGCTATGTCGCGTGTTGCCGTATGCGGAAACAGGAAAAGCACCATAGTAGAACACAGATGAAGCTTCTAAGTTGATGTAATAGCCAGTAAGAAGTAGTCCAATTCAAGATTTAGGTATCGATTATTGACTTTTTAGCTGGCTTTGGTGCCTTGGACATGAGCTAGGACTTTTAAGATTCTGCATAAAAGGAGGACTAGCAGCAGAGTTGCACGGGAGAATGTGAAAAGTGTTCATATGTAGTAAAAACCTGAGAAATCCGTCCGTTTTCGTCATTTGTTATCTAATCGACTTAAAGCCAGATCGTCACATTGGCCGCTCTTCTCTCTGAAACGGTTGTACTTATCGTCTGCAAAACTATGTCGCGTGCTGCGGTATGCGGAGACACTAAAAGCACCATAGTAGAACACAGATCAAGCTTCTAAGTTGATGTAATAGCCAGTAAGAAGTAGTACAATTCAAGTTTTAGGTGTTGAATATGGACCTTTTAGATGGCTTTGGTGCCTTGGACATGAGCTAGGACCTTAAGATTCTGCATGAAAGGAGGACTAGCAGCCGAGTTGCACGGGAGAATGTGAAAAGTGTTCATATGTAGTAATAAACTTAGAAATCCGTCCTTTTTCGTCATTTGTTAGCGAATCGACTTAAAGCCAGATCGTCACATTGGCCGCTCTTCTCTCTGAAACGGTTGTACTTATCGTCTGCAAAACTATGTCGCGTGCTGCGGTATGCGGAGACAATAAAAGCACCATAGTAGAACACAGATGAAGCTTCTAAGTTGATGTAATACCCAGTAAGAAGTAGTACAATTCAAGTTTAAGGTATCGATTATTGACTTTTTAGCTGGCTTTGGACCCTTGGACATGAGCTAGGACCTTAACATTCTTCATGAAAGGAGGACTAGCAGCCGAGTTGCACGGGAGAAAGTGAAAAGTGTTCATATGTAGTAAAAACCTCAGAAATCCGTCCGTTTTCGTCATTTGTTATCGAATCGACTTAAAGCCAGATCGTCACATTGGCCGCTCTTCTCTCTGAAACGGTTGTACTTATCGTCTGCAAAGCTATGTCACGTGCTGCGGTATGCGGAGACACTAAAATCACCACAGTAGAACACAGATGAAGCTTCTAAGTTGATGTAATATCCAGTAAGAAGTAGTACAATTCAAGTTTTAGGAATCGATTATTGACTTTTTAGCTGGCTTTGGTGCATTGGACATGAGCTAGGACCTTAACATTCTTCATGAAAGGAGGACTAGCAGCCGAGTTCCACGGGAGAATGTGAAAAGTGTTCATAAGTAGTAAAAACCTAAGAAATCCGTCCGTTTTCGTCATTTGTTATCGAATCGACTTAAAGCCAGATCGTCACATTGGCCGCTCTTCTCTCTGAAACGGTTGTACTTATCGTCTGCAAAGCTATGTCGCGTACTGCGGTATTCGGAGACACTAAAAGCACCATAGTAGAACACAGATGAAGCTACTAAGATGTTGTAATAGCCAGTAACAAGAAGTACAATTCAAGTTTTAGGTATCGGTTATTGACTTTTTAGCTGGCTTTGGTGATTTGGACATGAGCTAGGACCTTAAGATTCTGCATGAAAGGAGGACTAGCAGCCGAGTTGCACGGGAGAATGTGAAAAGTGTTCATATGTAGTAAAAACCTGAGAAATCCGTCCGTTTTCGTCATTTGTTATCGAATCGACTTAAAGCCAGATCGTCACATTGGCCGCTCTTCTCTCTGAACCGGTTGTACTTATCGTCTGCAAAGCTATGTCGCGTGCTGCGGTATGCGGAGACACTAAAAGCACCATAGTAGAACACAGATGAAGCTTCTAAGTTGATGCAATAGCCAGTAAGAAGTAGAACAATTCAAGTTTTAGGTATCGATTATTGCCTTTTTAACTGGCTTCGGTACCTTGGACATGAGCTAGGACCTTAAGATTCTGCATGAAAGGAGGACTAGCAGCCGAGTTGAACGGGAGAATTTGAAAAGTGTTCATATGTAGTAAAAACCTTAGAAATCCGTCCGTTTTCGTCATTTGTTATCGAATCGACTTAAATCCAGATCGTCACATTGGCCGCTCTTCTCTCTGAAACGGTTGTACTTATCATCTGCAAAGCTATGTCGCGTGTTGCCGTAGGCGGAAACAGGAAAAGCACCATAATAGAACACAGATGAAGCTTCTAAGTTGATGTAATAGCCAGTAAGAAGTAGTACAATTCAAGTTTTAGGTATCGATTATTGACTTTTTAGCTGGCTTTGGTGCCTTGGACATGAGCTAGGACTTTAAGATTCTGCATAAAAGGAGGACTAGCAGCCGAGTTGCACGGGAGAATGTGAAAAGTGTTCATATGTAGTAATAACCTGAGAAATCCGTCCTTTTTCGTCATTTGTTATCGAATCGACTTAAAGCCAGATCGTCACATTGGCCGCTCTTCTCTCTGAAACGGTTGTACTTATCGTCCGCAAAACTATGTCGCGTGCTGCGGTATGCGGAGAAACTAAAAGCACCGTGGTAGAACACAGATGAAGCTTCTAAGTTGATGTAATAGCCAGTAAGAAGTAGTACAATTCAAGTTTTAGGTATTGATTATTGACTTTTTAGCTGGCTTTGGTTCCTTGGACATGAGCTAGGACCTTAAGATTCTGCATGAAAGGAGGACTAGCAGCCGAGTTGCACGGGAGAATGTGAAAAGTTTTCATATGTAGTAAAAACCTGAGAAATCAGTCCGTTTTCGTCATTTGTTATCGAATCGACTTAAAACCAGATCGTCACATTGGCCGCTCTTCTCTCTGAAACGGTTGTACTTATCGTCTGCAAAGCTATGTCACGTGTTGCCGTATTCGGAAACAGGAAAAGCACCATAGTAGAACACAGACGAAGCTTCTAAGTTGATGTAATAGCCACTAAGAAGTAGTACAATTCAAGTATTAGGTATCGATTATTGACTTTTTAACTGGCTTTGGTGCCTTGGCCATGAGCTAGGACCTTGACATTGTGCATGAAAGGCGGACTAGCAGCCGAGTTGCACGGGAGAATGTGAAAAGTGTTCATATGTAGTAATAACCTGAGAAATCCGTCCTTTTTCGTCATTTGTTATCGAATCGACTTAAAGCCAGATCGTCACATTGGCCGCTCTTCTCTCTGAAACAGTTGTGCTTATCGTCTGCAAAGCTATGTCGCGTGTTGCCGTAGGCGGAAACAGGAAAGGCACCATAGTAGAACACAGATGAAGCTTCTAAGTTGATGTAATAGCCAGTAAGAAGTAGTCCAATTCAAGATTTAAGAATCGATTATTGACTTTTTAGCTGGCTTTCGTGCCTTGGACATGAGCTAGGACTTTAAGATTCTGCATAATAGGAGGACTAGCAGCCCAGTTGCACGGGAGAATGTGAAAAGTGTTCATATGTAGTAAAAACCTGAGAAATACGTCCGTTTTCGTCATTTGTTATCGAATTGACTTAAAGCAAGATCGTCACATTGGCCGCTCTTCTCTCTGAAACGGTTGTACTTATCGTCTGCAAAGCTAGGTCGCGTGCTGCGGTATGCTGAGACACTAAAAGCACCATAGTAGAACACAGATCAAGCTTCTAAGTTGATGTAATAGCCAGTAAGAAGTAGTCCAATTCAAGATTTAGGTATCGATTATTGACTTTTTAGCTGGCTTTGGTGCCTTGGACATGAGCTAGGACTTTAAGATTCTGCATAAAAGGAGGACTAGCAGCCCAGTTGAACGGGAGAATGTGAAAATTGTTCATATGTAGTAAAAACCTGAGAAATCCGTCCGTTTTCGTCATTTGTTATCGAATCGACTTAAAGCCAGATCGTCACATTGGCCGCTCTTCTCTCTGAAACGGTTGTACTTATCGTCTGCAATACTGTGTCGCGTGCTGCGGTATGCGGAGAAACTAAAAGCACCGTAGTAGAACACAGATGAAGCTTGTAAGTTGATGTAATAGCCAGTAAGAAGTAGTACAATTCAAGTTTTAGGTATTGATTATTGACTTTTTAGCTGGCTTTGGTGCCTTGGACATGAGCTAGGACATTAAGATTCTGCATGAATGGAGGACTAGCAGCCGAGTTGCACGAGAGAATGTGAAAAGTGTTCATATGTAGTAAAAACCTGAGATATCCGTCCGTTCTCGTCATTTGTTATCGAATCGACTTAAAGCCAGATCGTCACATCGGCCGCTCTTCTCTCTGAAACGGTTGTGCTTATCGTCTGCAAAGCTATGTCGCGTGTTGCCGTATGCGGAAACAGGAAAAGCACCATAGTAGAACACAGATGAAGCTTCTAAGTTGATGTAATAGCCAGTAAGAAGTAGTCCAATTCAAGATTTAGGTATCGATTATTGACTTTTTAGCTGGCTTTGGTGCCTTGGACATGAGCTAGGACTTTTAAGATTCTGCATAAAAGGAGGACTAGCAGCAGAGTTGCACGGGAGAATGTGAAAAGTGTTCATATGTAGTAAAAACCTGAGAAATCCGTCCGTTTTCGTCATTTGTTATCGAATCGACTTAAAGCCCGATCGTCACATTGGCCGCTCTTCTCTCTGAAACGGTTGTGCTTATCGTCTGCAAAGCTATGTCGCGTGTTGCCGTAGGCGGAAACAGGAAAATCACCATAGTAGAACACAGATGAAGCTTCTAAGTTGATGCAATAGCCAGTAAGAAGTAGAACAATTCAAGTTTTAGGTATCGATTATTGACTTTTTAGCTGGCTTCGGTACCTTGGACATGAGCTAGGACCTTAAGATTCTGCATGAAAGGAGGACTAGCAGCCGAGTTGCACGTGAGAATGTGAAAAGTGTTCATATGTAGTAAAAACCTGAGAAATCCGTCCGTTTTCGTCATTTGTTATCGAATCGACTTAAAGCCAGATCGTCACATTGGCCGCTCTTCTCTCTGAAACGGTTGTACATATCGTCTGCAAAGATTGTCGCGTGCAGCGGTATGTGGAGACACTAAAATCACCATAGTAGAACACAGATGAAGCATCTAAGTTGATGTAATAGACAGTAAGAAGTAGTACAATTCAAGTTTTAGGAATCGATTATTGACTTTTAAGCTGGCTTTGGTGCCTTGGACATGAGGTAGGACCTTAAGAATCTGCATGAAAGGAGGACTAGCAGCCTAGTTGCACGGGAGAATGTGAAAAGTGTTCATATGTAGTAAAAACCTGAGAAATCCGTCCGTTTTCGTCATTTGTTATCGAATCGACATAAAGCCAGATCGTCACATTGGCGGCTCTTCTCTCTGAAACGGTTGTACTTATCGTCTGCAAAGCTATGTCGCGTGCTGCGGTGTGAGGAGACACTAAAAGCACCATAGTAGAACACAGATGAAGCTTCTAAGTTGATGTAATAGCCAGTAAGAAGTAGTACAATTCAAGTTACAGGTATTGAATATGGAACTTTTAGCTGGCTTTGGTGCCTTGGACATGAGCTAGGACCTTAAGATTCTGCATGAAAGGAGGACTAGAAGCCGAGTTGCACGGGAGAATGTGAAAAGTGTTCATATGTAGTAATAACCTGAGAAATCCGTCCTTTTTCGTCATTCGTTATCGAATCGACTTAAAGCCAGGTCGTCACATTGGCCGCTCTTCTCTCTGAAACGGTTGTGCTTATCGTCTGCAAAGCTATGTCGCGTGTTGCCGTAGGCGTAAACAGGAAAAGCACCATAGTAGAACACAGATGAAGCTTCTAAGTTGACGTAATAGCCGGTAAGATGTAGTCCAATTCAAGATTTATGTATCGATTATTGACTTTTTAACTGGTTTTGGTGCCTTGGACATGAGATAAGACCTTGACATTCTGCATGAAAGGAGGACTAGCAGCCGAGTTGCACGGGAGAATGTGAAAATTGTTCATATGTATTAAAAACCTGAGAAATCCGTCCGTTTTCGTCATTTGTTATCGAATCGACTTAAAGCCAGATGGTCACATAAGCCGCTCTTCTCTCTGAAACGGTTGTACATATCGTCTGCAAAGCTATGTCGCGTGCAGCGGCATGTGGAGACACTAAAATCACCATAGTAGAACACAGATGAAGCATCTAAGTTGACGTAATAGCCAGTAAGAAGTAGTACAATTCAAGTTTTAGGAATCTATTATTGACTTTTTAGCTGGCTTTGATGCCTTGGACATGAGGTAGGACCTTAAGATTCTGCATGAAAGGAGGACTTGCAGCCGAGTTGCACGGGAGAATGTGAAAAGTGTTCATATGTAGTAAAATCATGAGAAATCCGTCCGTTTTCGTCATTTGTTATCGAATCGACTTAAAGCCAGATCGTCACATTGGCCGCCCTTCTCTCTGAAACGGTTGTACTTATCGTCTGCAAACCTATGTCGCGTGCTGCGGTATGCTAAGACACTAAAAGCACCATAGTAGAACACAGATCAAGCTTCTAAGTTGATGTAATAGCCAGTAAGAAGTAGCACAATTCAAGTTTTAGGTAGTGAATATGGAACTTTTAGGTGGCTTTGGTGCCTTGGACATGAGCTAGGACCTTGAGATTCTGACTGAAAGGAGGACTAGCAGCCGAGTTGCACGGGAGAATGTGAAAAGTGTTCATATGTAGTAAAAACCTAAGAAATCCGTCCTTTTTCGTCATTTGTTATCGAATCGACTTAAAGCCAGATCGTCACATTGACCGCTCTTCTCTCTGAAACGGTTGTGCTTATCGTCTGCAAAACTATGTCGCGTGCTGCGGTATGCGGAGAAACTAAAAGCATCGTAGTAGAACACAGATGAAGCTTCTAAGTTGATGTAATAGCCAGTAAGAAGTAGTCCAATTCAAGTTTTAGGTACCGATTATTGACTTTTTAGCTGGCTTTGGTGCCTTGGAAATGAGCTAGGACTTTAAGATTCTGCATAAAAGGAGGACTAGCAGCCCAGTTGCACAGGAGAATGTCAAAAGTGTTCACATGTAGTAAGAACCTGAGACATCCGTCCGTTTTCGTCATTTGTTATCAATCGACTTAAAGCCAGATCGTCACATTGGCAGCTCTTCTCTCTGAAACTGTTGTACTTATCGTCTGCAAAGCTATGTCGCGTGCTGCGGTATGCGGAGACACTAAAATCACCATAATAGAACTCAGATGAAGCTTCTAAGTTGATGCAATAGCCAGTAAGAAGTAGAACAATTCAAGTTTTAGGTATCGATTATTGACTTTTTAGCTGGCTTCGGTACCTTGGACATGAGCTAGGACGTTAAGATTCTGCATGAAAGGTAGACTAGCAGCCGAGTTGCACGGGAGAATGTGAAAAGTGTTCATATGTAGTAAAAACCTGAGAAATCCGTCCGTTTTCGTCATTTGTTATCGAATCGACTTAAAGCCACATCGTCACATTGGCCGCTCTTCTCTCTGAAACGGTTGTGCTTATCGTCTGCAAAACTATGTCGCGTGCTGCGGTATGCGGAGAAACTAAAAGCACCGTAGTAGAACACAGATGAAGCTTCTAAGTTGATGTAATAGCCAGTAAGAAGTAGTCCAATTCAAGTTTTAGGTATCGATTATTGACTTTTGAGCTGGCTTTGGTGCCTTGGACATGAGCTAGGACTTTAAGATTCTGCATAAAAGGAGGACTAGCAGCCCAGTTGCACAGGAGAATGTGAAAAGTGTTCACATGTAGTAAAAACCTGAGACATCCGTCAGTTTTCGTCATTTGTTATTCAATCGACTTATAGCCAGATCGTCACATTGGCAGCTCTTCTATCTGAAACGGTTGTACTTATCGTCTGCAAAGCTATGTCGCGTGCTGCGGTATGCGGAGACACTAAAAGCACCATAGTAGATCACAGATGATGCTTCTAAGTTGATGTAATAGCCAGTAAGAAGTAGTACAATTCAAGTTTTAGGTATCGGTTATTGACTATTTACCCATCTTTGGTGCCTTGGACACGAGCTAGGAACTTAAGATTTTGCATGAAGGAGGACTAGCAGCCGAGTTGCACGGGAGAATGTGAAAAGTGTTCATATGTAGTAAAAACTTGAGAAATCCGTCGGTTTTCGTCATTTGTTATCGAATCGACTTAAAGCCACATCGTCACATTGGCCGTTCTTCTCTCTGAAACGGTTGTGCTTATCGTCTGCAAAACTATGTCGCGTGCTGCGGTATGCGGAGAAACTAAAAGCACCGTAGTAGAACACAGATGAAGCTTCTAAGTTGATGTAATAGCCAGTAAGAAGTAGTCCAATTCAAGTTTTAGGTATCGATTATTGACTTTTGAGCTGGCTTTGGTGCCTTGGACATGAGCTAGGACCTTAAGATTCTGCATAAAAGGAGGACTAGCAGCCGAGTTGCACGGGAGAATGTGAAAAGTGTTCATATGTAGTAAAAACCTGAGAAATCCGTCCGTTTTCGTCATTTGTTATCGAATCGACTTAAAGCCACATCGTCACATTGGACGCTCTTCTCTCTGAAACGGTTGTACTTATCGTCTGCAAAGCTATGTCGCGTACTGCGGTATTCGGAGTCACTAAAAGCACCATAGTAGAACACAGATGAAGCTCCTAAGATGATGTAATAGCCAGTAAGAAGTAGTACAATTCAAGTTTTAGGTATCGGTTATTGACTTTTTAGCTGGCTTTGGTGCCTTGGACATGAGCTAGGACCTTACGATTCTGCATGAAAGGAGGACTAGCAGCCGAGTTGCACGGGAGAATGTGAAAAGCGTTCATATGTAGTAAAAACCTGAGAAATCCGTCCGTTTTCGTCATTTGTTATCGAATCGTCTTAAAGCCAGATCCTCACATTGGCCGCTCTTCTCTCTGAAACGGTTGTACTTATCGTCTGCAAAGCTATGTCGCGTGCTGCGGTATGCTGTGACACTAAAATCACCATAGTAGAACACAGATGAAGCTTCTAAGTTGATGCAATAGCCAGTAAGAAGTAGAACAATTCAAGTTTTAGGTATCGATTATTGACTTTTTAGCTGGCTTTGGTCCCTTGGACATGAGCTAGGAACTCAAGATTCTGCATGAAAGGAGGACTAGCAGCCGATTTGCACGGGAGAATGTGAAAAGTGTTCATATGTAGTAAAAACCTTAGAAATCCGTCCGTTTTCGTCAATTGTTATCGAATCGACATAAAGCCAGATCGTCACATTGGCCGCTCTTCTCTCTGAAACGGTTGTACTTATCGTCTGCAAAGCTATGTCGCGTGCTGCGGTATGCTGAGACACTAAAAGCACCATAGCAGAACACAGATCAAGGTTCTAAGTTGATGTAATAGCCAGTAAGAAGTAGTACAATTCAAGGTTTAGGTATTGAATATGGATCTTTTAGCTGGCTTTGGTGCCTTGGACATGAGCTAGGACCTTAAGATTCTGCATGAAAGGACGACTAGCAGGCGAGTTGCACGGGAGAATGTGAAAAGTGTTCATATGTAGTAATAACCTGAGAAATTCGTCCTTTTTCGTCATTTGCTATCGAATCGACATAAAGCCAGATCGTCACATTGGCCGCTCTTCTCTCTGAAACGGTTGTGCTTACCGTCTGCAAAGCTATGTCGCGTGTTGCCGTAGGCGGAAACAGGAAAAGCACCATAGTAGAACACAGATGAAGCTTCTAAGTTGATGTAATAGCCAGTAATAAGTAGTCCAATTCAAGATTTAGGTATCGATTATTGACTTTTTAGCTGGCTTTCGTGCCTTCGACATGAGCCAGGACTTTAAGATTCTGCATAAAAGGAAGACTAGCAGCCCAGTTGCACGGGAGAATGTGAAAAATGTTCATATGTAGTAAAAACCTGAGAAATCCGTTTTCGTCATTTGTTATCGAATCGACTTAAAGCCAGATCGTCACATTGGCCCCTCTTCTCTCTGAAACGGTTGTAGTTATCGTCTGCAAAGCTATGTCGCGTGCTGCGGTATGCGGAGACACTAAAATCACCATAGTAGAACACAGATGAAGCTTCTAAGATGATGCAATAGCCAGTAAGAAGTAGAACAATTCAAGTTTTAGGTATCGATTATTGACTTTTTAGCTGGCTTCGGTACCTTGGACATGAGCTAGGACCTTAAGATTCTGCATGAAAGGAGGACTAGCAGCCGGGTTGCACGAGAGAATGTAAAAAGTGTTCATATGTAGTAAAAACCTGAGAAATCCGTCCGTTTTCGTCATTTGTTATCGAATCGACTTAAAGCCAGATCGTCACATTGGCCGCTCTTCTCTCTGAAACGGTTGTACTTATCGTCTGCAAAGCTATGTCGCTTGCTGCGGTATGCTGAGACACTAAAAGCACCATAGTAGAACACAGATGAAGCATCTAAGTTGAAGTAATAGCCAGTAAGAAGTAGTACAATTCAAGTTTTAGGTATCGATTATTGACTTTTTAGCTGCCTTTGGTGCCTTGGACATGAGCTAGGACCTTGACATTCTGCATGAAAGAAGGACTAGCAGCCGAGTTGCACGGGAGACTGTGAAAAATTTTCATATGTAGTAAAATCCTTAGAAATCCGTCCGTTTTCGTCATTTGTTATAGAATCGACTTAAAGCCAGATCGTCACATTGGCCGCTCTTCTCTCTGAAACGGTTGCAATTTTCGTCTGCAAAGCTATGTCGCGTGTTGCCGTAGGCGGAAACAGTAAAAGCACCATAGTAGAACACAGATGAACCTTCTACGTTGATGTAATAGCCAGTAAGAAGTAATCCAATTCAAGATTTAGGTATCGATTATTTACTTTTTAGCTGGCTTTGGTGCCTTGGACATGAGCTAGGACTTTAAGATTCTGCATAAAAGGAGGACTAGCAGCCCAGTTGCACGGGAGAATGTGAAAAGTGTTCATATGTAGTAAAAACCTGAGAAATCCGTTTTCGTCATTTGTTATCGAATCGACTTAAAGCCAGATCGTCACATTGGCCCCTCTTCTCTCTGAAACGGTTGTAGTTATCGTCTGCAAAGCTATGTCGCGTGCTGCGGTATGCGGAGACACTAAAATCACCATAGTAGAACACAGATGAAGCTTCTAAGATGATGCAATAGCCAGTAAGAAGTAGAACAATTCAAGTTTTAGGTATCGATTATTGACTTTTTAGCTGGCTTCGGTACCTTGGACATGAGCTAGGACCTTAAGATTCTGCATGAAAGGAGGACTAGCAACCGGGTTGCACGAGAGAATGTAAAAAGTGTTCATATGTAGTAAAAACCTGAGAAATCCGTCCGTTTTCGTCATTTGTTATCGAATCGACTTAAAGCCAGATCGTCACATTGGCCGCTCTTCTCTCTGAAACGGTTGTACTTATCGTCTGCAAAGCTATGTCGCTTGCTGCGGTATGCTGAGACACTAAAAGCACCATAGTAGAACACAGATGAAGCATCTAAGTTGATGTAATAGCCAGTAAGAAGTAGTACAATTCAAGTTTTAGGTATCGATTATTGACTTTTTATCTGCCTTTGGTGCCTTGGACATGAGCTAGGACCTTGACATTCTGCATGAAAGAAGGACTAGCAGCCGAGTTGCACGGGAGACTGTGAAAAGTTTTCATATGTAGTAAAATCCTTAGAAATCCGTCCGTTTTCGTCATTTGTTATCGAATCGACTTAAAGCCAGATCGTCACATTGGCCGCTCTTCTCTCTGAAACGGTTGTGCTTACCGTCTGCAAAGCTATGTCGCGTGCTGCGGTATGCCGTGACACTAAAATCACCATAGTAGAACACAGATGAAGCTTCTAAGTTGATGCAATAGCCAGTAAGAAGCAGAACAATTAATGTTTTAGGTATCGATTATTGACTTTTTAGCTGGCTTTGGTGCCTTGGACATGAGCTAGGACCTCAAGATTCTGCATGAAAGGAGGACTAGCAGCCGATTTGCACGGGAGAATGTGAAAAGTGTTCATATGTAGTAAAAACCTGAGAAATCCGTCCGTTTTCGTCATTTGTTATCGAATCGACTTAAAGCCAGATCGTCACATTGGCCGCTCTGCTCTCTGAAACGGTTGTACTTATCGTCTGCAAAGCTATGTCGCGTACTGCGGTATTCGCAGACACTAAAAGCACCATAGTAGAACACAGATGAAGCTCCTAAGATGATGTAATAGCCAGTTAGAAGTAGTAAAATTCAAATTTTAGGTATCGGTTATTGACTTTTTAGCTGGCTTTGGTGCCTTGGACATGAGCTACGACCTTAAGATTCTGCATGAAAGGAGGACTAGCAGCCGAGTTGCACGGGAGACTGTGAAAAGTTTTCATATGTAGTAAAATCCTTAGAAATCCGTCCGTTTTCGTCAATTGTTATCGAATCGACTTAAAGCCAGATCGTCACATTGGCCGCTCTTCTCTCTGAAACGGTTGTACTTATCGTCTGCAAAGCTATGTCGCGTGCTGCGGTATGCTGAGACACTAAAAGCACCATAGTAGAACACAGATCAAGGTTCTAAGTTGATGTAATAGCCAGTAAAAAGTAGTACAATTCAAGTTTTAGGTATTGAATATGGACCTTTTAGCTGGCTTTGGTGTCTTGGACATGAGCTAGGACCTTAAGATTCTGCATGAAAGGAAGGCTAGCAGCCGAGTTGCACGGGAGAATGTGAAAAGTGTTCATATGTAGTAATAACCTGAGAAATCCGTCCTTTTTCGTCATTTGCTATCGAATCGACATAAAGCCAGATCGTCACATTGGCCGCTCTTCTCTCTGAAACGGTTGTGCTTACCGTCTGCAAAGCTATGTCGCGCGTTGCCATAGGCGGAAACAGGAAAAGCACCATAGTAGAACACAGATGAAGCTTCTAAGTTGATGTAATAGCCAGTAATAAGTAGTCCAATTCAAGATTTAGGTATCGATTATTGACTTTTTAGCTGGCTTTCGTGCCTTGGACATGAGCCAGGACTTTAAGATTCTGCATAAAAGGAGGACTAGCAGCCCAGTTGCACGGGAGAATGTGAAAAGTGTTCATATGTAGTAAAAACCTGAGAAATCAGTTTTCGTCATTTGTTATCGAATCGACTTAAAGCCAGATCGTCACATTGGCCGCTCTTCTCTCTGAAACGGTTGTACTTATCGTCTGCAAAGCTATGTCGCGTGCTGCGGTATGCTGAGACACTAAAAGCACCATAGTAGAACACAGATGAAGCTTCTAAGTTGATCTAATAGCCAGTAAGAAGTAGTACAATTCAAGTTTTAGGTATCGATTATTGACTTTTTAGCTGGCTTTGGTGCCTTGGACATGAGCTAGGACCTTGACATTCTGCATGAAAAAAGGACTAGCAGCCGAGTTGCACGGGAGACTGTGAAAAGTTTTCATATGTAGTAAAAACCTGAGAAATCCGTCCGTTTTCGTCATTTGTTATCGAATCGACTTAAAGCCAAATCGTCACATTGGCTACTCTTCTCTCAGAAACGGTTGTACTTATCGTCTGCAAAGCTATGTCGCGTGCTGCGGTATGTGGAGACACTAAAAGCACCGTAGTAGAACACAGATGAAGCTTCTAAGTTGATGTAATAGCCAGTAAGAAGTAGTCCAATTCAAGTTTTAGATATCGATTATTGACTTTTTAGCTGGCTTTGGTGCCTTGGACATGAGCTATGACTTAAAGATTCTGCATAAAATGAGGACTAGCAGCATAGTCTCACGGGAGAATGTGAAAAGTGTTCACATGTAGTAAAAACCTGAGACATCCGTCCGTTTTCGTCATTTGTTATTGAATCGGCTTAAAGCCAGATCGTCACATTGGCCGCTCTTCTCTCTGAAACGGTTGTACTTATCGTCTGCAAAGCTATGTCGCATGCTGCGGTATGCTGAGACACTAAAATCACCATAGTAGAACACAGATGAAGCATCTAAGTTGATGTAATAGCCAGTAAGAAGTAGTACAATTCAAGTTTTAGGAATCGATTATTGACTTTTTAGCTGGCTTTTGCCTTGGACATGAGCAAGGACTTTAAGATTCTGCATAAAAGGAGGACTAGCTGCCCAGTTGCACGGGAGAATGTGAAAAGTGTTCACATGTAGTAAAAACCTGAGACATCCGTCCGTTTTCGTCATTTGTTATTGAATCGACTTAAAGTCAGATCGTCACATTGGCCGCTCTTCTCTCTGAAACGGTTGTACTTATCGTCTGCAAAGCTATGTCGCGTACTGCGGTATGCTGAGACACTAAAAGCACCATAGTAGAACACAGATCAAGCTTCTAAGTTGATGTAATAGCCAGTAAGAAGTAGTACAATTCAAGTTTTAGGTATTGAATATTGACCTTTTAGCTGGCTTTGGTGCCTTGGACATGAGCTAGGACCTTAAGATTCTGCATGAATGGAGGACTAGCAGCCGCGTTGCACGGGAGAATGTGAAAAGTGTTCATATGTAGTAAAAACCTGAGAAATCCGTCTGTCTTCGTCATTTGTTATCGAATCGACTTAAAGCCAGTTCGTCACATTGGCCGCTCTGCTCTCTGAAACGGTTGTACTTATCGTCTGCAAAGTTATGTCGCGTGCTGCGCTATGCGGAGACACTAAAAGCACCACAGTAGAACACAGATGAAGCTCCTAAGATGACGTAATAGCCAGTAAGTAGTAGTACATTTCAAGTTTTAGGTATCGGTTATTGACTTTTTAGCTGGCTTTGGTGCCTTGGACATGAGCTAGGACCTTAAGATTCTGCATGAAAGGAGGACTAGCAGCCGAGTTGCACGGGAGAATGTGAAAAGTGTTCATATGTAGTAAAAACCTGAGAAATCCGTCCGTTTTCGTCATTTGTTATCGAATCGACTTCAAGCCAGATCGTCACATTGGCCGCTCTTCTCTCTGAAACGGTTGTACTTATCGTCTGCAAAGCTATGTCGCGTGCTGCGGTATGCGGAGACACTAAAATCACCATAGTAGAACACAGATGAAGCTTCTAAGTTGATGTAATAGCCAGTAAGAAGTAGTACAATTCAAGTTTTAGGTATTGAATATGGACCTTTTAGCTGGCTTTGGTGCCTTGGACATGAGCTAGGACCTTAAGATTCTGCATGAAAGGAGGACTAGCAGCCGAGTTGCACGGAAGAATGTGAAAAGTGTTCATATGTAGTAAAAACCTGAGAAATCCGTCCTTTTTCGTCATTTGTTATCGAATCGACATAAAGCCAGATCATCACATTAGCCGCTCTTCTCTCTGAAACGTTTGTGCTTATCGTCTGCAAAGCTATGTCGCGTGTTGCCGTAGGCGGAAACAGGAAAAGCACCATAGTAGAACACAGATGAAGCTTCTAAGTTGATGTAATAGACAGTAATAAGTAGTCCTATTCAAGATTTAGGTATCGATTATTGACTTTTTAGCTGGCTTTCGTGCCTTGGACATGAGCCATGACCTTAAGATTCTGCATAAAAGGAGGACTAACAGCCCAGTTGCACGGGAGAATGTGAAAAGTGTTCATATGTAGTAAAAACCTGAAAAATCCGTCCGTTTTCGTCATTTGTTATCAAATCGACTTAAAGCAAGATCGTCACATTGGCCGCTCTTCTCTCTGAAAAGGTTGTACTTATCGTCTGCAAAGATTTGTCGCGTGCTGCGGTATGCGGAGACACTAAAAGCACCATAGTAGAACACAGAAGAAGCTTCTAAGTTAATGTAATAGCCAGTAAGAAGTAGTACAATTCAAGTTTTAGATATCGATTATTGACTTTTTAACTGGCTTTGGTGCCTTGGACATGAGCTAGGACCTTGAAATTCTGAATGAAAGGAGGACTAGCAGCCGAGTTGCACGGGAGAATGTGAAAAGTGTTCATATGTAGTAAAAACCTGAGAAATCCGTCCGTTTTCGTCATTTGTTATCGAATCGACTTAAAGCCAGATCGTCACATTGGCCGCTCTTCTCTCTGAAACGGTTGTATTTATCGTCTGCAAAGCTATGTCGCGTGCTGCGGTATGCGGAGACACTAAAAACACCATAGTAGAACACAGATGAAGCTTCTAAGATGATGTAATAGCCAGTAAGAAGTAGTACAGTTCAAGTTTTAGGTATTGAATATTGACCTTTTAGCTGGCTTTGGTGCTTTGGACATGAGCTACGACCTTAAGATTCTGCATGAAAGGAGGACTAGCAGCCGAGTTGCACGGCAGAATGTGAAAAGTGTTCATATGTAGTAATAACCTGAGAAATCCGTCCGTTTTCGTCATTTGTTATCGAATTGACTTAAAGCCAGATCGTCACATTGGCCGCTCTTCTCTCTGAAACGGTTGTACTTATCGTCTGCAAAGCTATGTCGCGTGCTGCGGTATGCTGAGACACTAAAAGCACCATAGTAGAACACAGATCAAGGTTCTAAGTTGATGTAATAGCCAGTAAAAAGTAGTACAATTCAAGTTTTAGGTATTGAATATGGACCTTTTAGCTGGCTTTGGTGTCTTGGACATGAGCTAGGACCTTAAGATTCTGCATGAAAGGAGGACTAGCAGCCGAGTTGCACGGGAGAATGTGAAAAGTGTTCATATGTAGTAATAACCTGAGAAATCCGTCCTTTTTCGTCATTTGCTATCGAATCGACATAAAGCCAGATCGTCACATTGGCCGCTCTTCTCTCTGAAACGGTTGTGCTTACCGTCTGCAAAGCTATGTCGCGCGTTGCCGTAGGCGGAAACAGGAAAAGCACCATAGTAGAACACAGATGAAGCTTCTAAGTTGATGTAATAGCCAGTAATAAGTAGTCCAATTCAAGATTTAGGTATCGATTATTGACTTTTTAGCTGGCTTTCGTGCCTTGGACATGAGCCAGGACTTTAAGATTCTGCATAAAAGGAGGACTAGCAGCCCAGTTGCACGGGAGAATGTGAAAAGTGTTCACATGTAGTAAAAACCTGAGAAATCAGTTTTCGTCATTTGTTATCGAATCGACTTAAAGCCAGATCGTCACATTGGCCGCTCTTCTCTCTGAAACGGTTGTACTTATCGTCTGCAAAGCTATGTCGCGTGCTGCGGTATGCTGAGACACTAAAAGCACCATAGTAGAACACAGATGAAGCTTCTAAGTTGATCTAATAGCCAGTAAGAAGTAGTACAATTCAAGTTTTAGGTATCGATTATTGACTTTTTAGCTGGCTTTGGTGCCTTGGACATGAGCTAGGACCTTGACATTCTGCATGAAGGAAGGACTAGCAGCCGAGTTGCACGGGAGAGTGTGAAAAGTTTTCATATGTAGTAAAAACCTGAGAAATCCGTCCGTTTTCGTCATTTGTTATCGAATCGACTTAAAGCCAAATCGTCACATTGGCTACTCTTCTCTCAGAAACGGTTGTACTTATCGTCTGCAAAGCTATGTCGCGTGCTGCGGTATGTGGAGACACTAAAAGCACCGTAGTAGAACACAGATGAAGCTTCTAAGTTGATGTAATAGCCAGTAAGAAGTAGTCCAATTCAAGTTTTAGATATCGATTATTGACTTTTTAGCTGGCTTTGGTGCCTTGGACATGAGCTATGACTTAAAGATTCTGCATAAAATGAGGACTAGCAGCCTAGTCTCACGGGAGAATGTGAAAAGTGTTCACATGTAGTAAAAACCTGAGACATCCGTCCGTTTTCGTCATTTGTTATTGAATCGGCTTAAAGCCAGATCGTCACATTGGCCGCTCTTCTCTCTGAAACGGTTGTACTTATCGTCTGCAAAGCTATGTCGCGTGCTGCGGTATGCTGAGACACTAAAATCACCATAGTAGAACACAGATGAAGCATCTAAGTTGATGTAATAGCCAGTAAGAAGTAGTACAATTCAAGTTTTAGGAATCGATTATTGACTTTTTAGCTGGCTTTTGCCTTGGACATGAGCTAGGACTTTAAGATTCTGCATAAAAGGAGGACTAGCTGCCCAGTTGCACGGGAGAATGTGAAAAGTGTTAACATGTAGTAAAAACCTGAGACATCCGTCCGTTTTCGTCATTTGTTATTGAATCGACTTAAAGTCAGATCGTCACATTGGCCGCTCTTCTCTCTGAAACGGTTGTACTTATCGTCTGCAAAGCTATGTCGCGTACTGCGGTATGCTGAGACACTAAAAGCACCATAGTAGAACACAGATCAAGCTTCTAAGTTGATGTAATAGCCAGTAAGAAGTAGTACAATTCAAGTTTTAGGTATTGAATATTGACCTTTTAGCTGGCTTTGGTGCCTTGGACATGAGCTAGGACCTTAAGATTCTGCATGAATGGAGGACTAGCAGCCGCGTTGCACGGGAGAATGTGAAAAGTGTTCATATGTAGTAAAAACCTGAGAAATCCGTCTGTCTTCGTCATTTGTTATCGAATCGACTTAAAGCCAGTTCGTCACATTGGCCGCTCTGCTCTCTGAAACGGTTGTACTTATCGTCTGCAAAGTTATGTCGCGTGCTGCGCTATGCGGAGACACTAAAAGCACCACAGTAGAACACAGATGAAGCTCCTAAGATGACGTAATAGCCAGTAAGAAGTAGTACAATTCAAGTTTTAGGTATTGAATATGGACCTTTTAGCTGGCTTTGGTGCCTTGGACATGAGCTAGGACCTTAAGATTCTGCATGAAAGGAGGACTAGCAGCCGAGTTGCACGGAAGAATGTGAAAAGTGTTCATATGTAGTAAAAACCTGAGAAATCCGTCCTTTTTCGTCATTTGTTATCGAATCGACTTAAAGCAAGATCGTCACATTGGCCGCTCTTCTCTCTGAAAAGGTTGTACTTATCGTCTGCAAAGATTTGTCGCGTGCTGCGGTATGCGGAGACACTAAAAGCACCATAGTAGAACACAGAAGAAGCTTCTAAGTTAATGTAATAGCCAGTAAGAAGTAGTACAATTCAAGTTTTAGATATCGATTATTGACTTTTTAACTGGCTTTGGTGCCTTGGACATGAGCTAGGACCTTGAAATTCTGAATGAAAGGAGGACTAGCAGCCGAGTTGCACGGGAGAATGTGAAAAGTGTTCATATGTAGTAAAAACCTGAGAAATCCGTCCGTTTTCGTCATTTGTTATCGAATCGACTTAAAGCCAGATCGTCACATTGGCCGCTCTTCTCTCTGAAACGGTTGTATTTATCGTCTGCAAAGCTATGTCGCGTGCTGCGGTATGCGGAGACACTAAAAACACCATAGTAGAACACAGATCATGCTTCTAAGTTGATGTAATAGCCAGTAAGAAGTAGTACAGTTCAAGTTTTAGGTATTGAATATTGACCTTTTAGCTGGCTTTGGTGCCTTGGACATGAGCTACGACCTTAAGATTCTGCATGAAAGGAGGACTAGCAGCCGAGTTGCACGGCAGAATGTGAAAAGTGTTCATATGTAGTAATAACCTGAGAAATCCGTCCGTTTTCGTCATTTGTTATCGAATTGACTTAAAGCCAGATCGTCACATTGGCCGCTCTTCTCTCTGAAACGGTTGTACTTATCGTCTGCAAAGCTGTGTCGCGTGCTGCGGTATGCGGAGAAACAAAAAGCACCGTAGTAGAACACAGATGAAGCTTCTAAGTTGATGTAATAGCCAGTAAGAAGTTAGGTATCGATTATTGACTTTTTAGCTGGCTTTGGTGCCTTGGAAATGAGCTAGGACCTTAACATTCTGCATGAAAGGAGGACTAGCAGCCGCGTTGCTCGGGAGAATGTGAAAAGTGTTCATATGTAGTAAATACCTGAGAAATCCGTCCGGTTTCGTCATTTGTTATCGAATCGAGTTAAAGCCAGATCGTCACATTAGCCGCTCTTCTCTCTGAAACGGTTGTACTTATCGTCTGCAAAGCTATGTCGCGTGCTGCGGTATGCTGAGACACTAAAAGCACCATAGTAGAACACAGATGAAGCTTCTAAGTTGATGTAATAGCCAGAAAGAAGTAGGCCAATTCAAGTTTTAGGTATCGATTATTGACTTTTTAGCTGGCTTTGGTGCCTTGGACATGAGCTGGGACCTTAAGATTCTGCATAAACGGAGGACTAGCAGCCCAGTTGCACGGGAGAATGTGAAAAGTGCTCATATGTAGTAAAAACCTGAGAAATCCGTCCGTTTTCGTCATTTGTTATCGAATCGACTTAAAGCCAGATCGTCACATTGGCCGCTCTTCTCTCTGAAACGGTTGTACTTATCGTTTGCAAAGCTATGTCTCGTGCTGCGGTATGCGGAGACACTAAGAGCACCATAGTAGAACACATATGAAGCTTCAAAGTTGATGTAATAGCCAGTAACAAGTAGTACAGTTCAAGTTTTAGGTATGGATTATTGACTTTTTAGCTGGCTTTGGTGCATTGGACATGAGCTAGGACCTTAACATTCTGCATGAAAGGAGGACTAGCAGCCGAGTTGCACGGGAGAATCTGAAAAGTGTTCATATGTGGTAAAAACCTGAGAAATTCGTCCGTTTTCGTCATTTGTTATCGAATCGACTTAAAGCCAGATCGTCACATTGGCCGCTCTTCTCTCTGAAACGCTTGTACTTATCGTCTGAAAAGCTATGTCGCGTGCTGCGGTAAGCGGAGACACTAAAATCACCATAGTAGAACAGAGATGAAGCTACTAAGTTGATGCAATAACCAGTAAGAAGTAGTCCAATTCAAGATTTAGGTATTGAATATTGACCTTTTAGCTGGCTTTGGTGCCTTGGACATGACCAACGACCTTAAGATTCTGCATGAAAGGAGGAGTAGCAGCCGAGTTGCACGGGAGAATGTGAAAAGTGTTTATATGTAGTAAAAACCGGAGAAATTCGTCCGTTTTCGTCATTTGTTATCGAATCGACTGAAAGCCAGATCGTCACATTGGCCGCTCTTCTCTCTGAAACGGTTGTGCTTATCGTCTGCAAAGCTATGTCGCGTGTTGCCGTAGGCGGAAACAGGAAAAGCACCATAGTAGAACGCAGATGAAGCTTCTAAGTTGATGTAATAGACAGTAATAAGTAGTCCTATTCAAGATTTAGGTATCGATTATTGACTTTTTAGCTGGCTTTCGTGCCTTGGACATGAGCCATGACCTTAAGATTCTGCATAAAAGGAGGACTAGCAGCCCAGTTGCACGGGAGAATGTGAAAAGTGTTCATATGTAGTAAAAACCTGAGAAATCCGTCCGTTTTCGTCATTTGTTATCGAATCGACTTAAAGCAAGATCGTCACATTGGCCGCTCTTCTCTCTGAAAAGGTTGTACTTATCGTCTGCAAAGATTTGTCGCGTGCTGCGGTATGCGGAGACACTAAAAGCACCATAGTAGAACACAGAAGAAGCTTCTAAGTTGATGTAATAGCCAGTAAGAAGTAGTACAATTCAAGTTTTAGATATCGATTATTGACTTTTTAACTGGCTTTGGTGCCTTGGACATGAGCTAGGACCTTGAAATTCTGCATGAAAGGAGGACTAGCAGCCGAGTTGCACGGGAGAATGTGAAAAGTGTTCATATGTAGTAAAAACCTGAGAAATCCGTCCGTTTTCGTCATTTGTTATCGAATCGACTTAAAGCCAGATCGTCACATTGGCCGCTCTTCTCTCTGAAACGGTTGTATTTATCGTCTGCAAAGCTATGTCGCGTGCTGCGGTATGCGGAGACACTAAAAACACCATAGTAGAACACAGATCATGCTTCTAAGTTGATGTAATAGCCAGTAAGAAGTAGTACAGTTCAAGTTTTAGGTATTGAATATTGACCTTTTAGCTGGCTTTGGTGCCTTGGACATGAGCTACGACCTTAAGGTTCTGCATGAAAGGAGGACTAGCAGCCGAGTTGCACGGCAGAATGTGAAAAGTGTTCATATGTAGTAATAACCTGAGAAATCCGTCCGTTTTCGTCATTTGTTATCGAATTGACTTAAAGCCAGATCGTCACATTGGCCGCTCCTCTCTCTGAAACGGTTGTACTTATCGTCTGCAAAGCTGTGTCGCGTGCTGCGGTAAGCGGAGAAACAAAAAGCACCGTAGTAGAACACAGATGAAGCTTCTAAGTTGATGTAATAGCCAGTAAGAAGTTAGGTATCGATTATTGACTTTTTAGCTGGCTTTGGTGCCTTGGAAATGAGCTAGGACCTTAACATTCTGCATGAAAGGAGGACTAGCAGCCGCGTTGCTCGGGAGAATGTGAAAAGTGTTCATATGTAGTAAATACCTGAGAAATCCGTCCGGTTTCGTCATTTGTTATCGAATCGAGTTAAAGCCAGATCGTCACATTAGCCGCTCTTCTCTCTGAAACGGTTGTACTTATCGTCTGCAAAGCTATGTCGCGTGCTGCGGTATGCTGAGACACTAAAAGCACCATAGTAGAACACAGATGAAGCTTCTAAGTTGATGTAATAGCCAGAAAGAAGTAGGCCAATTCAAGTTTTAGGTATCGATTATTGACTTTTTAGCTGGCTTTGGTGCCTTGGACATGAGCTGAGACCTTAAGATTCTGCATAAAAGGAGGACTAGCAGCCCAGTTGCACGGGAGAATGTGAAAAGTGCTCGTATGTAGTAAAAACCTGAGAAATCCGTCCGTTTTCGTCATTTGTTATCGAATCGACTTAAAGCCAGATCGTCACATTGGCCGCTCTTCTCTCTGAAACGGTTGTACTTATCGTCTGAAAAGCTATGTCGCGTGCTGCGGTATGCGGAGACACTAAAATCACCATAGTAGAACACTGATGAAGCTACTAAGTTGATGCAATAACCAGTAAGAAGTAGTCCAATTCAAGATTTAGGTATTGAATATTGACCTTTTAGCTGGCTTTGGTGCCTTGGACATGACCAACGACCTTAAGATTCTGCATGAAAGGAGGACTAGCAGCCGAGTTGCACGGGAGAATGTGAAAAGTGTTCATATGTAATAAAAAAATGAGAAATCCGTCCGTTTTCGTCATTTGTTATCGAATCGACTTAAAGCCAGATCGTCACATTGGCCGCTCTTCTCTCAGAAACGGTTGTATTTATCGTCTGCAAAGCTATGTCGCGTGCTGCGCTATGCGGAGACACTAAAAGCACCATAGTAGAACACAGATGAAGCTTCTAAGTTGATGTAATAGCCAGTAAGAAGTAGTACAATTCAAGTTTTAGGTATCGATTATTGACTTCTTAGCTGGCTTTGGTGCCTTGTACATGAGCTAGGACCTTAAGATTCTGCATGAAAGGAGGAGTAGCAGCCGAGTTGCACGGGAGAATGTGAAAAGTGTTTATATGTAGTAAAAACCGGAGAAATTCGTCCGTTTTCGTCATTTGTTATCGAATCGACTGAAAGCCAGATCGTCATATTGGCCGCTCTTCTCTCTGAAACGGTTGTGCTTATCGTCTGCAAAGCTATGTCGCGTGTTGCCGTAGGCGGAAACAGGAAAAGCACCATAGTAGAACACAGATGAAGCTTCTAAGTTGATGTAATAGACAGTAATAAATAGTCCTATTCAAGATTTAGGTATCGATTATTGACTTTTTAGCTGGCTTTCGTGCCTTGGCCTTGAGCCATGACCTTAAGATTCTTCATAAAAGGAGGACTAGCAGCCCAGTTGCACGGGAGAATGTGAAAAGTGTTCATATGTAGTAAAAACCTGAGAAATCCGTCCGTTTTCGTCATTTGTTATCGAATCGGCTTAAAGCAATATCGTCACATTGGCCGCTCTTCTCTCTGAAAAGGTTCTACTTATCGTCTGCAAAGATTTGTCGCGTACTACGGTATTCGGAGACACTAAATGAACCATAGTAGAACACAGATGAAGCTCCTAAGATGATGTAATAGCCAGTAAGAAGTAGTAGAATTCAAGTTTTAGGTAATGAATATTAACCTTTTTGCTGGCTTTGGTGCCTTGGACATGAGCTAGGACCTTGAAATTCTGCATGAAAGGAGGACTAGCAGCCGAGTTGCACGGGAGAATGTGAAAAGTGTTCATATGTAGTAAAAACCTGAGAAATCCGTCCGTTTTCGTCATTTGTTATCGAATCGACTTAAAGCCAGATCGTCACATTGGCCGCTCTTCTCTCTGAAACGGTTGTATTTATCGTCTGCAAAGCTATGTCGCGTGCTGCGGTATGCGGAGACACTAAAAACACCATAGTAGAACACAGATCAAGCTTCTAAGTTGATGTAATAGCCAGTAAGAAGTAGTACAGTTCAAGTTTTAGGTATTGAATATTGAACTTTTAGCTGGCTTTGGTGCCTTGGACATGAGCTAGGACCTTAAGATTCTGCATGAAAGGAGGACTAGCAGCCGAGTTGCACGGCAGAATGTGAAAAGTGTTCATATGTAGTAAAAACCTGAGAAATCCGTCCTTTTTCGTCATTTGTTATCGAATTGACTTAAAGCCTGATCGTCACATTGGCCGCTCTTCTCTCTGAAACGGTTGTACTTATCGTCTGCAAAGCTGTGTCGCGTGCTGCGGTATGCGGAGAAGCTAAAAGCACCGTAGTAGCACAGAGATGAAGCTCCTAAGATGATGTAATAGCCAGTAAGAAGTAGTAGAATTCAAGTTTTAGGTAATGAATATTGATCTTTTAGCTGGCTTTGGTGCCTTGGACATGAGCTAGGACCTTAAGATTCTGCATGAAAGGAGGACTAGCAGCCGAGTTGCACGGGAGAATGTGAAAAGTGTTCATATGTAGTAAAAACCTGAGAAATCCGTCCGGTTTCGTCATTTGTTATCGAATCGAGTTAAAGCCAGATCGTCACATTGGCCGCTCTTCTCTCTGAAACGGTTGTACTTATCGTCTGCAAAGCTATGTCGCGTGCTGCGGTATGCTGAGACACTAAAAGCACCATAGTAGAACACAGATGAAGCTTCTAAGTTGATGTAATAGCCTGTAAGAAGTAGTCCAATTCAAGTTTTAGGTATCGACTATTGACTTTTTAGCTGGCTTTGGTGCCTTGGACATGAGCTAGGACTTTAAGGTTCTGCATAAAAGGAGGACTAGCAGCCCAGTTGCACGGGAGAATGTGAAAAGTGCTCATATGTAGTAAAAACCTGAGAAATCCGTCCGTTTTCGTCATTTGTTATCGAATCGACTTAAAGCCAGATCGTCACATTGGCCGCTCTTCTCTCTGAAACGGTTGTACTTATCGTCTGCAAAGCTATGTCGCGTGCTGCGGTATGCGGAGACACTAAAAGCACCATAGTAGAACACATATGAAGCTTTAAAGTTGATGTAATAGCCAGTAACAAGTAGTACAGTTCAAGTTTTAGGTATCGATTATTGACTTTTTAGCTGGCTTTGGTGCATTGGACATGAGCTAGGACTTTAACGTTCTGGATGAAAGGAGGACTAGCAGCCGAGTTGCATGGGAGAATGTGAAAAGTGTTCATATGTAGTAAAAACCTTAGAAATCCGTCCGTTTTCGTCATTTGTATCGAATCGACTTAAAGCCAGATCGTCACATTGGCCACTCTCTCCGTGAAACGGTTGTACTTATCGTCTGCAAAGCTATGTCGCGTGCTGCGGTATGCGGAGACACGAAAATCATCATAGTAGAACACAGATGAAGCTTCTAAGTTGATGCAATAGTCAGTAAGAAGTAGTACAGTTCAAGTTTTAGGTATCAATTATTGACTTTTTAGCTGTCTTTGGTGCCTTGGACATGAGCTAGGACCTTAAGATTCTGCATGAAAGGAAGACTATCAGCCGAGTTGCACGGGAGAATGTGAAAAGTGTTCATATGTAGTAAAAACCTTAGAAATCCGTCCGTTTTCGTCATTTGTTATCGAATCGACTTAAAGCCAGATCTTAACATTGGCCGCTCTTCTCTCTGAAACGGTTGTACTTATCTTCTGCAAAGCTATGTCGCGTGCTGCGGTATGTGGAGACACTAAAAGCACCATAGTAGAACAGAGATGAAGCTTCGAAGTTGATGTAATAGCCAGTAAGAAGAAGTAGAATTCAAGTTTTAGGTATCGATTATTGACTTTTTAGCTTGCTTTGGTGCCTTGGACATGAGCAAGGACCTTAAGATTCTGCATGAAAGGAGGACTAGCAGCCGAGTTGCACGGTAGAATGTGAAAAGTGTTCATATGTAGTAAAAACCTGAGAAATCCGTCCGTTTTCGTCATTTGTTATCAGCAACTTAAAGCCAGATCGTCACATTGGCCACTCTTCTCCGTGAAACGGTTGTACTTATCGTCTGCAAAGCTATGTCACGTGCTGCGGTATGCGGAGACACGAAAATCATCATAGTAGAACACAGATGAAACTTCTAAGTTGATGTAATAGCCAGTAAGAAGTAGTACAATTCAAGTTTTAGGTATCGATTATTGACTTTTTAGCTTGCTTTGGTGCCTTGGACATGAGCTACGACCTTGAGATTCTGCGTGAATGGAGGACTAGCAGCAGAGTTGCACGGGAGAATGTGAAAAGTGTTCGCATGTAGTAAAAACCTGAGAAAACCGTCCGTTTTCTTCATTTGTTATCGAATCGACTTAAAGCCAGATCGTCACATTGGCCGCTCTTCTCTCTGAAACGGTTGTATTTATCGTCTGCAAAGCTATGTCGCGTGCTGCGGTATGCGGAGACACTAAAAACACCATAGTAGAACACAGATCATGCTTCTAAGTTGATGTAATAGCCAGTAAGAAGTAGTACAGTTCAAGTTTTAGGTATTGAATATTGACCTTTTAGCTGGCTTTGGTGCCTTGGACATGAGCTACGACCTTAAGGTTCTGCATGAAAGGAGGACTAGCAGCCGAGTTGCACGGCAGAATGTGAAAAGTGTTCATATGTAGTAATAACCTGAGAAATCCGTCCGTTTTCGTCATTTGTTATCGAATTGACTTAAAGCCAGATCGTCACATTGGCCGCTCCTCTCTCTGAAACGGTTGTACTTATCGTCTGCAAAGCTGTGTCGCGTGCTGCGGTAAGCGGAGAAACAAAAAGCACCGTAGTAGAACACAGATGAAGCTTCTAAGTTGATGTAATAGCCAGTAAGAAGTTAGGTATCGATTATTGACTTTTTAGCTGGCTTTGGTGCCTTGGAAATGAGCTAGGACCTTAACATTCTGCATGAAAGGAGGACTAGCAGCCGCGTTGCTCGGGAGAATGTGAAAAGTGTTCATATGTAGTAAATACCTGAGAAATCCGTCCGGTTTCGTCATTTGTTATCGAATCGAGTTAAAGCCAGATCGTCACATTAGCCGCTCTTCTCTCTGAAACGGTTGTACTTATCGTCTGCAAAGCTATGTCGCGTGCTGCGGTATGCTGAGACACTAAAAGCACCATAGTAGAACACAGATGAAGCTTCTAAGTTGATGTAATAGCCAGAAAGAAGTAGGCCAATTCAAGTTTTAGGTATCGATTATTGACTTTTTAGCTGGCTTTGGTGCCTTGGACATGAGCTGAGACCTTAAGATTCTGCATAAAAGGAGGACTAGCAGCCCAGTTGCACGGGAGAATGTGAAAAGTGCTCGTATGTAGTAAAAACCTGAGAAATCCGTCCGTTTTCGTCATTTGTTATCGAATCGACTTAAAGCCAGATCGTCACACTGGCCGCTCTTCTCTCTGAAACGGTTGTACTTATCGTCTGCAAAGCTATGTCTCGTGCTGCGGTATGCGGAGACACTAAAAGCACCATAGTAGAACACATATGAAGCTTCAAAGTTGATGTAATAGCCAGTAACAAGTAGTACAGTTCAAGTTTTAGGTATGGATTATTGACTTTTTAGCTGGCTTTGGTGCATTGGACATGAGCTAGGACCTTAACATTCTGCATGAAAGGAGGACTAGCAGCCGAGTTGCACGGGAGAATCTGAAAAGTGTTCATATGTGGTAAAAACCTGAGAAATTCGTCCGTTTTCGTCATTTGTTATCGAATCGACTTAAAGCCAGATCGTCACATTGGCCGCTCTTCTCTCTGAAACGCTTGTACTTATCGTCTGAAAAGCTATGTCGCGTGCTGCGGTATGCGGAGACACTAAAATCACCATAGTAGAACACAGATGAAGCTACTAAGTTGATGCAATAACCAGTAAGAAGTAGTCCAATTCAAGATTTAGGTATTGAATATTGACCTTTTAGCTGGCTTTGGTGCCTTGGACATGACCAACGACCTTAAGATTCTGCATGAAAGGAGGACTAGCAGCCGAGTTGCACGGGAGAATGTGAAAAGTGTTCATATGTAATAAAAAAATGAGAAATCCGTCCGTTTTCGTCATTTGTTATCGAATCGACTTAAAGCCAGATCGTCACATTGGCCGCTCTTCTCTCAGAAACGGTTGTATTTATCGTCTGCAAAGCTATGTCGCGTGCTGCGCTATGCGGAGACACTAAAAGCACCATAGTAGAACACAGATGAAGCTTCTAAGTTGATGTAATAGCCAGTAAGAAGTAGTACAATTCAAGTTTTAGGTATCGATTATTGACTTCTTAGCTGGCTTTGGTGCCTTGTACATGAGCTAGGACCTTAAGATTCTGCATGAAAGGAGGAGTAGCAGCCGAGTTGCACGGGAGAATGTGAAAAGTGTTTATATGTAGTAAAAACCGGAGAAATTCGTCCGTTTTCGTCATTTGTTATCGAATCGACTGAAAGCCAGATCGTCATATTGGCCGCTCTTCTCTCTGAAACGGTTGTGCTTATCGTCTGCAAAGCTATGTCGCGTGTTGCCGTAGGCGGAAACAGGAAAAGCACCATAGTAGAACACAGATGAAGCTTCTAAGTTGATGTAATAGACAGTAATAAATAGTCCTATTCAAGATTTAGGTATCGATTATTGACTTTTTAGCTGGCTTTCGTGCCTTGGCCTTGAGCCATGACCTTAAGATTCTTCATAAAAGGAGGACTAGCAGCCCAGTTGCACGGGAGAATGTGAAAAGTGTTCATATGTAGTAAAAACCTGAGAAATCCGTCCGTTTTCGTCATTTGTTATCGAATCGGCTTAAAGCAATATCGTCACATTGGCCGCTCTTCTCTCTGAAAAGGTTCTACTTATCGTCTGCAAAGATTTGTCGCGTACTACGGTATTCGGAGACACTAAATGAACCATAGTAGAACACAGATGAAGCTCCTAAGATGATGTAATAGCCAGTAAGAAGTAGTAGAATTCAAGTTTTAGGTAATGAATATTAACCTTTTTGCTGGCTTTGGTGCCTTGGACATGAGCTAGGACCTTGAAATTCTGCATGAAAGGAGGACTAGCAGCCGAGTTGCACGGGAGAATGTGAAAAGTGTTCATATGTAGTAAAAACCTGAGAAATCCGTCCGTTTTCGTCATTTGTTATCGAATCGACTTAAAGCCAGATCGTCACATTGGCCGCTCTTCTCTCTGAAACGGTTGTATTTATCGTCTGCAAAGCTATGTCGCGTGCTGCGGTATGCGGAGACACTAAAAACACCATAGTAGAACACAGATCAAGCTTCTAAGTTGATGTAATAGCCAGTAAGAAGTAGTACAGTTCAAGTTTTAGGTATTGAATATTGAACTTTTAGCTGGCTTTGGTGCCTTGGACATGAGCTAGGACCTTAAGATTCTGCATGAAAGGAGGACTAGCAGCCGAGTTGCACGGCAGAATGTGAAAAGTGTTCATATGTAGTAAAAACCTGAGAAATCCGTCCTTTTTCGTCATTTGTTATCGAATTGACTTAAAGCCTGATCGTCACATTGGCCGCTCTTCTCTCTGAAACGGTTGTACTTATCGTCTGCAAAGCTGTGTCGCGTGCTGCGGTATGCGGAGAAGCTAAAAGCACCGTAGTAGCACACAGATGAAGCTCCTAAGATGATGTAATAGCCAGTAAGAAGTAGTAGAATTCAAGTTTTAGGTAATGAATATTGACCTTTTAGCTGGCTTTGGTGCCTTGGACATGAGCTAGGACCTTAAGATTCTGCATGAAAGGAGGACTAGCAGCCGAGTTGCACGGGAGAATGTGAAAAGTGTTCATATGTAGTAAAAACCTGAGAAATCCGTCCGGTTTCGTCATTTGTTATCGAATCGAGTTAAAGCCAGATCGTCACATTGGCCGCTCTTCTCTCTGAAACGGTTGTACTTATCGTCTGCAAAGCTATGTCGCGTGCTGCGGTATGCTGAGACACTAAAAGCACCATAGTAGAACACAGATGAAGCTTCTAAGTTGATGTAATAGCCTGTAAGAAGTAGTCCAATTCAAGTTTTAGGTATCGACTATTGACTTTTTAGCTGGCTTTGGTGCCTTGGACATGAGCTAGGACTTTAAGGTTCTGCATAAAAGGAGGACTAGCAGCCCAGTTGCACGGGAGAATGTGAAAAGTGCTCATATGTAGTAAAAACCTGAGAAATCCGTCCGTTTTCGTCATTTGTTATCGAATCGACTTAAAGCCAGATCGTCACATTGGCCGCTCTTCTCTCTGAAACGGTTGTACTTATCGTCTGCAAAGCTATGTCGCGTGCTGCGGTATGCGGAGACACTAAAAGCACCATAGTAGAACACATATGAAGCTTTAAAGTTGATGTAATAGCCAGTAACAAGTAGTACAGTTCAAGTTTTAGGTATCGATTATTGGCTTTTTAGCTGGCTTTGGTGCATTGGACATGAGCTAGGACCTTAACGTTCTGGATGAAAGGAGGACTAGCAGCCGAGTTGCATGGGAGAATGTGAAAAGTGTTCATATGTAGTAAAAACCTTAGAAATCCGTCCGTTTTCGTCATTTGTATCGAATCGACTTAAAGCCAGATCGTCACATTGGCCACTCTCTCCGTGAAACGGTTGTACTTATCGTCTGCAAAGCTATGTCGCGTGCTGCGGTATGCGGAGACACGAAAATCATCATAGTAGAACACAGATGAAGCTTCTAAGTTGATGCAATAGTCAGTAAGAAGTAGTACAGTTCAAGTTTTAGGTATCAATTATTGACTTTTTAGCTGTCTTTGGTGCCTTGGACATGAGCTAGGACCTTAAGATTCTGCATGAAAGGAGGACTATCAGCCGAGTTGCACGGGAGAATGTGAAAAGTGTTCATATGTAGTAAAAACCTTAGAAATCCGTCCGTTTTCGTCATTTGTTATCGAATCGACTTAAAGCCAGATCTTAACATTGGCCGCTCTTCTCTCTGAAACGGTTGTACTTATCTTCTGCAAAGCTATGTCGCGTGCTGCGGTATGTGGAGACACTAAAAGCACCATAGTAGAACAGAGATGAAGCTTCGAAGTTGATGTAATAGCCAGTAAGAAGAAGTAGAATTCAAGTTTTAGGTATCGATTATTGACTTTTTAGCTTGCTTTGTTGCCTTGGACATGAGCAAGGACCTTAAGATTCTGCATGAAAGGAGGACTAGCAGCCGAGTTGCACGGTAGAATGTGAAAAGTGTTCATATGTAGTAAAAACCTGAGAAATCCGTCCGTTTTCGTCATTTGTTATCAGCAACTTAAAGCCAGATCGTCACATTGGCCACTCTTCTCCGTGAAACGGTTGTACTTATCGTCTGCAAAGCTATGTCACGTGCTGCGGTATGCGGAGACACGAAAATCATCATAGTAGAACACAGATGAAACTTCTAAGTTGATGTAATAGCCAGTAAGAAGTAGTACAATTCAAATTTTAGGTATCGATTATTGACTTTTTAGCTTGCTTTGGTGCCTTGGACATGAGCTACGACCTTGAGATTCTGCGTGAATGGAGGACTAGCAGCAGAGTTGCACGGGAGAATGTGAAAAGTGTTCGCATGTAGTAAAAACCTGAGAAAACCGTCCGTTTTCTTCATTTGTTATCGAATCGACTTAAAGCCAGATCGTCACATTGGCCGCTCTTCTCTCTGAAACGGTTGTACTTATCTTCTGCAAAGCTATGTCGCGTGCTGCGGTATGTGAAGACAATAAAAGCACCATAGTAGAACAGAGATGAAGCTTCTAAGTTGATGTAATAGCCAGTAAGAAGTAGTACAATTCAAGTTTTAGGAACTGGATATTGAATATTTAGATGGCTTTGGTGCCTTGGACATGAGCTAGGACCTTAATATTCTGCATGAAAGGAGGACTAGCAGCCGAGTTGCACGGGAGAATGTGAAAAGTGTTCATATGTAATAAAAACCTGAGAAATCCGTCCGTTTTCGTCATTTGTTATCGAATCGACTTAAAGCCAGATCGTCACATTGGCCGCTCGTCTCTCTGAAACGGTTGTACTTATCGTCTACAAAGCTATATCGCGTGCTGCGGTATGCGGAGACACTAAAATCACCATAGTAGAACACAGATGAAGCTACTAAGTTGATGCAATAGCCAGTAAGAAGTAGTCCAATTCAAGATTTAGGTATTGAATATTGACCTTTTAGCTGGCTTTGGTGCCTTGGACATGAGCAAGGACCTTAAGATTCTGCATGAAAGGTGTACTAGCAGCCGAGTTGCACGGGAGAATGTGAAAAGTGTTCATATGTAGTAAAAACCTGAGAAATCCGTCCGTTTTCGTCATTTGTTATCGAATCGACTTAAAGCCAGATCGTCACATTGGCCGCTCTTCTCTCTGAAACGGTTGTATTTATCGTCTGCAAAGCTATGTCGCGTGCTGCGCTATGCGGAACCACTAAAAGCACCATAGTAGAACACAAATGAAACTTCTAAGTTGATGTAATAGCCAGTAAGAAGTAGTACAATTCAAGTTTTAGGTTTCGATTATTGACTTCTTAGCCGGCTTTGGTGCCTTGGACATGAGCTAGGACCTTAAGATTCTGCATGAAAGGAGGAGTATCAGCCGAGTTGCACGGCAGAATGTGAAAAGTGTTTATATGTAGTAAAAACCGGAGAAATTCGTCCGTTTTCGTCATTTGTTATCGAATCGACTGAAAGCCAGATAGTCACATCGGCCGCTCTTCTCTCTGAAACGCTTGTACGTATCGTCTGCAAAGCTATGTCACGTGCTGCGGTATGCGGAGACACTAAAATCACCATAGTAGAACACAGGTGAAGCTACTAAGTTGATGCAATAGCCAGTAAGAAGTAGTCCAATTCAAGATTTAGGTATCGATTATTGACTTTTTAGCTGGCTTCGGTGCCTTGGACATAAGCTAGGACCTTAAGATTCTGCATAAAAGGAGGACTAGCAGCCCAGTTGCACGGGAGAATGTGAAAAGTGTTCATATGCAGTAAAAACCTGAGAAATCCGTCCGTTTTCGTCATTTGTTATCGAATCGACTTAAAGCCAGATCGTCACATTGGCCGCTCTTCTCTCTGAAACGGTTGTGCTTATCGTCTGCAAAGCTATGTCGCGTGCTGCGCTACGCGGAGGCACTAAAAGCACCATAGTAGAACAGAGATGAAGCTTCTAAGTTGATGTAATAGCCAGTAAGAAGTAGTACAATTTAAGTTTTAGGTATCGATTATTGACTACTTAGCTGGCTTTGGTGCCTTGGACATAAGCTATTACCTTAAGATTCTGCATGAAAGTAGGACTAGCAGCCGAGTTGCACGGGAGAATTTGAAAAGTGTTCATATGTAGTAAAAACCTGAGAAATTCGTCCGTTTTCGTCATTTGTTATCGAATCGACTTAAAGCCAGATCGTCACATTGGCCGCTCTTCTCTCTGAAACGCTTGTACTTATTGTCTGAAAAGCTATGTCGCGTGCTGCGGTATGCGGAGACACTAAAATCGCCATAGTAGAACACAGATGAAGCTACTAAGTTGATGCAATAACCAGTAAGAAGTAGTCCAATTCAAGATTTAGGTATTGAATATTGACCTTTTAGCTGGCTTTGGTGCCTTGGACATGAGCAAGGACCTTAAGATTCTGCATGAAAGGAGGACTAGCAGCCGAGTTGCACGGGAAAATGTGAAAAGTCTTCATATGTAATAAAAACCTGAGAAATCCGTCCGTTTTCGTCATTTGTTATCGAATCGACTTAAAGCCAGATCGTCACATTGGCCGCTCTTCTCTCTGAAACGGTTGTATTTATCGTCTGCAAAGCGATGTCGCGTGCTGCGCTATGCGGAGACACTAAAAGCACCATAGTAGAACACAGATGAAGCTTCTAAGTTGATGTAATAGCCAGTAAGAAGTAGTACAATTCAAGTTTTAGGTATCGATTATTGACTTCTTAGCTGGCTTTGGTGCCTTGTACATGAGCTAGGACCTTAAGATTCTGCATGAAAGGAGGAGTAGCAGCCGAGTTGCACGGGAGAATGTGAAAAGTGTTTATATGTAGTAAAAACCGGAGAAATTCGTCCGTTTTCGTCATTTGTTATAGAATCGACTGAAAGCCAGATCGTCACATTGGCCGCTCTTCTCTCTGAAACGGTTGTACTTATCGTCTGCAAAGCTATGTCACGTGCTGCGCTATGCGGAGACACTAAAAGCACCATAGTAGAACACAGATGAAGCTACTTAGATGATGCAATAGCCAGTAAGAAGTAGTCCAATTCAAGATTTAGGTATCGATTATTGACCTTTTAGCTGGCTTCGGTACCTTGGGCATGAGCTAGGACCTTAAGTTTCTGCATAAAAGGAGGACTAGCAGCCGAGTTGCACGGGAGAATGTGAAAAGTGTTCATATGTAGTAAAAACCTGAGAAATCCGTCCGGTTTCGTCATTTGTTATCGAATCGAGTTAAAGCCAGATCGTCACATTGGCCGCTCTTCTCTCTGAAACGGTTGTACTTATCGTCTGCAAAGCTATGTCGCGTGCTGCGGTATGCTGAGACACTAAAAGCACCATAGTAGAACACAGATGAAGCTTCTAAGTTGATGTAATAGCCTGTAAGAAGTAGTCCAATTCAAGTTTTAGGTATCGACTATTGTCTTTTTAGCTGGCTTTGGTGCCTTGGACATGAGCTAGGACTTTAAGGTTCTGCATAAAAGGAGGACTAGCAGCCCAGTTGCACGGGAGTATGTGAAAAGTGCTCATATGTAGTAAAAACCTGAGAAATCCGTCCGTTTTCGTCATTTGTTATCGAATCGACTTAAAGCCAGATCGTCACATTGGCCGCTCTTCTCTCTGAAACGGTTGTACTTATCGTCTGCAAAGCTATGTCGCGTGCTGCGGTATGCGGAGACACTAAAAGCACCATAGTAGAACACATATGAAGCTTTAAAGTTGATGTAATAGCCAGTAACAAGTAGTACAGTTCAAGTTTTAGGTATCGATTATTGACTTTTTAGCTGGCTTTGGTGCATTGGACATGAGCTAGGACCTTAACGTTCTGGATGAAAGGAGGACTAGCAGCCGAGTTGCATGGGAGAATGTGAAAAGTGTTCATATGTAGTAAAAACCTTAGAAATCCGTCCGTTTTCGTCATTTGTATCGAATCGACTTAAAGCCAGATCGTCACATTGGCCACTCTCTCCGTGAAACGGTTGTACTTATCGTCTGCAAAGCTATGTCGCGTGCTGCGGTATGCGGAGACACGAAAATCATCATAGTAGAACACAGATGAAGCTTCTAAGTTGATGCAATAGTCAGTAAGAAGTAGTACAGTTCAAGTTTTAGGTATCAATTATTGACTTTTTAGCTGTCTTTGGTGCCTTGGACATGAGCTAGGACCTTAAGATTCTGCATGAAAGGAGGACTATCAGCCGAGTTGCACGGGAGAATGTGAAAAGTGTTCATATGTAGTAAAAACCTTAGAAATCCGTCCGTTTTCGTCATTTGTTATCGAATCGACTTAAAGCCAGATCTTAACATTGGCCGCTCTTCTCTCTGAAACGGTTGTACTTATCTTCTGCAAAGCTATGTCGCGTGCTGCGGTATGTGGAGACACTAAAAGCACCATAGTAGAACAGAGATGAAGCTTCGAAGTTGATGTAATAGCCAGTAAGAAGAAGTAGAATTCAAGTTTTAGGTATCGATTATTGACTTTTTAGCTTGCTTTGGTGCCTTGGACATGAGCAAGGACCTTAAGATTCTGCATGAAAGGAGGACTAGCAGCCGAGTTGCACGGTAGAATGTGAAAAGTGTTCATATGTAGTAAAAACCTGAGAAATCCGTCCGTTTTCGTCATTTGTTATCAGCAACTTAAAGCCAGATCGTCACATTGGCCACTCTTCTCCGTGAAACGGTTGTACTTATCGTCTGCAAAGCTATGTCACGTGCTGCGGTATGCGGAGACACGAAAATCATCATAGTAGAACACAGATGAAACTTCTAAGTTGATGTAATAGCCAGTAAGAAGTAGTACAATTCAAGTTTTAGGTATCGATTATTGACTTTTTAGCTTGCTTTGGTGCCTTGGACATGAGCTACGACCTTGAGATTCTGCGTGAATGGAGGACTAGCAGCAGAGTTGCACGGGAGAATGTGAAAAGTGTTCGCATGTAGTAAAAACCTGAGAAAACCGTCCGTTTTCTTCATTTGTTATCGAATCGACTTAAAGCCAGATCGTCACATTGGCCGCTCTTCTCTCTGAAACGGTTGTACTTATCTTCTGCAAAGCTATGTCGCGTGCTGCGGTATGTGAAGACAATAAAAGCACCATAGTAGAACAGAGATGAAGCTTCTAAGTTGATGTAATAGCCAGTAAGAAGTAGTACAATTCAAGTTTTAGGAACTGGATATTGAATATTTAGATGGCTTTGGTGCCTTGGACATGAGCTAGGACCTTAATATTCTGCATGAAAGGAGGACTAGCAGCCGAGTTGCACGGGAGAATGTGAAAAGTGTTCATATGTAATAAAAACCTGAGAAATCCGTCCGTTTTCGTCATTTGTTATCGAATCGACTTAAAGCCAGATCGTCACATTGGCCGCTCGTCTCTCTGAAACGGTTGTACTTATCGTCTACAAAGCTATATCGCGTGCTGCGGTATGCGGAGACACTAAAATCACCATAGTAGAACACAGATGAAGCTACTAAGTTGATGCAATAGCCAGTAAGAAGTAGTCCAATTCAAGATTTAGGTATTGAATATTGACCTTTTAGCTGGCTTTGGTGCCTTGGACATGAGCAAGGACCTTAAGATTCTGCATGAAAGGTGTACTAGCAGCCGAGTTGCACGGGAGAATGTGAAAAGTGTTCATATGTAGTAAAAACCTGAGAAATCCGTCCGTTTTCGTCATTTGTTATCGAATCGACTTAAAGCCAGATCGTCACATTGGCCGCTCTTCTCTCTGAAACGGTTGTATTTATCGTCTGCAAAGCTATGTCGCGTGTTGCGCTATGCGGAACCACTAAAAGCACCATAGTAGAACACAAATGAAACTTCTAAGTTGATGTAATAGCCAGTAAGAAGTAGTACAATTCAAGTTTTAGGTTTCGATTATTGACTTCTTAGCCGGCTTTGGTGCCTTGGACATGAGCTAGGACCTTAAGATTCTGCATGAAAGGAGGAGTATCAGCCGAGTTGCACGGGAGAAGGTGAAAAGTGTTTATATGTAGTAAAAACCGGAGAAATTCGTCCGTTTTCGTCATTTGTTATCGAATCGACTGAAAGCCAGATAGTCACATTGGCCGCTCTTCTCTCTGAAACGCTTGTACGTATCGTCTGCAAAGCTATGTCACGTGCTGCGGTATGCGGAGACACTAAAATCACCATAGTAGAACACAGGTGAAGCTACTAAGTTGATGCAATAGCCAGTAAGAAGTAGTCCAATTCAAGATTTAGGTATCGATTATTGACTTTTTAGCTGGCTTCGGTGCCTTGGACATAAGCTAGGACCTTAAGATTCTGCATAAAAGGAGGACTAGCAGCCCAGTTGCACGGGAGAATGTGAAAAGTGTTCATATGCAGTAAAAACCTGAGAAATCCGTCCGTTTTCGTCATTTGTTATCGAATCGACTTAAAGCCAGATCGTCACATTGGCCGCTCTTCTCTCTGAAACGGTTGTATTTATCGTCTGCAAAGCTATGTCGCGTGCTGCGCTACGCGGAGGCACTAAAAGCACCATAGTAGAACAGAGATGAAGCTTCTAAGTTGATGTAATAGCCAGTAAGAAGTAGTACAATTTAAGTTTTAGGTATCGATTATTGACTACTTAGCTGGCTTTGGTGCCTTGGACATGAGCTATTATCTTAAGATTCTGCATGAAAGTAGGACTAGCAGCCGAGTTGCACGGGAGAATTTGAAAAGTGTTCATATGTAGTAAAAACCTGAGAAATTCGTCCGTTTTCGTCATTTGTTATCGAATCGACTTAAAGCCAGATCGTCACATTGGCCGCTCTTCTCTCTGAAACGCTTGTACTTATTGTCTGAAAAGCTATGTCGCGTGCTGCGGTATGCGGAGACACTAAAATCGCCATAGTAGAACACAGATGAAGCTACTAAGTTGATGCAATAACCAGTAAGAAGTAGTCCAATTCAAGATTTAGGTATTGAATATTGACCTTTTAGCTGGCTTTGGTGCCTTGGACATGAGCAAGGACCTTAAGATTCTGCATGAAAGGAGGACTAGCAGCCGAGTTGCACGGGAAAATGTGAAAAGTGTTCATATGTAATAAAAACCTGAGAAATCCGTCCGTTTTCGTCATTTGTTATCGAATCGACTTAAAGCCAGATCGTCACATTGGCCGCTCTTCTCTCTGAAACGGTTGTATTTATCGTCTGCAAAGCGATGTCGCGTGCTGCGCTATGCGGAGACACTAAAAGCACCATAGTAGAACACAGATGAAGCTTCTAAGTTGATGTAATAGCCAGTAAGAAGTAGTACAATTCAAGTTTTAGGTATCGATTATTGACTTCTTAGCTGGCTTTGGTGCCTTGTACATGAGCTAGGACCTTAAGATTCTGCATGAAAGGAGGAGTAGCAGCCGAGTTGCACGGGAGAATGTGAAAAGTGTTTATATGTAGTAAAAACCGGAGAAATTCGTCCGTTTTCGTCATTTGTTATAGAATCGACTGAAAGCCAGATCGTCACATTGGCCGCTCTTCTCTCTGAAACGGTTGTACTTATCGTCTGCAAAGCTATGTCACGTGCTGCGCTATGCGGAGACACTAAAAGCACCATAGTAGAACACAGATGAAGCTACTTAGATGATGCAATAGCCAGTAAGAAGTAGTCCAATTCAAGATTTAGGTATCGATTATTGACCTTTTAGCTGGCTTCGGTACCTTGGGCATGAGCTAGGACCTTAAGTTTCTGCATAAAAGGAGGACTAGCAGCCCAGTTGCACGGGAGAATGTGAAAAGTGTTCATATGCAGTAAAAACCTGAGAAATCCGTCGGTTTTCGTCATTTGTTATCGAATCGACTTAAAGCCAGATCGTCACATTGGCCGCCCTTCTCTCTGAAACGCTTGTACTTATCGTCTGCAAAGCTATGTCGCGTACTACGGTATTCGGAGACACTAAATGCACCATAGTAGAACACAGATGAAGCTCCTAAGATGATGTAATAGCCAGTAAGAAGTAGTAGAATTCAAGTTTTAGGTAATGAATATTGACCTTTTAGCTGGCTTTGGTGCCTTGGACATGAGCTAGGACCTTAAGATTCTGCATGAAAGGAGGACTAGCAGCCGAGTTGCACGGGAGTATGTGAAAAGTGTTCATATGTAGTAAAAACCTGAGAAATCCGTCCGGTTTCGTCATTTGTTATCGAATCGAGTTAAAGCCAGATCGTCACATTGGCCGCTCTTCTCTCTGAAACGGTTGTACTTATCGTCTGCAAAGCTATGTCGCGTGCTGCGGTATGCTGAGACACTAAAAGCACCATAGTAGAACACAGATGAAGCTTCTAAGTTGATGTAATAGCCTGTAAGAAGTAGTCCAATTCAAGTTTTAGGTATCGATTATTGACTTTTTAGCTGGCTTTGGTGCCTTGGACATGAGCTAGGACTTTAAGATTCTGCATAAAAGGAGGACTAGCAGCCCAGTTGCACGGGAGAATGTGAAAAGTGCTCATATGTAGTAAAAACCTGAGAAATCCGTCCGTTTTCGTCATTTGTTATCGAATCGACTTAAAGCCAGATCGTCACATTGGCCGCTCTTCTCTCTGAAACGGTTGTACTTATCGTCTGCAAAGCTATGTCGCGTGCTGCGGTATGCGGAGACACTAAAAGCACCATAGTAGAACACATATGAAGCTTTAAAGTTGATGTAATAGCCAGTAACAAGTAGTACAGTTCTAGTTTTAGGTATCGATTATTGACTTTTTAGCTGGCTTTCGTGCATTGGACATGAGCTAGGACCTTAACGTTCTGGATGAAAGGAGGACTAGCAGCCGAGTTGCATGGGAGAATGTGAAAAGTGTTCATATGTAGTAAAAACCTTAGAAATCCGTCCGTTTTCGTCATTTGTATCGAATCGACTTAAAGCCAGATCGTCACTTTGGCCACTCTCTCCGTGAAACGGTTGTACTTATCGTCTGCAAAGCTATGTCGCGTGTTGCGGTATGCGGAGACACGAAAATCATCATAGTAGAACACAGATGAAGCTTCTAAGTTGATGCAATAGTCAGTAAGAAGTAGTACAGTTCAAGTTTTGAGTATCAATTATTGACTTTTTAGCTGTCTTTGGTGCCTTGGACATGAGCTAGGACCTTAAGATTCTGCATGAAAGGAGGACTATCAGCCGAGTTGCACGGGAGAATGTGAAAAGTGTTCATATGTAGTAAAAACCTTAGAAATCCGTCCGTTTTCGTCATTTGTTATCGAATCGACTTAAAGCCAGATCTTCACATTGGCCGCTCTTCTCTCTGAAACGGTTGTACTTATCTTCTGCAAAGCTATGTCGCGTGCTGCGGTATGTGGAGACACTAAACGCACCATAGTAGAACAGAGATGAAGCTCCGAAGTTGATGTAATAGCCAGTAAGAAGAAGTAGAATTCAAGTTTTAGGTATCGATTATTGACTTTTTAGCTGGCTTTGGTGCCTTGGACATGAGCAAGGACCTTAAGATTCTGCATGAAAGGAGGACTAGCAGCCGAGTTGCACGGTAGAATGTGCAAAGTGTTCATATGTAGTAAAAACCTGAGAAATCCGTCGGTTTTCGTCATTTGTTATCAGCAACTTAAAGCCAGATCGTCACATTGGCCACTCTTCTCCGTGAAACGGTTGTACTTATCGTCTGCAAAGCTATGTCACGTGCTGCGGTATGCGGAGACACGAAAATCATCATAGTAGAACATAGATGAAACTTCTAAGTTGATGTAATAGCCAGTAAGAAGTAGTACAATTCAAGTTTTAGGTATCGATTATTGACTTTTTAGCTGGCTTTGGTGCCTTGGACATGAGCTACGACCTTGAGATTCTGCGTGAATGGAGGACTAGCAGCAGAGTTGCACGGGAGAATGTGAAAAGTGTTCGCATGTAGTAAAAACCTGAGAAATCCGTACGTTTTCTTCATTTGTTATCGAATCGACTTAAAGCCAGATCGTCACATTGGCCGCTCTTCTCTCTGAAACGGTTGTACTTATCTTCTGCAAAGCTATGTCGCGTGCTGCGGTATGTTAAGACAATAAAAGCACCATAGTAGAACAGAGATGAAGCTTCTAAGTTGATGTAATAGCCAGTAAGAAGTAGTACAATTCAAGTTTTAGGAACTGAATATTGAATATTTAGATGGCTTTGGTGCCTTGGACATGAGCTAGGACCTTAATATTCTGCATGAAAGGAGGACTAGCAGCCGAGTTGCACGGGAGAATGTGAAAAGTGTTCATATGTAATAAAAACCTGAGAAATCCGTCCGTTTTCGTCATTTGTTATCGAATCGACTTAAAGCCAGATCGTCACATTGGCCGCTCGTCTCTCTGAAACGGTTGTACTTATCGTCTACAAAGCTATATCGCGTGCTGCGGTATGCGGAGACACTAAAATCACCATAGTAGAACACAGATGAAGCTAATATGTTGATGCAATAGCCAGTAAGAAGTAGTCCAATTCAAGATTTAGGTATTGAATATTGACCTTTTAGCCGGCTTTGGTGCCTTGGACATGAGCAAGGACCTTAAGATTCTGCATGAAAGGTGGACTATCAGCCGAGTTGCACGGGAGAATGTGAAGTGTTCATATGTAGTAAAAACCTGAGAAATCCGTCCGTTTTCGTCATTTGTTATCGAATCGACTTAAAGCGAGATCGTCACATTGGCCGCTCTTCTCTCTGAAACGCTGGTACGTATCGTCTGCAAAGCTATGTCACGTGCTGCGGTATGCGGAGACACTAAAATCACCATAGTAGAACACAGGTGAAGCTACTAAGTTGATGCAATAGCCAGTAAGAAGTAGTCCAATTCAAGATTTAGGTATCGATTATTGACTTTTTAGCTGGCTTAGGTACCTTGGACATAAGCTAGGACCTTAAGATTCTGCATAAAAGGAGGACTAGCAGCCCAGTTGCACGGGAGAATGTGAAAAGTGTTCATATGCAGTAAAAACCTGAGAAATCCGTCCGTTTTCGTCATTTGTTATCGAATCGACTTAAAGCCAGATCGTCACATTGGCCGCTCTTCTCTCTGAAACGGTTGTGCTTATCGTCTGCAAAGCTATGTCGCGTGCTGCGCTACGCGGAGGCACTAAAAGCACCATAGTAGAACAGAGATGAAGCTTCTAAGTTGATGTAATAGCCAGTAAGAAGTAGTACAATTTAAGTTTTAGGTATCGATTATTGACTACTTAGCTGGCTTTGGTGCCTTGGACATGAGCTATTACCTTAAGATTCTGCATGAAAGTAGGACTAGCAGCCGAGTTGCACGGGAGAATTTGAAAAGTGTTCATATGTAGTAAAAACCTGAGAAATTCGTCCGTTTTCGTCATTTGTTATCGAATCGACTTAAAGCCAGATCGTCACATTGGCCGCTCTTCTCTCTGAAACGCTTGTACTTATCGTCTGAAAAGCTATGTCGCGTGCTGCGGTATGCGGAGACACTAAAATCACCATAGTAGAACACAGATGAAGCTACTAAGTTGATGCAATAACCAGTAAGAAGTAGTCCAATTCAAGATTTAGGTATTGAATATTGACCTTTTAGCTGGCTTTGGTGCCTTGGACATGAGCAAGGACCTTAAGATTCTGCATGAAAGGAGGACTAGCAGCCGAGTTGCACGGGAAAATGTGAAAAGTGTTCATATGTAATAAAAACCTGAGAAATCCGTCCGTTTTCGTCATTTGTTATCGAATCGACTTAAAGCCAGATCGTCACATTGGCCGCTCTTCTCTCTGAAACGGTTGTATTTATCGTCTGCAAAGCGATGTCGCGTGCTGCGCTATGCGGAGACACTAAAAGCACCATAGTAGAACACAGATGAAGCTTCTAAGTTGATGTAATAGCCAGTAAGAAGTAGTACAATTCAAGTTTTAGGTATCGATTATTGACTTCTTAGCTGGCTTTGGTGCCTTGTACATGAGCTAGGACCTTAAGATTCTGCATGAAAGGAGGAGTAGCAGCCGAGTTGCACGGGAGAATGTGAAAAGTGTTTATATGTAGTAAAAACCGGAGAAATTCGTCCGTTTGCGTCATTTGTTATCGAATCGACTGAAAGCCAGATCGTCACATTGGACGCTCTTCTCTCTGAAACGGTTGTACTTATCGTCTGCAAAGCTATGTCACGTGCTGCGGTATGCGTAGACACTAAAATCACCATAGTAGAACACAGATGAAGCTACTAAGATGATGCAATAGCCAGTAAGAAGTAGTCCAATTCAAGATTTAGGTATCGATTATTGACCTTTTAGCTGGCTTCGGTACCTTGGACATGAGCTAGGACCTTAAGATTCTGCATGAAAGGAGGACTAGCAGCCGAGTTGCACGGGAGTATGTGAAAAGTGTTCATATGTAGTAAAAACCTGAGAAATCCGTCCGGTTTCGTCATTTGTTATCGAATCGAGTTAAAGCCAGATCGTCACATTGGCCGCTCTTCTCTCTGAAACGGTTGTACTTATCGTCTGCAAAGCTATGTCGCGTGCTGCGGTATGCTGAGACACTAAAAGCACCATAGTAGAACACAGATGAAGCTTCTAAGTTGATGTAATAGCCTGTAAGAAGTAGTCCAATTCAAGTTTTAGGTATCGACTATTGACTTTTTAGCTGGCTTTGGTGCCTTGGACATGAGCTAGGACTTTAAGATTCTGCATAAAAGGAGGACTAGCAGCCCAGTTGCACGGGAGAATGTGAAAAGTGCTCATATGTAGTAAAAACCTGAGAAATCCGTCCGTTTTCGTCATTTGTTATCGAATCGACTTAAAGCCAGATCGTCACATTGGCCGCTCTTCTCTCTGAAACTGTTGTACTTATCGTCTGCAAAGCTATGTCGCGTGCTGCGGTATGCGGAGACACTAAAAGCACCATAGTAGAACACATATGAAGCTTTAAAGTTGATGTAATAGCCAGTAACAAGTAGTACAGTTCAAGTTTTAGGTATCGATTATTGACTTTTTAGCTGGCTTTGGTGCATTGGACATGAGCTAGGACCTTAACGTTCTGGATGAAAGGAGGACTAGCAGCCGAGTTGCATGGGAGAATGTGAAAAGTGTTCATATGTAGTAAAAACCTTAGAAATCCGTCCGTTTTCGTCATTTGTATCGAATCGACTTAAAGCCAGATCGTCACATTGGCCACTCTCTCCGTGAAACGGTTGTACTTATCGTCTGCAAAGCTATGTCGCGTGCTGCGGTATGCGGAGACACGAAAATCATCATAGTAGAACACAGATGAAGCTTCTAAGTTGATGCAATAGTCAGTAAGAAGTAGTACAGTTCAAGTTTTAGGTATCAATTATTGACTTTTTAGCTGTCTTTGGTGCCTTGGACATGAGCTAGGACCTTAAGATTCTGCATGAAAGGAGGACTATCAGCCGAGTTGCACGGGAGAATGTGAAAAGTGTTCATATGTAGTAAAAACCTTAGAAATCCGTCCGTTTTCGTCATTTGTTATCGAATCGACTTAAAGCCAGATCTTCACATTGGCCGCTCTTCTCTCTGAAACGGTTGTACTTATCTTCTGCAAAGCTATGTCGCGTGCTGCGGTATGTGGAGACACTAAAGGCACCATAGTAGAACAGAGATGAAGCTTCGAAGTTGATGTAATAGCCAGTAAGAAGAAGTAGAATTCAAGTTTTAGGTATCGATTATTGACTTTTTAGCTGGCTTTGGTGCCTTGGACATGAGCAAGGACCTTAAGATTCTGCATGAAAGGAGGACTATCAGCCGAGTTGCACGGTAGAATGTGAAAAGTGTTCATATGTAGTAAAAACCTGAGAAATCCGTCCGTTTTCGTCATTTGTTATCAGCAACTTAAAGCCAGATCGTCACATTGGCCACTCTTCTCCGTGAAACGGTTGTACTTATCGTCTGCAAAGCTATGTCACGTGCTGCGGTATGCGGAGACACGAAAATCATCATAGTAGAACACAGATGAAACTTCTAAGTTGATGTAATAGCCAGTAAGAAGTAGTACAATTCAAGTTTTAGGTATCGATTATTGACTTTTTAGCTGGCTTTGGTGCCTTGGACATGAGCTACGACCTTGAGATTCTGCGTGAATGGAGGACTAGCAGCAGAGTTGCACGGGAGAATGTGAAAAGTGTTCGCATGTAGTAAAAACGTGAGAAATCCGTCCGTTTTCTTCATTTGTTATCGAATCGACTTAAAGCCAGATCGTCACATTGGCCGCTCTTCTCTCTGAAACGGTTGTACTTATCTTCTGCAAAGCTATGTCGCGTGCTGCGGTATGTTAAGACAATAAAAGCACCATAGTAGAACAGAGATGAAGCTTCTAAGTTGATGTAATAGCCAGTAAGAAGTAGTACAATTCAAGTTTTAGGAACTGAATATTGAATATTTAGATGGCTTTGGTGCCTTGGACATGAGCTAGGACCTCAATATTCTGCATGAAAGGAGGACTAGCAGCCGAGTTGCACGGGAGAATGTGAAAAGTGTTCATATGTAATAAAAACCTGAGAAATCCGTCCGTTTTCGTCATTTGTTATCGAATCGACTTAAAGCCAGATCGTCACATTGGACGCTCGTCTCTCTGAAACGGTTGTACTTATCGTCTACAAAGCTATATCGCGTGCTGCGGTATGCGGAGACACTAAAATCACCATAGTAGAACACAGATGAAGCTACTAAGTTGATGCAATAGCCAGTAAGAGGTAGTCCAATTCAAGATTTAGGTATTGAATATTGACCTTTTAGCTGGCTTTGGTGCCTTGGACATGAGCAAGGACATTAAGATTCTGCATGAAAGGTGGACTAGCAGCCGAGTTGCACGGGAGAATGTGAAAAGTGTTCATATGTAGTAAAAACCTGAGAAATCCGTCCGTTTTCGTCATTTGTTATCGAATCGACTTAAAGCCAGATCATCACATTGGCCGCTCTGCTTTCTGAAACGGTTGTACTTATCGTCTGCAAAGCTATGTCGCGTACTGCGGTATTCGGAGACACTAAAAGCACCATAGTAGAACACAGATGAAGCTCCTAAGATGATGTAATAGCCAGAAAGAAGTAGTACAATTCAAGTTTTAGGTAATGAATATTGACCTTTTAGCTGGCTTTGGTGCTTTGGACATGAGCTAGGACCTTAAGATTCTGCATGAAAGGAGGACTAGCAGCCGAGTTTCACGGGAGAATGTGAAGTGTTCATATGTAGTAAAAACCTGAGAAATCCGTCCGTTTTCGTCATTTGTTATCGAATCGACTTAAAGCCAGATCGTCACATTGGCCGCTCTTCTCTCTGAAACGGTTGTATTTATCGTCTGCAAAGCTATGTCGCGTGCTGCGCTATGCGGAGACACTAAAAGCACCATAGTAGAACACAAATGAAACTTCTAAGTTGATGTAATAGCCAGTAAGAAGTAGTACAATTCAAGTTTTAGGTTTCGATTATTGACTTCTTAGCCGGCTTTGGTGCCTTGGACATGAGCTAGAACCTTAAGATTCTGCATGAAAGGAGGAGTATCAGCCGAGTTGCACGGGAGAATGTGAAAAGTGTTTATATGTAGTAAAAACCGGAGAAATTCGTCCGTTTTCGTCATTTGTTATCGAATCGACTGAAAGCCAGATAGTCACATTGGCCGCTCTTCTCTCTGAAACGCTTGTACGTATCGTCTGCAAAGCTATGTCACGTGCTGCGGTATGCGGAGACACTAAAATCACCATAGTAGAACACAGGTGAAGCTACTAAGTTGATGCAATAGCCAGTAAGAAGTAGTCCAATTCAAGATTTAGGTATCGATTATTAACTTTTTAGCTGGCTTCGGTACCTTGGACATAAGCTAGGACCTTATGATTCTGCATAAAAGGAGGACTAGCAGCCCAGTTGCACGGGAGAATGTGAAAAGTGTTCATATGCAGTAAAAACCTGAGAAATCCGTCCGTTTTCGTCATTTGTTATCGAATCGACTTAAAGCCAGATCGTCACATTGGCCGCTCTTCTCTCTGAAACGGTTGTGCTTATCGTCTGCAAAGCTATGTCGCGTGCTGCGCTACGCGGAGGCACTAAAAGCACCATAGTAGAACAGAGATGAAGCTTCTAAGTTGATGTAATAGCCAGTAAGAAGTAGTACAATTTAAGTTTTAGGTATCGATTATTGACTACTTAGCTGGCTTTGGTGCCTTGGACATGAGCTATTACCTTAAGATTCTGCATGAAAGTAGGACTAGCAGCCGAGTTGCACGGGAGAATTTGAAAAGTGTTCATATGTAGTAAAAACCTGAGAAATCCGTCCGTTTTCGTCATTAGTTATCGAATCGACTTAAAGCCAGATCGTCACATTGGCCGCTCTTCTCTCTGAAACGGTTGTACTTATCATCTGCAAAGCTGTGTCGCGTGCTGCGGTATGCGGAGAAACTAAATGCACCGTAGTAGAACACAGATGAAGCTTCTAAGTTGATGTAATAGCCAGTAAGAAGTTAGGTATCGATTATTGACTTTTTAGCTGGCTTTGGTGCCTTGGACATGAGCTAGGACCTTAAGGTTCTGCATGAAAGGAGGACTAGCAGCCGGGCTGCACGAGAGAATGTGAAAAGTGTTCATATGTAGTAAAAACCTGAGAAATCCCTCCGTTTTCGTCATTTGTTATCGAATCGACTTAAAGCCAGATCGTCACATTGGCCGCTCTTCTCTCTGAAACGGTTGTACTTATCGTCTGCAAAGCTATGTCGCGTACTGCGGTATTCGGAGACACTTAAAGCACCATAGTAGAACACAGATGAAGCTCCTAAGATGATGTAATAGCCAGTAAGAAGTAGTACAATTCAAGTTATAGGTATCGGTTATTGACTTTTTAGCTGGCTTTGGTGCCTTGGACATGAGCTAGGACCTTAAGATTCTGCATGAAATTAGGACTAGCAGCCGACTTGCACGGGAGAATGTGAAAAGTGTTCATATGTAGTAAAAACCTGAGAAATCCGTCCGTTTTCGTCATTTGTTATCGAATCGACTTAAAGCCAGATCGTCACATTGGCCGCTCTTCTCTCTGAAACGGTTGTACTTATCGTCTGCAAAGCTATGTCGCGTGCTGCGCTACGCGGAGGCACTAAAAGCACCATAGTAGAACACAGATGAAGCTTCTAAGTAGATGTAATAGCCAGTAAGAAGTAGTACAATTCAAGTTTTAGGTATCGATTATTGACTTTTTAGCTGGCTTTGGTGCCTTGGACATGAGCAAGGACCTTAAGATTCTGCATGAAAGGAGGACTAGCAGCCGAGTTGCACGGGAGAATGTGAGAAGTGTTCATATGTAGTAAAAACCTGAGAAATCCGTCCGTTTTCGTCATTTGTTATCGAATCGACTTAAAGCCAGATCGTCACATTGGCCGCTCTTCTCTCTGAAACGGTTGTACTTATCGTCTGCACAGCTATGTCGCGTGCTGCTGTATGCTGAGACACTAAAAGCACCATAGTAGAACACAGATGAAGCATCTAAGTTGATGTAATAGCCAGTAAGAAGTCGTCCAATTCAATTTTTACGTATCGACTATTGACTTTCTAGCTGGCTTTGGTGACTTGGACATGAGATTCTGCATGAAAGGAGGACTAGCAACCGAGTTGCACGGGAGAATGTGAAAAGTGTTCATATGTAGTAAAAACCTGAGAAATCCCTCCGTTTTCGTCATTTGTTATCGAATCGACTTAAAGCCAGATCGTCACATTGGCCGCTCTTCTCTCTGAAACGGTTGTACTTATCGTCTGCAAAGCTGTGTCGCGTGCTGCGGTATGCGGAGAAACTAAAAGCACCGTATTAGAACACAGATGAAGCTTCTAAGTTGATGTAATAGCCAGTAAGAAGTTAGGTATCGATTATTGACTTTTTAGCTGGCTTTGGTGCCTTGGACATGAGCTAGGACCTTAACATTCTGCATGAAAGGAGGACTAGCAGCCGCGTTGCTCGGGAAAATGTGAAAAGTGTTCATATGTAGTAAAAACCTGAGAAATCTGTCCGGTTTCGTCATTTGTTACCGAATCGACTTAAAGCCAGATCGTCACACCGGCCGCTCTTCTCTCTGAAACGGTTGTACTTATCGTCTGCAAAGCTATGTCGCGTTCTGCGGTATGCGGAGACACTAAAAGCACCATAGTAGAACACAGATGAAGCTTCTAAGTTGATGTAATAGCCAGTAAGAAGTAGTCCAATTTTAAATTTTAGGTATCGATTATTGACTTTTTTGCTGGCTTTGGTGCCTTGGACATGAGCTAGGACCTTAAGATTCTGCATAAAAGGAGGACTAGCAGCCCAGTTGTACGGGAGAATGTGAAAAGTGCTCATATGTAGTAAAAACCTGAGAAATCCGTCCGTTTTCGTCATTTGTTATCGAATCGACTTAAAGCCAGATCGTCACATTGGTCGCTCTTCTCTCTGAAACGGTTGTACTTATCGTCTGCAAAGCTATGTCGCGTGCTGCGGTATGCGCAGACACTAAAAGCACCGTAGTAGAACACATATCAAGCTTCAAAGTTGATGTAATAGCCAGTAACAAGTAGTACAGTTCAAGTTTTAGGTATCGATTATTGACTTTTTAGCTGGCTTTGGTGCATTGGACATGAGCTAGGACCTTAACGTTCTACATGAAAGGAGGACTAGCAGCCGAGTTGCATGGGAGAATGTGAAAAGTGTTCATATGTAGTAAAATCCTTGTAAATCCGTCCGTTTTCGTCATTTGTTATCGAATCGACTTATAGCCAGATCGTCACATTGGCCACTCTTCTCCGTGAAACGTTTGTACTTATCGTCTGCAAAGCTATGTCGCGTGCTGCGGTATGCGGAGACACGAAAATCATCATAGTAGAACACAGATGAAGCTTCTAAGTTGGTGTAATAGCCAGTAAGAAGTAGTACAATTCAAGTTTTAGGTATCGATTATTGACTTTTTAGCTGGCTTTGGTGCTTTGGACATGAACTAGGACCTTGAGATTCTGCGTGAAAGGTGGACTAGCAGCAGAGTTGCACGGGAGAATGTGAAAAGTGTTCGCATGTAGTAAGAACCTGAGAAATCCGTCCGTTTTCGTCATTTGTTATCGAATCGACTTAAAGCCAGATCGTCACATTGGCCGCTCTTCTCTCTGAAACGGTTGTGCTTATCGTCTGCAAAACTATGTCGCGTGCTGCGGTATGCGGAGAAACTAAAAGCACCGTAGTAGAACACAGATGAAGCTTCTAAGTTGATGTAATAGCCAGTAAGAAGTAGTGCAATTCAAGTTTTAGGTATTGAATATTGACCTTTTAGCTGGCTTTGGTGCCTTGGACATGAGCTAGGACCTTAAGATTCTGCATGAAAGGAGGACTAGCAGCCGAGTTGCACGGGAAAGTGTGAAAAGTGTTCATATGTAGTAAAAACCTGAGAAATCCGTCCGTTTTCGTCATTTGTTATCGAATCGACTTTTAGCCAGATCGTCACATTGGCCGCTCTTCTCTCTGAAACGGTTGTGCTTATCGTCTGCAAAACTATATCGCGTGCTGCGGTATGCGGAGAAACTAAAAGCACCGTAGTAGAACACAGATGAAGCTTCTTAGTTGATGTAATAGCCAGTAAGAAGTAGTCCAATTCAAGTTTTAGGTATAGATTATTGACTTTTTAGCTGGCTTTGGTGCCTTGGACATGAGCTAGGACCTTAAGATTCTGCATAAAAGGAGGACTAGCAGCCCAGTTGCACGGGAGAACATGAAAAGTGTTCACATGTAGTAAAAACCTGAGACATCCGTCCGTTTTCGTCATTTGTTATCGAATCGACTTAAAGCCAGATCGTCACATTGGCCTCACTTCACTCTGAAACGGTTGTACTTATCTTCTGCAAAGCTATGTTGCGTGCTGCGTTATGTGGAGACACTAAAAGCACCATAGTAGAACAGAGATGAAGCTTCTAAGTTGATGTAATAGCCAGTAAGAAGTAGTAGAATTCAAGTTTTAGGTATTGATTATTGACATTTTAGCTGGCTTTGATACCTTGGACATTAGCTAGGACCTTAAGATTCTGCATGAAAGGAGGACTAGCAGCCGAGTTGCACGGGAGAATGTGAAAAGTGTTCATATGTAATAAAAACCTGAGAAATCCGTCCGTTTTCGTCATTTGTTATCGAATTGACTTAAAGCCAGATCGTCACATTGGCCGCTCTTCTCTCTGAAACGGTTGTACTTATCGTCTACAAAGCTATGTCGCATGCTGCGGTATGCGGAGACACTAAAAGCACCATAGTAGAACACAGATGAAGCTTCTAATTTGATGTAATAGCCAGTAAGAAGTAGTACAATTGAATTTTTAGTTATCGATTACTGACTTTGTAGCTGGCTTTGATGCCTTGGACATGAGCTAGGACCTTCAGATTCTGCATGAAAGGAGGACTAGCAGCCGAGTTGCACGGGAGAATGTGAAAAGTGTTCGCATGTAGTAAAAACCTGAGAAATCCGTTCGATTTCGTCATTTATACTTATCGTCTACAAAGCTATGTCGCGTGCTGCGGTATGCGGAGACACTAAAAGCACCATAGTAGAACACAGATGAAGCTTCTAAGTTGATGTAATAGCCAGTAAGAAGTAGTACAATTGAAGTTTTAGGTATCGGTTATTGACTTTTTAGCTGGCTTTGGTGCCTTGGACATGAGCTAGGACCTTAAGATTCTGCATGAAAGGGCTAGCAGCCGAGTTGCACGGGAGAATGTGAAAAGTGTTCATATGTAGTAAAAACCTAAGAAATCCGTCCGTTTTCGTCATTTGTTATCGAATCGTCTTAAAGCCAGATCGTCACATTGACCACTCTTCTCTCTGAAACGGTTGTACTTATCGTCTGCAAAGCTATGTCGCGTGCTGCGGTATGCGGAGACACTAAAAGCACCATGGTAGAACACAGATGAAGCTTCTAAGTTGATGTAATAGCCAGTAAGAAGTAGTACAATTGAAGTTTTAGTTATCGATTACTGACTTTGTAGCTATCTTTGATGCCTTGGACATGAGCTAGGACCTTAAGATTCTGCATGAAAGGAGGACTAGCAGCCGAGTTGCACGGGAGAATGTGAAAACTGTTGATATGTAGTAAAAACCTGAGAAATCCGTCCGTTTTCGTCACTTGGTATCGAATCGACTTAAAGCCAGATCGTAACATTGGCCGCTCTTCTCTCTGAAACGGATGTACTTATCGTCTGCAAAGCTATGTCGCGTGCTGCGGTATGCGGATACACTAAAATCACCATAGTAGAACACAGATGAAGCTTCTAAGTTGATGTAATAGCCAGTAAGAAGTACTACAATTCAAGTTTTAAGTATTGATTACTGACCTTTTAGCTGCCTTGGTGCCTTGGACATGAGCTAGGACCTTGAGATTCTGCATGAAAGGAGGACTAGCAGCCGAGTTGCACGGGAGAATGTGAAAAGTGTTCATATGTCGTAAAAACCTGTGAAATCCGTCCGTTTTCGTCATTTGTTATCGAATCGACTTTTAGCCAGATCGTCACATTGGCCGCTCTTCTCTCTGAAAGCTATGTCGCGTGCTGCGGTATGTGGAGACACTAAAAGCACCATAGTAGAACAGAGATGAAGCTTCTAAGTTGATGTAATAGCCAGTAAGAAGTAGTAGAATTCAAGTTTTAGGTATTGATTATTGACTTTTCAGCTGGCTTTGGTGCCTTGGACATGAGCTAGGACCTTAAGATTCTGCATGAAAGGAGGACTAGCAGCCGAGTTGCACGGGAGAATGTGAAAAGTGTTCATATGTAATAAAATCCTGAGAAATCCGTCCGTTTTCGTCATTTGTTATCGAATCGACTTAAAGCCAGATCGTCACATTGGCCGCTCTTCTCTCTGAAACGGTTGTACTTATCGTCAGCAAAGCTATTTCGCGTGCTGCGGTATGCGGAGACACTAAAATCACCATAGTAGAACACGGATGAAGCAACTAAGTTGTTGTAATAGCCAGTAAGAAGTAGTCCAATTCAAATTTAGGTATCGATTATTGACTTTTTAGCTGGCTTTGGTGACTTGGACATGAGCTAGGACCTTAAGATTCTGCATGAAAGGAGGACTAGCAACCGAGTTGCACGGGAGAATGTGAAAAGTGTTCATATGTAATAAAAACCTTAGAAATAAGTCCGTTTTCGTCATTTGTTATCGAATCGACTTAAGGCCAGATCGTCACATTGACCGCTCTTCTCTCTGAAACGGTTGTACTTATCGTCTGCAAAGCTATGTCGCGTGCTGCGGTATGCGGAGACATTAAAAGCACCATAGTAGAACACAGATGAAGCTTCTAAGTTGATGTAATAGCCAGTAAGAAGTAGTACAATTCAAGTTTTAAGTATTGATTATTGACCTTTTAGCTGCCTTGGTGCCTTGGACATGAGCTAGGACCTTAAGATTCTGCATGAAAGGAGGACTAGCTGCCGAGTTGCACGGGAGAATGTGAAAAGTGTTCATATGTAGTAAAAACGCAAGAAATCCGTCCGTTTTCGTCATTTGTTATCGAATCGACTTTTAGCCAGATCGTCACACTGGCCGCTCTTCTCTCTGAAACGGTTGTACTTATCTTCTGCAAAGCTATGTCGCGTGCTGCGGTGTGTGGAGACACTAAAAGCACCATAGTAGAACAGAGATGAAGCTTCTAAGTTGATGTAATAGCCAGTAAGAAGTAGTAGAATTCAAGTTTTAGGTATTGATTATTGACTTTTTAGCTGGCTTTGGTGCCTTGGACATGAGCTAGGACCTTAAGATTCAGCATGAAAGGAGGACTAGCAGCCGAGTTGCACGGGAGAATGTGAAAAGTGTTCATATGTAATTAAATCCTGAGAAATCCGTCCGTTTTCGTCATTTGTTATGGAATCGACTTAAAGCCAGATCGTCACATTGGCCGGTCTTTTCTCTGAAACGGTTGTACTTATCGTCTACAAAGCTATGTCGCATGCTGCGGTATGCGGAGACACTAAAAGCACCATAGTAGATCACAGATGAAGCTTCTAAGTTGATGTAATAGCCAGTAAGAACTAGTACAATTCAAGTTTTAGGTATCGGTTATTGACTTTTTAGCTGGCTTTGGTGACTTGGACAAAAGCTAGGACCTTAAGGTTCTGCATGAAAGGAGGACTAGCTGCCGAGTTGCACGGGAGAATGTGAAAAGTGTTCATATGTAGTAAAAACCCAAGAAATCCGTCCGTTTTCGTCATTTGTTATCGAATCGTCTTAAAGCCAGAACGTCAAATTGACCGCTCCTCTCTCTGAAACGGTTGTACTTATCGTCTGCAAAGCTATGTCGCCTGCTGCGGTATGCGGAGACACTAAAAGCACCATAGTAGAACACAGATGAAGCTTCTAAGTTGATGTAATAGCCAGTAAGAAGTAGTACAATTCAAGTTTTAAGTATTGATTATTGACCTTTTAGCTGCCCTGGTGCCTTGGACATGAGCTAGGACCTTGAGATTCTGCATGAAAGGAGGACTAGCAGCCGAGTTGCACGGGAGAATGTGAAAAGTGTTCGCATGTAGTAAAAACCTAAGAAATCCGTCCGTTTTCGTCATTTGTTATCCAATCGACTTATAGCCAGATCGTCACATTGGCCGCTCTTCTCTCTGAAACGGTTGTACTTATCGTCTGCAAAGCTATGTCGCGTGCTGCGGTATGCGGAGACACTAAAATCACCATAGTAGAACACAGATGAAGCATCTAAGTTGATGTAATAGCCAGTAAGAAGTAGTCCAATTGAAGTTTTTGGTATCGATTATTGACATTTTAGCTGGCTTTGGTGACTTGGACATGAGCTAGGACCTTAAGATTCTGCATGAAAGGAGGACTAGCAGCCGAGTTGCACGGGAGAATGTGAAAAGTGTTCATATGTAGTAAAAACCTGAGAAATCCGACCGTTTTCGTCATTTGTTATCGAATCGACTTAAAGCCAGATCGTCACATTGGCCGCTCTTCTCTCTGAACGGTTGTACATATCGTCTGCAAAGCTATGTCGCGTGCTGCGGTATGCGGAGACAAGAAAATCTTCATAGTAGAACACAGATGAAGCTTCTAAGTTGATGTAATAGCCAGTAAGAAGTAGTACAATTCAAGTTTTAGTTATCGATTATTGACTTTTTAGCTGGCTTTGATGCCTTGGACGTGAGCTAGGACCTTAAGATACTGCATGAAAGGAGGACTAGCAGAGGAGTTGCATGGGTGAATGTGAGAAGTGTTCATACGTAGTAAAAACCTGAGAAATCCGTCCGTTTTCGTCATTTGTTATCGAATCGACTTAAAGCCAGATCGTCACATTGGCCGCTCTTCTCTCTGAAACCGTTGTACTTATCGTCTGCAAACCTACGTCGCGTTCTGCGGTATGGGGAGACACTAAATGCACCATAGTAGAACACAGATGAAGCTTCTAAGTTGATGCAATAGCCCGTAAGAAGTAGTAGAATTCAAGTTTTATTTATCGATTTTTGACTTTTTATCTGGCTTCGGTGCCTTGGACATGAGCTAGGACCTTAAGATTCTGCATGAAAGGAGGACTAGCAGCCGAGTTGCACGGGAAAATTTGGAAAGTGTTCATATGTAGTAAAAACCTGAGAAATCCGTCCGTTTTCGTCATTTGTTATCGAATCGACTTAAAGCCAGATGGTCACATTGGCCGCTCTTCTCTCTGAAACGGTTGTACTTATGGTCTGCAAAGCTATGTCACGTACTGCGGTATGCGGAGACACGAAAGTCATCATAGTAGAACACAGATAAAGCTTCTAAGTTGATGTAATAGCCAGTAAGAACTAGTACAATTCAAGTTTTAGGTATCGATTATTGACTTTTTAGCTGGCTTTGGTGCCTTGGATATGAGCTAGGACCTTACGATTCTGCATGAAAGGAGGACTAGCAGCCGAGTTGCACGGGAGAATGTGAAAAGTGTTTATATGTAGTAAAAACCTGAGAAATCCGTCCGTTTTCGTCATTTGTTATCGAATCGACTTAAAGCCAAATCGTCACATTGGCCGCTCTGCTCTCAGAAACGGTTGTACTTGTCGTCTGCAAAGCTATGTCGCGTACTGCGGTATTCGGAGACACTAAACGCACCATAGTAGTACACAGATGAAGCTTCTAAGATGATGTAATAGCCAGTAAGAAATAGTACAATTCAAGTTTTAGATTTCGTTATTGACTTTTTAGCTGGCTTTGGTGCCTTGGACATGGGCTATGACCTTAAGATTCTGCATGAAAGGAGGACTAGCAGCCGAGTTGCACGGGAGAATGTGAAAAGTGTTCATATCTAGTAAAAACCTGAGAAATCCGTCCGTTTGCGTCATTTGTTATCGAATCGACTTAAAGCCAGATCGTCACATTGGCCGCTCTTCTCTCTGAAACCGTTGTACTTATCGTCTGCAAAGCTATGTCGCGTGCTGCGATATGCGGAGACACTAAAAGCACCATAGTAGAACACTGATGAAGCTTGTAAGTTGATGTAATAGCCAGTAAGAAGTAGTACAATTCAAGTTTTAGATATTGATTAGTGACTTTTTAGCTGGCTTTGGTGCCTTGGACATGATCTAGGACCTTAAGATTCTGCATGAAAGAAGGACTAGCAGCCGAGTTGCCCGGGAGAATGTGAAAAGTGTTCATATGTAGTAAAAATCTGAGAAATCCGTCCGTTTTCGTCATTTTTTTATCCAATCGAGTTAAAGCCAGATCGTCACATTGGCCGCTCTTCTCTCTGAAACGGTTGTACTTATCGTCTGCAAAACTATGTCGCGTGCTGCGGTATGCGGAGAAACTAAAAGCACCGTAGTAGAACATAGATGAAGGTTCTAAGTTGATGTAATAGCCAGTAAGAGGTAGTCCAATTCAAGTTTTAGGTATCGATTATTGACTTTTTAGCTGGCTTTGGTGCCTTGGACATGAGCTAGGACCTTAAGATTCTGCATAAAAGGAGGACTAGCAGCCGAGTTGCACGGGAGAATGTGAATAGTGTTCATATGTAGTAAAAACCTGAGACATCCGTCCGTTTTCGTCATTTGTTATCGAATCGACTTAAAGCCAGATGGTCACATTGGTCGCTCTTCTCTCTGAAACGGTTGTACTTATCGTCTGCAAAGCTATGTCACGTACTGCGGTATTCGGAGACACTAAAAACACCATAGTAGAACACAGATAAAGCTTCTAAGTTGATAATAGCCAGTAAGAACTAGTACAATTCAAGTTTTAGGTATCGATTATTGACTTTTTAGCTGGCTTTGGTGCCTTGGACATGAGCTAGGACCTTACGATTCTGCATGAAAGGAGGACTAGCAGCCGAGTTGCACGTGAGAATGTGAAAAGTGTTTATATGTAGTAAAAACCTGAGAAATCCGTCCGTTTTCGTCATTTGTTATCGAATCGACTTAAAGCCAAATCGTCACATTGGCCGCTCTGCTCTCTGAAACGGTTGTACTTATCGTCTGCAAAGCTATGTCGCGTACTGCGGTATTCGGAGACACTAAACGCACCATAGTAGAACACAGATGAAGCTTCTAAGTTGGTGTAATAGCCAGTAATAAGTAGTACAATTAAAGTTTTAGATATTGATTATTGACTTTTTAGCTGGCTTTGGTGCCTTGGACATGAGCTAGGACCTTAAGATTCTGCATAAAAGGAGGACTAGCAGCCGAGTTGCACGGGAGAATGTGAAAAGTGTTCATATGTAGTAAAAACCTGAGACATCCGTCCGTTTTCGTCATTTGTTATCGAATCGACTTAAAGCCAGATCGTAACATTGGCCGCTCTTTTCTCTAAAACGGTTGTACTTATCGTCTGCAAAGCTGTGTCGTGTGCTGCGGTATGCGGAGAAACTAAAAGCACCGTAGTAGAACATTGATGAAGGTTCTAAGTTGATGTAATAGCCAGTAAGAAGTAGTCCAATTCAAGTTTTAGGTATCGATTATTGACTTTTTAGCTGGCTTTGGTGCCTTGGACATGAGCTAGGACCTTAAGATTCTGCATAAAAGGAGGACTAGCAGCCGAGTTGCACGGGAGAATGTGAAAAGTGTTCATATGTAGTAAAAACCTGAGAAATCCGTCCGTTTTCGTCATTTGTTATCGAATCGACTTAAAGCCAGATCGTCACATTGGCCGATCTTCTCTCTAAAACGGTTGTAATTATCGTCTGAAAAGCTATGTCGCGTGCTGCGGTATGCGGAGACACTAAAATCACCATAGTAGAACACAGATGAAGCATCTAAGTTGATGTAATAGCCAGTAAGAAGTAGTCCAATTCAAGTTTTAGGTATCGATTATTGACTTTTAGCTGGCTTTGGTGACTTGGACATGAGCCAGGACCTTAAGATTCTGCATGAAAGGAGGACTAGCAGCCGAGTTGCACGGGAGAATGTGAAAAGTGTTCATATGTAGTAAAAACCTGAGAAATCCGTCCGTTTTTGTCATTTGTTATCGAATCGACTTAAAGCCAGATCGTCACATTGGCCGCTCTTCTCTCTGAACGGTTGTACTTATCGTCTGCAAAGCTATGTCGCGTACTGCGGTATTCGGAGACACTAAACGCACCATAGTAGAACACAGATGAAGCTTCTAAGATGATGTAATAGCCAGTAAGAAATAGTACAATTCAAGTTTTAGGTATCGATTATTGACTTTTTAGCTGGCTTTGGTGCCTTGGACATGAGCTATGACCTTAAGATTATGCATGAAAGGAGGACTAGCACCCGAGTTGCACGGGATACTGTGAAAAGTGTTCATATGTAGTAAAAACCTGAGAAATCCGTCCGTTTTCGTCATTTGTTATCGAATCGACTTAAAGCCAGATCGTCACATTGGCCGCTCTTCTCCCTGAAACGGTTCTACTTATCGTCTGCAAAGCTATGTCGCGTGCTGCGGTATGCGGAGACACTAAAAGCACCATAGTAGAACACAGATGAAGCTTCTAAGTTGATGTAATAGCCAGTAAGAAGTAGTACAATTCAAGTTTTAGATATTGATTATTGACTTATTAGCTGGCTTTGGTGCCTTGGACATGATCTAGGACCTTAAGATTCTGCATGAAAGAAGGACTAGCAGCCGAGTTGCACGGGAGAATGTGAAAAGTGTTCATATGTAGTAAAAACCAACCTGAGAAATCGGTCCGTTTTCGTCATTTGTTATCGAATCGACTTAAAGCCAAATCATCACATTGGCAGCTCTGCTCTCTGAAACGGTTGTTCTTATCGTCTGCAAAGCTATGTCGCGTGCTGCGGTATGTGGAGACACTAAAATCACCATAGTAGAACACAGATGAAGCTTCTAAGTTGATGTAATAGCCAGTAAGAGGTAGTACAATTCAAGTTGTAGGTATCGATTATTGACTTTTTAGCTGGCTTTGGTGCCTTGGACATGAGCAAGGACCTTGAGATTCTGCATGAAAGGAGGACTAGCTGCCCAGTTGCACGGGAGAATGTGAAAAGTGTTCATATGTAGTAAAAACCTGAGAAATCCGTCCGCTTTCGTCATTTGTTATCGAATAGACTTAAAGCCAGATCGTCACATTGGCCGCTCTTCTCTCTGAAACCGTTGTACTTATCGTCTGCAAAGCTATGTCGCGTGCTGCGGTATGCGGAGACACTAAAAGCACCATAGTAGAACACAGATGAATCTTTTAAGTTGACGTAATAGCCAGTAAGAAGTAGTATAATTCAAGTTTTAGGTATCGATTATTGACTTTTTAGCTGGCTTCGGTGCCTAGGACATGAGCTAGGACCTTAAGATTCTGCATGAAATTAGGACTAGCAGCCGAGTTGCACGGGAGAATGTGAAAGGTGTTCATATGTAGTAAAAACCTGAGAAATCGGTCCGTTTTCGTCATTTGTTATCGAATCGACTTATAGCCAGATCGTCACATTTGCCGTTCTTCTCTCTGATACCGTTGTACTTATCGTCTGCAAAGCTATGTCGCGTACTGCGGTATTCGGAGACACTAAACGCACCATAGTAGAACACAGATGAAGCTTCTAAGTTGATGTAATAGCCAGTAAGAAGTAGTACAATTCAAGTTTTTGATATTGATTATTGACTTTTTAGCTGGCTTTGGTGCCTTGGACATGAGCTAGGACCTTAAGATTCTGCATAAAAGGAGGACTAGCAGCCGAGTTGCACGGGAGAATGTGAAAAGTGTTCATATGTAGTAAAAACCTGAGACATCCGTCCGTTTTCGTCATTTGTTATCGAATCGACTTAAAGCCAGATCGTAACATTGGCCGCTCTTCTCTCTAAAACGGTTGTACTTATCGTCTGCAAAGCTGTGTCGCGTGCTGCGGTATGCGGAGAAACTAAAAGCACCGTAGTAGAACATTGATGAAGGTTCTAAGTTGATGTAATAGCCAGTAAGAAGTAGCCCAATTCAAGTTTTAGGTATCGATTATTGACTTTTTAGCTGGCTTTGGTGCCTTGGACATGAGCTAGGACCTTAAGATTCTGCATAAAAGGAGGACTAGCAGCCGAGTTGCACGGGAGAATGTGAAAAGTGTTCATATGTAGTAAAAACCTGAGAAATCCGTCCGTTTTCGTCATTTGTTTTCGAATCGACTTAAAGCCAGATCGTCACATTGGCCGATCTTCTCTCTAAAACGGTTGTACTTATCGTCTGAAAAGCTATGTCGCGTGCTGCGGTATGCGGAGACACTAAAATCACCATAGTAGAACACAGATGAAGCATCTAAGTTGATGTAATAGCCAGTAAGAAGTAGTCCAATTCAAGTTTTAGGTATCGATTATTGACTTTTTAGCTGGCTTTGGTGACTTGGACATGAGCCAGGACCTTAAGATTCAGCATGAAAGGAGGACTAGCAGCCGAGTTGCACGGGAGAATGTGAAAAGTGTTCATATGTAGTAAAAACCTGAGAAATCCGTCCGTTTTCGTCATTTGTTATCGAATCGACTTAAAGCCAGATCGTCACATTGGCCGCTCTTCTCTCTGAACGGTTGTACTTATCGTCTGCAAAGCTATGTCGCGTACTGCGGTATTCGGAGACACTAAACGCACCATAGTAGAACACAGATGAAGCTTCTAAGATGATGTAATAGCCAGTAAGAAATAGTACAATTCAAGTTTTAGATATCGTTATTGACTTTTTAGCTGGCTTTGGTGCCTTGGACATGAGCTATGACCTTAAGATTATGCATGAAAGGAGGACTAGCAGCCGAGTTGCACGGGAGAATGTGAAAACTGTTGATATGTAGTAAAAACCTGAGAAAACCGTCCGTTTGCGTCATTTGTTATCGGATCGACTTAAAGCCAGATCGTCACATTGGCCGCTCTTCTCTCTGAAACCGTTGTACTTATCGTCTGCAAAGCTATGTCGCGTGCTGCGCTATGCGGAGACACTAAAAGCACCATAGTAGAACACAGATGAAGCTTCTAAGTTGATGTAATAGCCAGTATTAAGTAGTACAATTCAAGTTTTAGGTACCGGTTATTGACTTTTTAGCTGGCTTTGGTGCCTTGGACATGAGCTAGGACCTTAAAATTCTGCATGAAAGGAGGACTAGCAGCCGAGTTGCACGGGAGAATGTAAAAGTGTTCAAATGTAGTAAAAACCTGAGAAACCCGTCCGTTTTCGTCATTTGTTATCGAATCTACTTAAAGCCAGATCGTCACATTGGCCGCTCTTCTCTCTGAAACGGTTGTACTTACCGTCTGCAGAGCTATGTCGCGTGCTGCGGTATGCAGAGACACTAAAAGCACCATAGTAGAACACAGATGATACTTCCAAGTTGATGTAATAGCCAGTAAGAAGTAGTAAAACTCAAGTTTTAGGTACTGATTATTGACTCTTTAGCTGGCTTTGGTGCCTTGGACATGAGCTAGGACCTTAAGATTCTGCATGAAAGGAGGACTAGCAGCATAGTTACACGGGAGAATGTGAAAAGTGTTCATATGTAGTAAAAACCTGAGAAATCCGTTCGTTTTCGTCATTTGTTATCGAATCGACTTAAAGCCAGATGGTCACATTGGCCGCTCTTCTCTCTGAAACGGTTGTACTTACCGTCTGCAGAGCTATGTCGCGTGCTGCGGTATGCAGAGACACTAAAAGCACCATAGTAGAACACAGATGATACTTCCAAGTTAAAGTAATAGCCAGTAAGAAATAGTAAAATTCAACTTTTAGGTACAGATTATTGACTTTTTAGCTGGCTTTGGTGCCTTGGACATGAGCTAGGACCTTAAGATTCTGCATGAAAGGAGGACTAGCAGCCTAATTGCACGGGAGAATGTGAAAAGTGTTCATATAGAGTAAAAACCTGAGAAATCCGTTCGTTTTCGTCATTTGTTATCGAATCGACTTAAAGCCAAATCATAACATTGGCCGCTCTTCTCTCTGAAACGGTTGTACTTATTGTGTGCAAAGCTATGTCGCGTACTGCGGTATTCGGAGACACTAAAAGCACCATAGTAGAACACAGATGAAGCTTCTAAGATGATGTAATAGGCAGTAAGAAATAGTACAATTCAAGTTTTAGGAATCGGTTATTGACTTTTTACCCTTGCTTGGTGACTTGGACATGAGCTAGCACCTTAAGATTCTGCATGAAAGGAGGACTAGCAGCCGAGTTGCACGGGAGAATGTGAAATGTGTTCATATGTAGTAAAAACCTGAGAAATCCGTCCGTTTTCGTCATTTGTTATCGAATCGACTTAAAGCCAGATCGTCACATTGGCCGCTCTTCTCTCTGAACGGTTGTACTTATCGTCTGCAAAGCTATGTCGCGTACTGCGGTATTCGGAGACACTAAACGCACCATAGTAGAACACAGATGAAGCTTCTAAGATGATGTAATAGCCAGTAAGAAATAGTACAATTCAAGTTTTAGATATCGTTATTGACTTTTTAGCTGGCTTTGGTGCCTTGGACATGAGCTATGACATTAAGATTATGCATGAAAGGAGGACTAGCAGCCGAGTTGCACGGGAGAATGTGAAAACTGTTGATATGTAGTAAAAACCTGAGAAATCCGTCCGTTTTCGTCATTTGTTATCGAATCGACTTAAAGCCAGATCGTCACATTGGCCGATCTTCTCTCTAAAACGGTTGTAATTATCGTCTGAAAAGCTATGTCGCGTGCTGCGGTATGCGGAGACACTAAAATCACCATAGTAGAACACAGATGAAGCATCTAAGTTGATGTAATAGCCAGTAAGAAGTAGTCCAATTCAAGTTTTAGGTATCGATTATTGACTTTTTAGCTGGCTTTGGTGCCTTGGACATGAGCTAGGACCTTAAGATTCTGCATAAAAGGAGGACTAGCAGCCGAGTTGCACGGGAGAATGTGAAAAGTGTTCATATGTAGTAAAAACCTGAGAAATCCGTCCGTTTTCGTCATTTGTTATCGAATCGACTTAAAGCCAGATCGTCACATTGGCCGATCTTCTCTCTAAAACGGTTGTAATTATCGTCTGAAAAGCTATGTCGCGTGCTGCGGTATGCGGAGACACTAAAATCACCATAGTAGAACACAGATGAAGCATCTAAGTTGATGTAATAGCCAGTAAGAAGTAGTCCAATTCAAGTTTTAGGTATCGATTATTGACTTTTAGCTGGCTTTGGTGACTTGGACATGAGCCAGGACCTTAAGATTCTGCATGAAAGGAGGACTAGCAGCCGAGTTGCACGGGAGAATGTGAAAAGTGTTCATATGTAGTAAAAACCTGAGAAATCCGTCCGTTTTTGTCATTTGTTATCGAATCGACTTAAAGCCAGATCGTCACATTGGCCGCTCTTCTCTCTGAACGGTTGTACTTATCGTCTGCAAAGCTATGTCGCGTACTGCGGTATTCGGAGACACTAAACGCACCATAGTAGAACACAGATGAAGCTTCTAAGATGATGTAATAGCCAGTAAGAAATAGTACAATTCAAGTTTTAGGTATCGATTATTGACTTTTTAGCTGGCTTTGGTGCCTTGGACATGAGCTATGACCTTAAGATTATGCATGAAAGGAGGACTAGCACCCGAGTTGCACGGGAGACTGTGAAAAGTGTTCATATGTAGTAAAAACCTGAGAAATCCGTCCGTTTTCGTCATTTGTTATCGAATCGACTTAAAGCCAGATCGTCACATTGGCCGCTCTTCTCCCTGAAACGGTTCTACTTATCGTCTGCAAAGCTATGTCGCGTGCTGCGGTATGCGGAGACACTAAAAGCACCATAGTAGAACACAGATGAAGCTTCTAAGTTGATGTAATAGCCAGTAAGAAGTAGTACAATTCAAGTTTTAGATATTGATTATTGACTTATTAGCTGGCTTTGGTGCCTTGGACATGATCTAGGACCTTAAGATTCTGCATGAAAGAAGGACTAGCAGCCGAGTTGCACGGGAGAATGTGAAAAGTGTTCATATGTAGTAAAAACCAACCTGAGAAATCGGTCCGTTTTCGTCATTTGTTATCGAATCGACTTAAAGCCAAATCATCACATTGGCAGCTCTGCTCTCTGTAACGGTTGTTCTTATCGTCTGCAAAGCTATGTCGCGTGCTGCGGTATGTGGAGACACTAAAATCACCATAGTAGAACACAGATGAAGCTTCTAAGTTGATGTAATAGCCAGTAAGAGGTAGTACAATTCAAGTTCTAGGTATCGATTATTGACTTTTTAGCTGGCTTTGGTGCCTTGGACATGAGCAAGGACCTTGAGATTCTGCATGAAAGGAGGACTAGCTGCCCAGTTGCACGGGAGAATGTGAAAAGTGTTCATATGTAGTAAAAACCTGAGAAATCCGTCCGTTTTCGTCATTTGTTATCGAATAGACTTAAAGCCAGATCGTCACATTGGCCGCTCTTCTCTCTGAAACCGTTGTACTTATCGTCTGCAAAGCTATATCGCGTGCTGCGGTATGCGGAGACACTAAAAGCACCATAGTAGAACACAGATGAATCTTTTAAGTTGACGTAATAGCCAGTAAGAAGTAGTATAATTCAAGTTTTAGGTATCGATTATTGACTTTTTAGCTGGCTTCGGTGCCTAGGACATGAGCTAGGACCTTAAGATTCTGCATGAAATTAGGACTAGCAGCCGAGTTGCACGGGAGAATGTGAAAGGTGTTCATATGTAGTAAAAACCTGAGAAATCGGTCCGTTTTCGTCATTTGTTATCGAATCGACTTATAGCCAGATCGTCACATTTGCCGTTCTTCTCTCTGATACCGTTGTACTTATCGTCTGCAAAGCTATGTCGCGTACTGCGGTATTCGGAGACACTAAACGCACCATAGTAGAACACAGATGAAGCTTCTAAGTTGATGTAATAGCCAGTAAGAAGTAGTACAATTCAAGTTTTTGATATTGATTATTGACTTTTTAGCTGGCTTTGGTGCCTTGGACATGAGCTAGGACCTTAAGATTCTGCATAAAAGGAGGACTAGCAGCCGAGTTGCACGGGAGAATGTGAAAAGTGTTCATATGTAGTAAAAACCTGAGACATCCGTCCGTTTTCGTCATTTGTTATCGAATCGACTTAAAGCCAGATCGTAACATTGGCCGCTCTTCTCTCTAAAACGGTTGTACTTATCGTCTGCAAAGCTGTGTCGCGTGCTGCGGTATGCGGAGAAACTAAAAGCACCGTAGTAGAACATTGATGAAGGTTCTAAGTTGATGTAATAGCCAGTAAGAAGTAGCCCAATTCAAGTTTTAGGTATCGATTATTGACTTTTTAGCTGGCTTTGGTGCCTTGGACATGAGCTAGGACCTTAAGATTCTGCATAAAAGGAGGACTAGCAGCCGAGTTGCACGGGAGAATGTGAAAAGTGTTCATATGTAGTAAAAACCTGAGAAATCCGTCCGTTTTCGTCATTTGTTTTCGAATCGACTTAAAGCCAGATCGTCACATTGGCCGATATTCTCTCTAAAACGGTTGTACATATCGTCTGAAAAGCTATGTCGCGTGCTGCGGTATGCGGAGACACTAAAATCACCATAGTAGAACACAGATGAAGCATCTAAGTTGATGTAATAGCCAGTAAGAAGTAGTCCAATTCAAGTTTTAGGTATCGATTATTGACTTTTTAGCTGGCTTTGGTGACTTGGACATGAGCCAGGACCTTAAGATTCAGCATGAAAGGAGGACTAGCAGCCGAGTTGCACGGGAGAATGTGAAAAGTGTTCATATGTAGTAAAAACCTGAGAAATCCGTCCGTTTTCGTCATTTGTTATCGAATCGACTTAAAGCCAGATCGTCACATTGGCCGCTCTTCTCTCTGAACGGTTGTACTTATCGTCTGCAAAGCTATGTCGCGTACTGCGGTATTCGGAGACACTAAACGCACCATAGTAGAACACAGATGAAGCTTCTAAGATGATGTAATAGCCAGTAAGAAATAGTACAATTCAAGTTTTAGATATCGTTATTGACTTTTTAGCTGGCTTTGGTGCCTTGGACATGAGCTATGACCTTAAGATTATGCATGAAAGGAGGACTAGCAGCCGAGTTGCACGGGAGAATGTGAAAACTGTTGATATGTAGTAAAAACCTGAGAAAACCGTCCGTTTGCGTCATTTGTTATCGGATCGACTTAAAGCCAGATCGTCACATTGGCCGCTCTTCTCTCTGAAACCGTTGTACTTATCGTCTGCAAAGCTATGTCGCGTGCTGCGCTATGCGGAGACACTAAAAGCACCATAGTAGAACACAGATGAAGCTTCTAAGTTGATGTAATAGCCAGTATTAAGTAGTACAATTCAAGTTTTAGGTACCGGTTATTGACTTTTTAGCTGGCTTTTGTGCCTTGGACATGAGCTAGGACCTTAAAATTCTGCATGAAAGGAGGACTAGCAGCCGAGTTGCACGGGAGAATGTAAAAGTGTTCAAATGTAGTAAAAACCTGAGAAACCCGTCCGTTTTCGTCATTTGTTATCGAATCTACTTAAAGCCAGATCGTCACATTGGCCGCTCTTCTCTCTGAAACGGTTGTACTTAACGTCTGCAGAGCTATGTCGCGTGCTGCGGTATGCAGAGACACTAAAAGCACCATAGTAGAACACAGATGATACTTCCAAGTTGATGTAATAGCCAGTAAGAAGTAGTAAAACTCAAGTTTTAGGTACTGATTATTGACTCTTTAGCTGGCTTTGGTGCCTTGGACATGAGCTAGGACCTTAAGATTCTGCATGAAAGGAGGACTAGCAGCATAGTTACACGGGAGAATGTGAAAAGTGTTCATATGTAGTAAAAACCTGAGAAATCCGTTCGTTTTCGTCATTTGTTATCGAATCGACTTAAAGCCAGATGGTCACATTGGCCGCTCTTCTCTCTGAAACGGTTGTACTTACCGTCTGCAGAGCTATGTCGCGTGCTGCGGTATGCAGAGACACTAAAAGCACCATAGTAGAACACAGATGATACTTCCAAGTTAAAGTAATAGCCAGTAAGAAATAGTAAAATTCAACTTTTAGGTACAGATTATTGACTTTTTAGCTGGCTTTGGTGCCTTGGACATGAGCTAGGACCTTAAGATTCTGCATGAAAGGAGGACTAGCAGCCTAATTGCACGGGAGAATGTGAAAAGTGTTCATATAGAGTAAAAACCTGAGAAATCCGTTCGTTTTCGTCATTTGTTATCGAATCGACTTAAAGCCAAATCATAACATTGGCCGCTCTTCTCTCTGAAACGGTTGTACTTATTGTGTGCAAAGCTATGTCGCGTACTGCGGTATTCGGAGACACTAAAAGCACCATAGTAGAACACAGATGAAGCTTCTAAGATGATGTAATAGGCAGTAAGAAATAGTACAATTCAAGTTTTAGGAATCGGTTATTGACTTTTTACCCTTGCTTGGTGACTTGGACATGAGCTAGCACCTTAAGATTCTGCATGAAAGGAGGACTAGCAGCCGAGTTGCACGGGAGAATGTGAAAAGTGTTCATATGTAGTAAAAACCTGAGAAATCCGTCCGTTTTCGTCATTTGTTATCGAATCGACTTAAAGCCAGATCGTCACATTGGCCGCTCTTCTCTCTGAACGGTTGTACTTATCGTCTGCAAAGCTATGTCGCGTACTGCGGTATTCGGAGACACTAAACGCACCATAGTAGAACACAGATGAAGCTTCTAAGATGATGTAATAGCCAGTAAGAAATAGTACAATTCAAGTTTTAGATATCGTTATTGACTTTTTAGCTGGCTTTGGTGCCTTGGACATGAGCTATGACCTTAAGATTATGCATGAAAGGAGGACTAGCAGCCGAGTTGCACGGGAGAATGTGAAAACTGTTGATATGTAGTAAAAACCTGAGAAAACCGTCCGTTTGCGTCATTTGTTATCGAATCGACTTAAAGCCAGATCGTCACATTGGCCGCTCTTCTCTCTGAAACCGTTGTACTTATCGTCTGCAAAGCTATGTCGCGTGCTGCGCTATGCGGAGACACTAAAAGCACCATAGTAGAACACAGATGAAGCTTCTAAGTTGATGTAATAGCCAGTATTAAGTAGTACAAATCAAGTTTTAGGTACCGGTTATTGACTTTTTAGCTGGCTTTGGTGCCTTGGACATGAGCTAGGACCTTAAAATTCTGCATGAAAGGAGGACTAGCAGCCGAGTTGCACGGGAGAATGTAAAAGTGTTCAAATGTAGTAAAAACCTGAGAAACCCGTCCGTTTTCGTCATTTGTTATCGAATCGACTTAAAGCCAGATCGTCACATTGGCCGCTCTTCTCTCTGAAACGGTTGTACTTACCGTCTGCAGAGCTATGTCGCGTGCTGCGGTATGCAGAGACACTAAAAGCACCATAGTAGAACACAGATGATACTTCCAAGTTGATGTAATAGCCAGTAAGAAGTAGTAAAACTCAAGTTTTAGGTACTGATTATTGACTCTTTAGCTGGCTTTGGTGCCTTGGACATGAGCTAGGACCTTAAGATTCTGCATGAAAGGAGGACTAGCAGCCGAGTTACACATGAGAATGTGAAAAGTGTTCATATGTAGTAAAAACCTGAGAAATCCGTTCGTTTTCGTCATTTGTTATCGAATCGACTTAAAGCCAGATGGTCACATTGGCCGCTATTCTCTCTGAAACGGTTGTACTTACCGTCTGCAGAGCTATGTCGCGTGCTGCGGTATGCAGAGACACTAAAAGCACCATAGTAGAACACAGATGATACTTCCAAGTTAATGTAATAGCCAGTAAGAAATAGTAAAATTCAACTTTTAGGTACAGATTATTGACTTTTTAGCTGGCTTTGGTGCCTTGGACATGAGCTAGGACCTTAAGATTCTGCATGAAAGGAGGACTAGCAGCCTAATTGCACGGGAGAATGTGAAAAGTGTTCATATAGAGTAAAAACCTGAGAAATCCGTTCGCTTTCGTCATTTGTTATCGAATCGACTTAAAGCCAAATCATAACATTGGCCGCTCTTCTCTCTGAAACGGTTGTACTTATTGTGTGCAAAGCTATGTCGCGTACTGCGGTATTCGGAGACACTAAAAGCACCATAGTAGAACACAGATGAAGCTTCTAAGATGATGTAATAGGCAGTAAGAAATAGTACAATTCAAGTTTTAGGAATCGGTTATTGACTTTTTACCCTTGCTTGGTGACTTGGACATGAGCTAGCACCTTAAGATTCTGCATGAAAGGAGGACTAGCAGCCTAATTGCACGGGAGAATGTGAAAAGTGTTCATATAGAGTAAAAACCTGAGAAATCCGTTCGTTTTCGTCATTTGTTATCGAATCGACTTAAAGCCAAATCGTCACATTGGCCGCTCTTCTCTCTGAAACGGTTGTACTTATCGCCTGCAAAGCTATGTCGCGTGATGCGGTATGCGGAGACACTAAAAGCACCATAGTAGAACACAGATGAAGCTTCTAAGTTGATGTAATAGCCAGTAAGAAGTACTACACTTCAAGTTTAAGGTATCGATTATTGACTTTTTAGCTGGCTTTGGTGCCTTGGACATGAGCTAGGACCTTAAGATTCTGCATGAAAGGAGGACTAGCTGCCTAATTGCACGGGAGAATGTGAAATGTGTTAATATAGAGTAAATACCTGAGAAATCCGTTCGTTTTCGTCATTTGTTATCGAATCGACTTAAAGCCAGATGGTCACATTGGCCGCTCTTCTCTCTGAAACGGTTGTACTTACCGTCTGCAGAGCTATGTCGCGTGCTGCGGTATGCAGAGACACTAAAAGCACCATAGTAGAACACAGATGATACTTCCAAGTTGATGTAATAGCCAGTAAGAAGTAGTAAAACTCAAGTTTTAGGTACTGATTATTGACTCTTTAGCTGGCTTTGGTGCCTTGGACATGAGCTAGGACCTTAAGATTCTGCATGAAAGGAGAACTAGCAGCCGAGTTACACGGGAGAATGTGAAAAGTGTTCATATGTAGTAAAAACCTGAGAAATCCGTTCGTTTTCGTCATTTGTTATCGAATCGACTTAAAGCCAGGTGGTCACATTGGCCGCTCTTCTCTCTGAAACGGTTGTACTTACCGTCTGCAGAGCTATGTCGCGTGCTGCGGTATGCAGAGACACTAAAAGCACCATAGTAGAACACAGATGATACTTCCAAGTTAATGTAATAGCCAGTAAGAAATAGTAAAATTCAACTTTTAGGTACAGATTATTGACTTTTCAGCTGGCTTTGGTTCCTTGGACATGAGCTAGGACCTTAAGATTCTGCATGAAAGGAGGACTAGCAGCCTAATTGCACGGGAGAATGTGAAAAGTGTTCATATAGAGTAAAAACCTGAGAAATCCGTTCGTTTTCGTCATTTGTTATCGAATCGACTTAAAGCCAAATCGTCACATTGGCCGCTCTTCTCTCTGAAACGGTTGTACTTATCGCCTGCAAAGCTATGTCGCGTGATGCGGTATGCGGAAACACTAAAAGCACCATAGTAGAACACAGATGAAGCTTCTAAGTTGATGTAATAGCCAGTATGAAGTAGTACACTTCAAGTTTAAGGTATCGATTATTGACTTCTTAGATGGATTTGGTGCCTTGGACATGAGCTAGGACCTTAAGATTCTGCATGAAAGGAGGACTAGCAGCCGCGTTGCCCAGGAGAATGTGAAAAGTGTTCATATGTACTAAAAACCTGAGAAATCCGACCGTTTTCGTCATTTGTTATCGAATCGACTTAAAGCCAGATCGTCACATTGGCCGCTCTTCCCTCCGAAACGGTTGTACTTATCGTCTGCAAAGCTATGTCGCATGCTGCGGTATGCGGAGACACTAAAAGCACCATAGTAGAACACAGATGAAGCTTCTAAGTTGATGTAATAGCCAGTAAGCACTAGTACAATTCAAGTTTTAGGTATCGATTATTGACTTTTTAGCTGGCTTTGGTGCCTTGAACATGAGCTAGGACCTTCCGATTCTGCATGAAAGGAGGACTAGCAGCCGAGTTCCACGGGAGAATGTGAAAAGTGTTTATATGTAGTAAAAACCTGAGAAATCCGTCCGTTTTCGTCATTTGTTATCGAATCGACTTAAAGCCAGATCGTCACATTGGCCGCTCTTCTCTCTGAAACCGTTGTACTTATCGTCTGCAAAGCTATGTCGCGTGCTGCGATATGCGGAGACACTAAAAGCACCATAGTAGAACACATATGCAGCTTCTAAGAAGATGTAATAGCCAGTAAGAAGTAGTACAATTCAAGTTTTAGTTATCGATTATTGACTTTTTAGCTAGCTTTGGTGCCTTGGACATGAGCTTGGAACATAAAATTCTGCATGAAAGGAGGAGTAGCAGCCGAGTTGCACGGGAGAATGTGGAATGTGTTCATATGTAGTAAAAACCTGAGAAATCCGTCCGTTTTCGTCATTTGTTATCGACTCGCCAGATCGTCACATTGGAAGCTCTTCTCTCTGAAACGGTTGTACTTATCGTCTGCAAAGCTATGTCGCGTGCTGCGGTATGCGGAGACACTAAAAGCACCATAGTAGAACACAGATGAAGCCTCTATGATGATGTAATAGCCAGTAAGAAGTAGTACAATTCAAGTTTTAGGTATCGATTATTGACTTTATAGCTGGCTTTGGTGCCTTGGACATGAGCTGTTACCCTAAGATTCTGCATGAAAGGAGGACTAGCAGCCGAGTTGCACGGGAGAATGTGAAAAGTGTTCATATGTAGTAAAAACCTGAGAAATCCGTCCGTTTTCGTCATTTGTTATCGAATCGACTTAAAGCCAGATCGTCACATTGGCTGCTCTTCTCTCTGAAACGGTTGTACTTATCGTCTGCAAAGCTATGTCGCGTGATGCGGTATGCGGAGACACTAAAAGCACCATAGTAGAACACAGATGAAGCTTCTAAGTTGGTGTAATAGCCAGTAAGAAGTAGTACACTTCAAGTTTTAGGTATCGATTATTGACTTTTTAGCTGGCTTTGGTGCCTTGGACATGAGCTAGGACCTTAAGATTCGGCATGAAAGGAGGACTAGCAGCCGAGTTGCACGGGAGAATGTGAAAAGTGTTCATATGTATTAAAAACCTGAGAAATCCGTCCGTTTTCGTCATTTGTTATCGAATCGACTTAAAGCCAGATCGTCACATGGGCCACTCTTCTCTCTGAAACGGTTGTACTTATCGTGTGCAGAGCTATGTCGCGTGCTGCGCTATGCGGAGACACTAAAAGCACCATAGTAGAACACAGATGAAGCTTCTAAGTTGATGTAATAGCCAGTAAGATGTAGTACAAATCAAGTTTTAGCTACTGATTATTGACTCTTTAGCTGGCCTTGGAGCCTTGGACATGAGCTAGGACTTTAAGATTCTGCATGAAAGGAGGACTATCAGCCGAGTTACACAGGAGAATGTGAAAAGTGTTTATATGTAGCAAAAACCTGAGAAATCCGTCCGTTTTCGTCATTTGTTATCGAATCGACTTAAAGCCAGATCGTCACATTGGCCGCTCTTCCCTCTGAAACGGTTGTACTTATCGCCTGCAAAGCTATGTCGCGTGCTGCGGCATGCGGGGACACTAAAATCACCCTAGTGGAACACAGATGAAGCTTCTAAGTTGATGTAATAGCCAGTAAGAAGTAGTACAATTCAAGTTTTAGGTATCGATTATTGACTTTTTAGCTGACTTTGATGCCTTGGACATGAGCTAGGACCTTAAGATTCTGCATGAAAGGAGGACTAGCAGCCGAGTTGCATGGGAGAATTTGAAAAGTGTTCATATGTAGTAAAAACCTGAGAAATCCGTCCGTTTTCGTCATTTGTTATCGAATCGACTTAAAGCCAGATTGTCACATTGGCCGCTCTTCTCTCTGAAACGGTTGTACTTATCGTCTGCAATGCTATGTCGCGTGCTGCGCTATGCGGTGACACTAAAAGCACCATAGTAGAACACAGATGAAGCTTCTATGTTGATGTAATAGCCAGTAAGAAGTAGTACAATTCAAGTTTTAGGTATCGATTATTGACTTTGTAGCTGGCTTTGGTGTCTTGGAGATGAGCTTGGACCTTAAGATTCTGGATGAAAGGAGGACTAGCAGCCGAGTTTCACGGGAGAATGTGAGAAGTGTTCATATGTAGTAAAAACCTGAGAAATCCGTCCGTTTTCGTCATTTGTTATCAAATCGACTTAAAGACAGATCGTCACATTGGCCACTCTTTTCTCTGAAACGGTTGTACTTATCGTGTGCAGAGCTATGTCGCGTGCTGCGCTATGCAGAGACACTAAAAGCAACATAGTAGAACACAGATGACACTTCCAAGTTGATGTAATTGCCAGTAAGAAGTAGTACAATTCAAGTTTTAGTTACTGATTATTGACTTTTTAGCTGGCTTTGGTGCCTTGGACATAAGCTAGGACCTTAAGATTCTGCATGAAAAGAGGACTAGCAGCCGAGTTACACAGGAGAATGTGGAAAGTGTTTATATGTAGTAAAAACCTGAGAAATCCGTCCGTTTTCGTCATTTGTTATCGAATCAACTTAAAGCCAGATCGTCACATTGGCCACTCTTCTCTCTGAAACGGTTGTACCTATCGTGTGCAGAGCTATGTCGCGTGCTGCGCTATGCAGAGACACTAAAAGCAACATAGTAGAACACAGATGACACTTCCAAGTTGATGTAATTGCCAGTAAGAAGTAGTACAATTCAAGTTTTAGTTACTGATTATTGACTTTTTAGCTGGCTTTGGTGCCTTGGACATGAGCTAGGACCTTAAGATTCTGCATGAAAAGAGGACTAGCAGCCGAGTTACACAGGAGAATGTGAAAAGTGTTTATATGTAGTAAAAACCTGAGAAATCCGTCCGTTTTCGTCATTTGTTATCGAATCAACTTAAAGCCAGATCGTCACATTGGCTGCTCTTCCCTCCGAAACGGTTGTACTTATCGTCTGCAAAGCTATGTCGCATGCTGCGGTATGGGGAGACACTAAAAGCACCATAGTAGAACACAGATGAAGCTTCTAAGTTGATGTAATAGCCAGTAAGATGTAGTACAATTCAAGTTTTAGCTACTGATTATTGACTTTTTAGCTGGCCTTGGAGCCTTGGACATGAGCTAGGACCTTAAGATTCTGCATGAAAGGAGGACTAGCAGCCGAGTTACACAGGAGAATGTGAAAAGTGTTTATATGTAGTAAAAACCTGAGAAATCCGTCCGTTTTCGTCATTTGTTATCGAATCGACTTAAAGCCAGATCGTCACATTGGCCGCTCTTCTCTCTGAAACGGTTGTACTTATCGTCTGCAAAGCTATGTCGCGTGCTGCGGCATGCGGGGACTCTAAAATCACCCTAGTGGAACACAGATGAAGCTTCTAAGTTGATGTAATAGCCAGTAAGATGTAGTACAATTCAAGTTTTAGGTATCGATTATTGACTTTTTAGCTGGCTTTGATGCCTTGGACATGAGCTAGGACCTTAAGATTCTGCATGAAAGGAGGACTAGCAGCCGAGTTGCATGGGAGAATTTGAAAAGTGTTCATATGTAGTAAAAACCTGAGAAATCCGTCCGTTTTCGTCATTTGTTATCGAATCGACTTAAAGCCAGATTGTCACATTGGCCGCTCTTCTCTCTGAAACGGTTGTACTTATCGTCTGCAATGCTATGTCGCGTGCTGCGCTATGCGGTGACACTAAAAACACCATAGTAGAACACAGATGAAGCTTCTAAGTTGATGTAATAGCCAGTAAGAAGTAGTACAATTCAAGATTTAGGTATCGATTATTGACTTTTTAGCTGGCTTTGGTGCCTTGGACATGAGCTAGGACCTTAAGATTCTGCATGAAAGGAGGACAAGCAGCCGAGTTGCACGGGAGAATGTGAAAAGTGTTCAAATAGAGTAAAAACATGAGAAATCCGTCCGTTTTCGTCATTTTTATCGAATCGACTTAAAGCCAAATCGTCACATTGGCCGCTCTGCTCTCTGAAACGGTTGTATTTATCGTCTGCAAAACTATGTCGCGTACTGCGGTATTCGGAGACACTAAAAGCACCATAGTAGAACGCAGATGTAGCTTCTAAGATGATGTAATAGCCAGTAAGAAATAGAACAATTCAAGTTTTAGGAATCGGTTATTGACTTTTTACCCTTGTTTGGTGCCTTGGACATGAGATAGGATCTTAAGATTTTACATGCAGGAGGACTAGCAGCCGAGTTGCACGGGACAATGTGTAAAGTGTTCATATGTAGTAAAAACCTGAGAAATCCCTTCGTTTTCGTCATTTGTTAGCGAATCGACTTAAAGCCAGATCGTCACATTGGCCGCTCTTCTCTCTGAAACGGTTGTACTTATCGTCTGCAAAGCTATGTCGCGTGCTGCGGTATGCGGAGACACTAAAAGCACCATAGTAGAACACATATGAAGCTTCTAAGATGATGTAATAGCCAGTAAGAAGTAGGACAGTTCAAGTTTTAGGTATCGATTATTGACTTTGTAGCTGGCTTTGGTGCCTTGGAGATGAGCTTGGACCTTAAGATTCTGGATGAAAGGAGGAGTAGCAGCCGAGTTGCACGGGAGAATGTGAAAAGTGTTCATATGTAGTAAAAACCTGAGAAATCCGTCCGTTTTCGTCATTTGTTATCGAATCGACTTAAAGCCAGATCGTCACATTGGCCGCTCTTCTCTCTGAAACGGTTGTACTTATCGTCTGCAAAGCAATGTCGCGTGCTGCGGTATGCGGAGACACTAAAAGCACCATAGTAGAACACAGATGAAACTTCTAAGTTGATGTATTAGCCAGTAAGAAGTAGTACAATTCAAGTTAAAGGTACCGATTATTGACTTTTAAGCTGGCTTTGATGCCTTGGACATGAGCTAGGCCCTTAAGATTCTACATGAAAGGAGGACTAGCAGCCGAGTTTCACGGGAGAATGTGAGAAGTGTTCATATGTAGTAAAAACCTGAGAAATCCGTCCGTTTTCGTCATTTGTTATCGAATCGACTTAAAGCCAGATCGTCACATTGGCCGCTCTTCTCTCTGAAACGGTTGTACTTACCGTCTGCAAAGCTATGTCGCGTGCTGCGGTATGCGGAGACACTAAAAGCACCATAGTAGAACACATATGAAGCTTCTATGATGATGTAATAGCCAGTAAGAAGTAGTACAATTCAAGTTTAAGGTATCGTATCGACTTCTTAGATGGATTTGGTGACTTGGACATGAGCTAGGACTTTAAGATTCTGCATGAAAAGAGGACTAGCTGCCGAGTTGCACGGGACAATATGAAAAGTGTTCATATGTAGTAACAACCTGAGAAATCCGTCCGTTTTCGTCATTTGTTATCGAATCGCCTTAAAGCCAGATCGTCACTTGGCCGCTCTTCTCTCTGAAACGGTTGTACATATCGTCTGCAAAGCTATGTCGCGTGCTGCGGTATACGGAGACACTAAAAGCACCATATTGGAACACAGATGAAGCTTCTAAGTTGATGTAATAGCCAGTAAGAAGTAGTACAATTCAAGTTTTAGGTACTGATTATTGAGTTTTTAGCTGGCTTTGGTGCCTTGGACATGAGCTAGGATCTTAAGATTCTGCATGAAGGGAGGACTAGCAGCCGAGTTGCACGGGAGAATGTGAAAAGTGATCATATGTAGTAAAAACCTGAGAAATCCGTCCGTTTTCGTCATTTGTTATCGAATCGACTTAAAGCCTGATTGTCACATTGGCCGCTCTTCTCTCTGAAACGGTTGTACTTATCGTCTGCAAAGCTGTGTCGCGTGCTGCGGTATGCGGAGAAACTAAAAGCACCATAGTAGAACACAGATGAAGCTTCTAAGTTGATGTAATAGCCAGTAAGAAGTAGTACACTTCAAGTTTAAGGTATCGATTATTGACTTCTTAGATGGATTTGGTGCCTTGGACATGAGCTAGGACCTTAAGATTCTGCATGAAAGGAGGACTAGCAGCCGAGTTGCACGGGAGAATGTGAAAAGTGTTCATATGTAGTAAAAACCTGAGAAATCCGTCCATTTTCGTCATTTGTTATCGAATCGACTTAAAGCTAGATCGTCACATAGGCCGCTCTTCTCTCTGAAACGGTTGTACTTATCGTCTGCAAAGCTATGTCGCGTGCTGCGGTATGCGGAGACACTAAAAGCACCATATTGGAACACAGATGAAGCTTCTAAGTTGATGTAATAGCCAGTAAGAAGTAGTACACTTCAAATTTAAGGTATCGATTATTGACTTCTTAGATGGATTTGGTGCTATGGACATGAGCTAGGACCTTAAGATTCTGCATGAAAGGAGGACTAGCAGCCGAGTTGCCCAGGAGAATGTGAAAAGTGTTCATATGTAGTAAAAACCTGGAAAATCCGTCCGTTTTCGTCATTTGTTATCGAATCGACTTAAAGCCAGATCGTCACATTGGCCGCTCTTCCCTCCGAAACGGTTGTACTTATCGTCTGCAAAGCTATGTCGCATGCTGCGGTATGCGTAGACACTAAAAGCACCATAGTAGAACACAGATGAAGCTTCTAAGTTGATGTAATAGCCAGTAAGATGTAGTACAATTCAAGTTTTAGCTACTGATTATTGACTTTTTACCTGGCTTTGGAGCCTTGGACATGAGCTAGGACCTTAAGATTCTACATGAAAGAGCACTGGTAGCCGAGTTACACAGGAGAATGTGAAAAGTGTTTATATGTAGTAAAAACATGAGAAATCCGTCCGTTTTCGTCAATTGTTATCGAATCGACTTAAAGCCAGATCGTCACATTGGCCGCTCTTCACTCAAGAAACGGTTGTACTTATCGTCTGCAAAGCTATGTCGCGTGCTGCGGTATGCGGAGACACTAAAAGCACCATAGTAGAACACATATGAAGCTTCTAAGAAGATGTAATAGCCAGTAAGAAGTAGTACAATTCAAGTTTTAGGTATGGATTATTGACTTTTTAGCTAGCTTTGCTGCCTTGGAGATGAGCTTGGACCATAAGATTCTGCATGAAAGGAGGAGTAGCAGCCAAGTTGCACGGGAGAATGTGAAAAGTGTTCATATGTAGTAAATACCTGAGAAATCCGTCCGTTTTCGTCATTTGTTATCGACTCGCCAGATCGTCACATTGGCCGCTCTTCTCTCTGAAACGGTTGTACTTATCGTCTGCAAAGCTATGTCGCGTGCTGCGGTATGCGGAGACACTAAAAGCACCATAGTAGAACACAGATGAAGCCTCTATGTTGATGTAATAGCCAGTAAGAAGTAGTACAATTCAAGTTTTAGGTACCGATTATTGACTTTATAGCTGGCTTTGGTGCCTTGGACATGAGCTGTTACCTTAAGATTCTGCATGAAAGGAGGACTAGCAGCCGAGTTGCACGGGAGAATGTGAAAAGTGTTCATATGTAGTAAAAACCTGAGAAATCCGTCCGTTTTCGTCACTTGTTATCGAATCGACTTAAAGCCAGATCGTCATATTGGCTGCGTTTCTCTCTGAAACGGTTGTACTTATCGTCTGCAAAGCTATGTCGCGTGATGCGGTATGCGGAGACACTAAAAGCACCATAGTAGAACACAGATGAAGCTTCTAAGTTGGTGTAGTAGCCAGTAAGAAGTAGTACACTTCAAGTTTTAGGTATCGATTATTGACTTTTTAGCTGGCTTTGGTGCCTTGGACATGAGCTAGGACCTTAAGATTCGGCAAGAAAGGAGGACTAGCAGCCGAGTTGCACGGAAGAATGTGAAAAGTGTTCATATGTAGTAAAAACCTGAGAATCCCGTCCGTTTTCGTCATTTGTTATCGAAACGACTTAAAGCCAGATCGTCACATTGGCCACTCTTCTCTCTGAAACGGTTGTACTTATCGTGTGCAGAGCTATGTCGCGTGCTGCGCTATGCAGAGACACTAAAAGCAACATAGTAGAACACAGATGACACTTCCAAGTTGATGTAATAGCCAGTAAGAAGTAGTACAATTCAAGTTTTAGTTACTGATTATTGACTTTTTAGCTGGCTTTGGTGCCTTGGACATGAGCTAGGACCTTAAGATTCTGCATGAAAAGAGACTAGCAGCCGAGTTACACAGGAGAATGTGAAAAGTGTTTATATGTAGTAAAAACCTGAGAAATCCGTCCGTTTTCGTCATTTGTTATCGAATCGACTTAAAGCCAGATCGTCACATTGGCTGCTCTTCCCTCCGAAGCGCTTGTACTTATCGTCTGCAAAGCTATGTCGCATGCTGCGGTATGCGGAGACACTAAAAGCACCATAGTAGAACACAGATGAAGCTTCTAAGTTGATGTAATAGCCAGTAAGATGTAGTACAATTCAAGTTTTAGCTACTGATTATTGACTTTTTAGCTGGCCTTGGAACCTTGGACATGACCTAGGACATTAAGATTCTGCATGAAAGGAGGACTAGCAGCCGAGTTACACAGGAGAATGTGAAAAGTGTTTATATGTAGTAAAAACCTGAGAAATCCGTCCGTTTTCGTCATTTGTTATCGAATCGACTTAAAGCCAGATCGTCACATTGGCCGCTCTTCTCTCTGAAACGGTTGTACTTATCGTCTGCAAAGCTATGTCGCGTGCTGCGGCATGCGGGGACACTAAAATCACCCTAGTGGAACACAGATGAAGCTTCTAAGTTGATGTAATAGCCAGTAAGAAGTAGTACAATTCAAGTTTTGGTATCGATTATTGACTTTTTAGCTGGCTTTGATGCCTTGGACATGAGCTAGGACCTTAAGATTCTGCATGAAAGGAGGACTAGCAGCCGAGTTGCACGGGAGAATTTGAGAAGTGTTCATATGTAGTAAAAACCTGAGAAATCCGTCCGTTTTCGTCATTTGTTATCGAATCGACTTAAAGCCAGATTGTCACATTGGCCGCTCTTCTCTCTGAAACGGTTGTACTTATCGTCTGCAATGCTATGTCGCGTGCTGCGCTATGCGGAGACACTAAAAGCACCATAGTAGAACACAGATGAAGCTTCTAAGTTGATGTAATAGCCAGTAAGAAGTAGTACAATTCAAGTTTTAGGTATCGATTATTGACTTTTTAGCTGGCTTTGGTGCCTTGGACATGAGCTAGGACCTTAAGATTCTGCATGAAAGGAGGACAAGCAGCCGAGTTGCACGGGAGAATGTGAAAAGTGTTCAAATAGAGTAAAAACCTGAGAAATCCGTCCGTTTTCGTCATTTTTATCGAATCGACTTAAAGCCAAATCGTCACATTGGCCGCTCTGCTCTCTGAAACGGTTGTATTTATCGTCTGCAAAACTATGTCGCGTACTGCGGTATTCGGAGACACTAAAAGCACCATAGTAGAACACAGATGTAGCTTCTAAGATGATGTAATAGCCAGTAAGAAATAGTACAATTCAAGTTTTAGGAATCGGTTATTGACTTTTTACCCTTGTATGCTGCCTTGGACATGAGCTAGGAACTTAAGATTTTACATGCAGGAGGACTAGCAGCCGAGTTGCACGGGACAATGTGTAAAGTGTTCATATGTAGTAAAAACCTGAGAAATCCGTTCGTTTTCGTCATTTGTTATCGAATCGACTTAAAGCCAGATCGTCACATTGGCCGCTCTTCTCTCTGAAACGGTTGTACTTATCGTCTGCAAAGCTATGTCGCGTGCTGCGGTATGCGGAAACATTAAAAGCACCATAGTAGAACACATATGAAGTTTCTAAGATGATGTAATAGCCAGTAACAAGTAGGACAGTTCAAGTTTTAGGTATCGATTATTGACTTTTTAGCTGGCTTTGGTGCCTTGGAGATGAGGTAGGACCTTAAGATTCTGGATGAAAGGAGGAGTAGCAGCCGAGTTGCACGGGAGAATGTGAAAAGTGTTCATATGTAGTAAAAACCTGAGAAATCCGTCCGTTTTCGTCATTTGTTATCGAATCGACTTAAAGCCTGATTGTCACATTGGCCGCTCTTCTCTCTGAAACGGTTGTAATTATCGTCTGCAAAGCTGTGTCGCGTGCTGCGGTATGCGGAGAAACTAAAAGCACCATAGTAGAACACAGATGAAGCTTCTAAGTTGATGTAATAGCCAGTAAGAAGTAGTACAATTCAAGTTTTAGGTATCGTTTATTGACTTTTTAGCTGGCTTTGGTGCCTTGGAGATGAGCTTGGACCTTAAGATTCTGGATGAAAGGAGGAGTAGCAGCCGAGTTGCACGGGAGAATGTGAGAAGTGTTCATATGTAGTAAAAACCTGAGAAATCCGTCCGTTTTCGTCATTTGTTATCGAATCGACTTAAAGCCAGATCGTCACATTGGCCGCTCTTCTCTCTGAAACGGTTGTACTTATCGTCTGCAAAGCAATGTCGCGTGCTGCGGTATGCGGAGACACTAAAAGCACCATAGTAGAACACAGATGAAACTTCTAAGTTGATGTATTAGCCAGTAAGAAGTAGTACACTTCAAGTTTAAGGTACCGATTATTGACTTTAAAGCTGGCTTTGATGCCTTGGACATGAGCTAGGACCTTAAGATTCTACATGAAAGGAGGACTAGCAGCCGAGTTTCACGGGAGAATGTGAGAAGTGTTCATATGTAGTAAAAACCTGAGAAATCCGTCCGTTTTCGTCATTTGTTATCGAATCGATTTAAAGCCAGATCGTCACATTGGCCGCTCTTCTCTCTGAAACGGTTGTACTTACCGTCTGCAAAGCTATGTCGCGTGCTGCGGTATGCGGAGACACTAAAAGCACCATAGTAGAACACATATGAAGCTTCTATGATGATGTAATAACCAGTAAGAAGTAGTACAATTCAAGTTTAAGGTATCGTATCGACTTCTTAGATGGATTTGGTGACTTGGACATGAGCTAGGACTTTAAGATTCTGCATGAAAAGAGGACTAGCTGCCGAGTTGCACGGGACAATATGAAAAGTGTTCATACGTAGTAACAACCTGAGAAATCCGTCCATTTTCGTCATTTGTTATCGAATCGCCTTAAAGCCAGATGGTCACTTGGCCGCTCTTCTCCCTGAAACGGTTGTACTTATCGTCTGCAAAGCTATGTCGCGTGCTGCGGTATGCGGACACACTAAAAGCACCATAGTAGAACACAGACGAAGCTTCTATGATGATGTAATAGCCAGTAAGAAGTAGTACAATTCAAGTTTTAGGTATCGATTATTGACTTTTTAGCTGGCTTTGGTGCCTTGGACATGAGCTATTACCTTAAGATTCTGCATGAAAGGAGGAATAGCAGCCGAGTTGCACGGAAGAATGTGAAAAGTGTTCATAAGTAGTAAAAACCTGAGAAATCCGTCCGTTTTCGTCATTTGTTATCGAATCGACTTAAAGCCGGATCGTCACATTGGCCGCTCTTCTCTCTGAAACGGTTGTACTTATCGTCTGCAAAGCTATGTCGCGTGATGCGGTATGCGGAGACACTAAAAGCACCATAGTAGAACACAGATGAAGCTTCTATGATGATGTAATAGCCAGTAAGAAGTAGTACAATTCAAGTTTTAGGTATCGATTATTGACATTTTAGCTGGCTTTGGTGCCTTGGACATGAGCTATTACCTTAAGATTCTGCATGAAAGGAGGAATAGCAGCCGAGTTGTACGGAAGAATGTGAAAAGTGTTCATATGTAGTAAAAACCTGAGAAATCCGTCCGTTTTCGTCATTTGTTATCGAATCGACTTAAAGCCGGATCGTCACATTGGCCGCTCTTCTCTCTGAAACGGTTGTACTTATCGTCTGCAAAGCCATGTCGCGTGATGCGGTATGCGGAGACACTAAAAGCACCATAGTAGAACATAGATGAAGCTTCTCAGTTGATGTAATAGCCAGTAAGAAGTAGTACAATTCAAGTTTTAGGTATCGATTATTGACTTTTTAGCTGGCTTTGGTGCCTTGGACATGAGCTAGGACCTTAAGATTCTGCATGAAAGGAGGACTAGCAGCCGAGTTGCACGGGAGAATGTGAAAAGTGTTCATATGTAGTAAAAACCTGAGAAATCCGTCCGTTTTCGTCATTTGTTATCGAATCGACTTAAAGCCAGATCGTCACATTGGCCGCTCTTCTCTCTGAAACGGTTGTACTTATCGTCTTCAAAGCTATGTCGCGTGCTGCGGTATGCGGAGACACTAAAAGCACCATAGTAGAACACAGATGAAGCTTCTAAGTTGATGTAATAGCCAGTAAGAAGTAGTACAATTCAAGTTTTAAGTATCGATTATTGACTTTTTAGCTGGCTTTGGTGCCTTGGATATGAGCTAGGACCTTAAGATTCGGCATGAAAGGAGGACTAGCAGCCGCGTTGTACGGGAGAATGTGAAATGTGTTCATATGTAGTAAAAACCTGAGAAATCCGTCCGTTTTCGTCATTTGTTATCAAATCGACTTAAAGCCAGATCGTCACATTGGCTGCTCTTCTCTCTGAAACGGATGTACTTATCGTCTGGAAAGCTTTGTTGCGTGCTGCGGTATGCGGAGACACTAAAAGCACCATAGTAGAACACAGATGAAGCTTCTAAGATGATGTAATAGCCAGTAAGAAGTAGTACAATTCAAGTTTTAGGTATCGACTATTGACTTTTTAGCTGACTTTGGTGCCTTGGACATGAGCTAGGACCTTAAGATTATGCGTGAAAGGAGGACTAGCAGCCGAGTTGCAGGGGAGAATGTGAAAAGTGTTCATATGTAGTAAAAACCAGAGAAATCCGTCCGTTTTCGTCATTTGTTATCGAATCGACTTAAAGCCAGATCGTCACATTGGCCGCTCTTCTCTCTGAAACGGTTGTACTTATCGTCTTCAAAGCTATGTCGCGTGCTGCGGTATGCGGAGACACTAAAAGCACCATAGTAGAACACAGATGAAGCTTCTAAGTTGATGTAATAGCCAGTAAGAAGTAGTAGAATTCAAGTTTTAAGTATCGATTATTGACTTTTTAGCTGGCTTTGGTGCCTTGGACATGAGCTAGGACCTTAAGATTCTGCATGAAAGGAGGACTAGCAGCCGAGTTGCACGGGAGAATGTGAAAAGTGTTCATATGTAGTAAAAACCTGAGAAATCCGTCCGTTTTCGTCATTTGTTATCGAATCGACTTAAAGCCAGATCGTCACATTGGCCGCTCTTCTCTCTGAAACGGTTGTACTTATCGTCTGCAAAGCTATGTCGCGAACGGCGGTATTCGGAGACACTAAAAGCACCATTGTAGAACACAGATGTAGCTTCTAAGATGATGTAATAGCCAGTAAGAAATAGTACAATTCAAGTTTTAGGAATCGGTTATTGACTTTTTACCATTGTTTGGTGCCTTGGACGTGAGCTAGGAACTTAAGATTCTACATGCAGGAGGACTAGCAGCCGAGTTGCACGGGAGAATGTGTAAAGTGTTCATATGTAGTAAAAACCTGAGAAATCCGTCCGTTTTCGTCATTTGTTATCGAATCGACTTAAAGCCAGATCGTCACATTGGCCGCTCTTCTCTCTGAAACGGTTGTACTTATCGTCTGCAAAGCAATGTCGCGTGCTGCGGTATGCGGAGACACTAAAAGCACCATAGTAGAACACAGATGAAACTTCTAAGTTGATGTATTAGCCAGTAAGAAGTAGTACAAATTCAAGTTAAAGGTACCGATTATTGACTTTTAAGCTGGCTTTGATGCCTTGGACATGAGCTAGGACCTTAAGATTCTACATGAAAGGAGGACTAGCAGCCGAGTTTCACGGGAGAATGTGAGAAGTGTTCATATGTAGTAAAAACCTGAGAAATCCGTCCGTTTTCGTCATTTGTTATCGAATCGACTTAAAGCCAGATCGTCACATTGGCCGCTCTTCTCTCTGAAACGGTTGTACTTACCGTCTGCAAAGCTATGTCGCGTGCTGCGGTATGCGGAGACACTAAAAGCACCATAGTAGAACTCATATGAAGCTTCTATGATGATGTAATAGCCAGTAAGAAGTAGTACAATTCAAGTTTAAGGTATCGTATCGACTTCTTAGATGGATTTGGTGACTTGGACATGAGCTAGGACTTTAAGATTCTGCATGAAAAGAGGACTAGCTGCCGAGTTGCACGGGACAATATGAAAAGTGTTCATATGTAGTAACAACCTGAGAAATCCGTCCGTTTTCGTCATTTGTTATCGAATCGACTTAAAGCCAGATCGTCACATTGGCCGCTCTTCTCTCTGAAACGGTTGTACTTATCGTCTTCAAAGCTATGTCGCGTGCTGCGGTATGCGGAGACACTAAAAGCACCATAGTAGAACACAGATGAAGCTTCAAAGTTGATGTAATAGCCAGTAAGAAGTAGTACAATTCAAGTTTTAAGTATCGATTATTGACTTTTTAGCTGGCTTTGGTGCCTTGGACATGAGCTAGGACCTTAAGATTCTGCATGAAAGGAGGACTAGCAGCCGAGTTGCACGGGAGAATGTGAAAAGTGTTCATATGTAGTAAAAACCTGAGAAATCCGTCCGTTTTCGTCATTTGTTATCGAATCGACTTAAAGCCAGATCGTCACATTGGCCGCTCTTCTCTCTTAAACGGTTGTACTTATCGTCTGCAAAGCTTTGTCGCGAACGGCGGTATTCGGAGACACTAAAAGCACCATTGTAGAACACAGATGTAGCTTCTAAGATGATGTAATAGCTAGTAAGAAATAGTAGAATTCAAGTTTTAGGAATCGGTTATTGACTTTTTACCCTTGTTTGGTGCCTTGGACGTGAGCTAGGAACTTAAGATTTTACATGCAGGAGGACTAGCAGCCGAGTTGCACGGGAGAATGTGTAAAGTGTTCATATGTAGTAAAAACCTGAGAAATCCGTCCGTTTTCGTCATTTGTTATCGAATCGACTTAAAGCCAGATCGTCACATTGGCCGCTCTTCTCTCTGAAACGGTTGTACTTATCGTCTGCAAAGCAATGTCGCGTGCTGCGGTATGCGGAGACACTAAAAGCACCATAGTAGAACACAGATGAAACTTCTAAGTTGATGTATTAGCCAGTAAGAAGTAGTACAATTCAAGTTAAAGGTACCGATTATTGACTTTTAAGCTGGCTTTGATGCCTTGGACATGAGCTAGGACCTTAAGATTCTGCATGAAAGGAGGACTAGCAGTCGAGTTTCACGGGAGAATGTGAGAAGTGTTCATATGTAGTAAAAACCTGAGAAATCCGTCCGTTTTCGTCATTTGTTATCGAATCGACTTAAAGCCAGATCGTCACATTGGCCGCTCTTCTCTCTGAAACGGTTGTACTTACCGTCTGCAAAGCTATGTCGCGTGCTGCGGTATGCGGAGACACTAAAAGCACCATAGTACAACACATATGAAGCTTCTATGATGATGTAATAGCCAGTAAGAAGTAGTACAATTCAAGTTTAAGGTATCGTATCGACTTCTTAGATGGATTTGGTGACTTGGACATGAGCTAGGACTTTAAGATTCTGCATGAAAAGAGGACTAGCTGCCGAGTTGCACCGGACAATATGAAAAGTGTTCATATGTAGTAACAACCTGAGAAATCCGTCCGTTTTCGTCATTTGTTATCGAATCGCCTTAAAAACCAGATCGTCACTTGGCCGCTCTTCTCTCTGAAACGGTTGTACTTATCGTCTGCAAAGCTATGTCGCGTGCTGCGGTATGCGGAGACACTAAAAGCACCATAGTAGAACACAGATGAAGCTTCTATGATGATGTAATAGCCAGTAAGAAGTAGTACAATTCAAGATTTAGGTATCGATTATTGACTTTTTAGCTGGCTTTGGTGCCTTGGACATGAGCTATTACCTTAAGATTCTGCATGAAAGGAGGAATAGCAGCCGAGTTGCACGGAAGAATGTGAAAAGTGTTCATAAGTAGTAAAAACCTGAGAAATCCGTCCGTTTTCGTCATTTGTTATCGAATCGACTTAAAGCCGGATCGTCACATTGGCCGCTCTTCTCTCTGAAACGGTTGTACTTATGGTCTGCAAAGCTATATCGCGTGATGCGGTATGCGGAGACACTAAAAGCACCATAGTAGAACACAGATGAAGCTTCTATGATGATGTAATAGCCAGTAAGAAGTAGTACAATTCAAGTTTTAGGTATCGATTATTGACTTTTTAGCTGGCTTTGGTGCCTTGGACATGAGCTATTACCTTAAGATTCTGCATGAAAGGAGGAATAGCAGCCGAGTTGTACGGAAGAATGTGAAAAGTGTTCATATGTAGTAAAAACCTGAGAAATCCGTCCGTTTTCGTCATTTGTTATCGAATCGACTTAAAGCCGGATCGTCACATTGGCCGCTCTTCTCTCTGAAACGGTTGTACTTATCGTCTGCAAAGCTATGTCGCGTGATGCGGTATGCGGAGACACTAAAAGCACCATAGTAGAACATAGATGAAGCTTCTAAGTTGATGTAATAGCCAGTAAGAAGTAGTACAATTCAAGTTTTAGGTATCGATTATTGACTTTTTAGCTGGCTTTGGTGCCTTGGACATGAGCTAGGACCTTAAGATTCTGCATGAATGGAGGACTAGCAGCCGAGTTGCACGGGAGAATGTGAAAAGTGTTCATATGTAGTAAAAACCTGAGAAATCCCGTTTTCGTCATTTGTTATCGAATCGACTTAAAGCCAGATCGTCACATTGGCCGCTCTTCTCTCTGAAACGGTTGTACTTATCGTCTTCAAAGCTATGTCGCGTGCTGCGGTATGCAGAGACACTAAAAGCACCATAGTAGAACACAGATGAAGCTTCTAAGTTGATGTAATAGCCAGTAAGAAGTAGTACAATTCAAGTTTTAAGTATCGATTATTGACTTTTTAGCTGGCTTTGGTGCCTTGGATATGAGCTAGGACCTTAAGATTCTGCATGAAAGGAGGACTAGCAGCCGCGTTGTACGGGAGAATGTGAAATGTGTTCATATGTAGTAAAAACCTGAGAAATCCGTCCGTTTTCGTCATTTGTTATCAAATCGACTTAAAGCCAGATCGTCACGTTGGCTGCTCTTCTCTCTGAAACGGATGTACTTATCGTCTGGAAAGCTTTGTTGCGTTTTGCGGTATGCGGAGACACTAAAAGCACCATAGTAGAAAACAGATGAAGCTTCTAAGATGATGTAATAGCCAGTAAGAAGTGGTACAATTCAAGTTTTAGGTATCGACTATTGACTTTTTAGCTGACTTTGGTGCCTTGGACATGAGCTAGGACCTTAAGATTCTGCATGAAAGGAGGACTAGCAGCCGAGTTGCAGGGGAGAATGTGAAAAGTGTTCATATGTAGTAAAAACCTGAGAAATCCGTCCGTTTTCGTCATTTGTTATCGAATCGACTTAAAGCCAGATCGTCACATTGGCCGCTCTTCTCTCTGAAACGGTTGTACTTATCGTCTTCAAAGCTATGTCGCGTGCTGCGGTATGCGGAGACACTAAAAGCACCATAGTAGAACACCGATGAAGCTTCTAAGTTGATGTAATAGCCAGTAAGAAGTAGTACAATTCAAGTTTTAAGTATCGATTATTGACTTTTTAGCTGGCTTTGGTGCCTTGGACATGAGCTAGGACCTTAAGATTCTGCATGAAAGGAGGAATAGCAGCCGAGTTGCACGGGAGAATGTGAAAGGTGTTCATATGTAGTAAAAACCTGAGAAATCCGTCCGTTTTCGTCATTTGTTATCGAATCGACTTAAAGCCAGATCGTCACATGGGCCACACTTCTCTCTGAAACGGTTGTACTTATCGTCTTCAAAGCTATGTCGCGTGCTGCGGTATGCGGAGACACTAAAAGCACCATTGTAGAACACAGATGTAGCTTCTAAGATGATGTAATAGCCAGTAAGAAATAGTACAATTCAAGTTTTAGGAATCGGTAATTGACTTTTTACCATTGTTTGGTGCCTTGGACGTGAGCTAGGAACTTAAGATTTTACATGCAGGAGGACTAGCAGCCGAGTTGCACGGGAGAATGTGTAAAGTGTTGATATGTAGTAAAAACCTGAGAAATCCGTCCGTTTTCGTCATTTGTTATCGAATCGACTTAAAGCCAGATCGTCACATTGGCCGCTCTTCTCTCTGAAGCCGTTGTACTTATCGTGTGCAGAACTATGTCGCGTGCTGCGGTATGCAGAGACACTAAAAGCAACATAGTAGAACACAGATGACACTTCCAAGTTGATGTAATAGCCAGTAAGAAGTAGTACAATTCAAGTTTTAGTTACTGATTATTGACATTTTAGCTGGCTTTGGTGCCTTGGACATGAGCTAGGACGTTAAGATTCTGCATGAAAGGAGGACTAGCAGCCGAGTTACACAGGAGAATGTGAAAAGTGTTTATATGTAGTAAAAACCTGAGAAATCTGTCCGTTATCGTCATTTGTTATCAAATCGACTTAAAGCCAGATCGTCACATTGGCTGCTCTTCTCTCTGAAACGGTTGTACTTATCGTCTGGAGAGCTTTGTCGCGTGCTGCGGTATGCGGAGACACTAAATGCACCATAGTAGAACACAGATGAAGCTTCTAAGATGATGTAATAGCCAGTAAGAAGTAGTACAATTCAAGTTTTAGGTATCGATTATTGACTTTTTAGCTGGCTTTGGTGCCTTGGACATGAGCTAGGACCTTAAGATTCTGCATGAAAGGAGGACTAGCAGCCGAGTTGCACGGGAGAATGTGAAAAGTGTTCAAATAGATTAAAAACCTGAGAAATCCGTCCATTTTCGTCATTTTTATCGAATCGACTTAAAGCCAAATCGTCACATTGGCCGCTCTGCTCTCTGAAACGGTTGTACTTATCGCCTAAAAGCTATGTCGCGAACGGCGGTATTCGGAGACACTAAAAGCACCATAGTAGAACACAGATGTAGCTTCTAAGATGATGTAATAGCCAGTAAGAAATAGTACAATTCAAGTTTTAGGAATCGGTTATTGACTTTTTACCCTTGTTTGGTGCCTTGGACATGAGCTAGGAACTTAAGATTTTACATGCAGGAGGACTAGCAGCCGAGTTGCACGGGACAATGTGTAAAGTGTTCATATGTAGTAAAAACCTGAGAAATCCGTCCGTTTTCGTCATTTGTTATCGAATCGACTTAAAGCCAGATCGTCACATCGGCCGCTCTTCTCTCTGAAACGGTTGTACTTATCGTCTGCAAAGCTATGTCGCGTGCTGCGGTATGCGGAGACACTAAAAGCACCATAGTAGAACACATATGAAGCTTCTAAGTTGATGTAATAGCCAGTAAGAAGTAGTACAATTCAATTTAAAGGTATCGATTATTGACTTCTTAGATGGATTTGTTGCCTTGGACATGAGCTAGGACCTTAAGATTCTGCATGAAAGGAGGACTAGCAGCCGAGTTGCATCGGACAATGTGAAAAGTGTTCATACGTAGTAAAAACCTGAGAAATCCGTCCCTTTTCGTCATTTGTTATCGAATCGACTTAAAGCCAGATCGTCACATTGGCAGCTCTTCTCTCTGAAACGATTGTACTTATCGTCTTCAAAGCTATGTCGCGTGCTGCGGTATGCGGAGACACTAAGAGCACCATAGTATAACACAGATGAAGCTTCTAAGTTGATGTGAAAGCCAGTAAGAAGTAGTACAATTCAAGTTTTAGGTATTGATTATTGACTTTTTAGCTGGCTTTGGTGCCTTGGACATGAGCTAGGACCTTAAGATTCTGCATGAAAGGAGGACTAGCAGCCGAGTTGCACGGGAGAATTTGAGAAGTGTTCATATGTAGTAAAAACCTGAGAAATCCGTCCGTTTTCGTCATTTGTTATCGAATCGACTTAAAGCCAGATTGTCACATTGGCCGCTCTTCTCTCTGAAACGGTTGTACTTATCGTCTGCAAAGCTATGTCGCGTGCTGCGGTATGCGGAGACACTAAAAGCACCATAGTAGAACACATATGAAGCTTCTAATTTGATGTAATAGCCAGTAAGAAGTAGTACAATTCAAGTTTAAGGTATCGATTATCGACTTCTTAGATGGATTTGGTGCCTTGGACATGAGCTAGGACTTAAAGATTCTGCATGAAAAGAGGACTAGCTGCCGAGTTGCATGGGACAATATGAAAAGTGTTCATATGTAGTAAAAACCTGAGAAATCCGTCCGTTATCGTCATTTGTTATCGAATCGCCTTAAAGCCAGATCGTCACATTTGCCGCTCTTCTCTCTGAAACGGTTGTACTTATCGTCTGCAAAGCTATGTCGCGTGCTGCGGTATGCGGAGACACTGAAAGCACCATAGTAGAACACAGATTAAGCATCTAAGTTGATGTAATAGCCAGTAAGAAGTAGTACAATTCAAGTTTTAGGTATCGATTATAGACTTTTTAGCTGGCTTTGGTGCCTTGGACATGAGCTAGGACCTTAAGATTCTGCATGAAAGGAGGACTAGCAGCCGAGTTGCACGGGAGAATGTGAAAAGTGTTCATATGTAGTAAAAACCTGAGAAATCCGTCCGTTTTCGTCATTTGTTATCGAATCGACTTAAAGCCAGATCGTCATATTGGCCGCTCTTCTCTCTGAAACGGTTGTACTTATCGTCTGCAAAGCTATGTCGTATGCTGCGGTATGCGGAGACACTAAAACCACCATAGTAGAACACATATGAAGCTTCTAAGATGATGTAATAGCCAGTAAGAAGTAGGACAGTTCAAGTTTTAGGTATCGATTATTGACTTTTTTGCTGGCTTTGGTGCCTTGGAGATGAGCTTGGACCTTAAGATTCTGGATGAAAGGAGGAGTAGCAGCCGAGTTGCACGGGAGAATGTGAAAAGTGTTCATATGTAGTAAAAACCTGAGAAATCCGTCCGTTTTCGTCATTTGTTATTGAATCGACTTCAAGCCAGATCGTCACATTGGCCGCTCTTCTCTCTGAAACGGTTGTACTTATCGTCTGCAAAGCTATGTCGTATGCTGCGGTAGGCGGAGACACTAAAACCACCACAGTAGAACACAGATGAAGCTTCTAATTTGATGTAATAGCCAGTAAAAAGTAGTACAATTCAAGTTAAAGGTATCGATTATTGACTTCCTAGTTGGATTTGTTGCCTTGGACATGAGCTAGGACCTTAAGAATCTGCATGAAAGGAGGACTAGCAGCCCAGTTGCAGGGGAGAATGTGAAAAGTGTTCATATGTAGTAAGAACCTGAGAAATCCGTCCGTTTTCGTCATTTGTCATCGAATCGACTTAAAGCCAGATCGTCACATTGGCCGCTCGTCTCTCTGAAACGGTTGTACTTATCGTCTTCAAAGCTATGTCGCGTGCTGCGGTATGCGGAGACACTGAAAGCACCATAGTAGAACACAGATGAAGCTTCTAAGTTGATGTAATAGCCAGTAAGAAGTAGTACAATTCAAGTTTTAGGTATCGATTATTGACTTCTTAGCTGGCTTTGGTGCCTTGGACATGAGCTAGGACCTTAAGATTCTGCATGAAAGGAGGACTAGCAGCCGCGTTGGATGGGAGAATGTGAAATGTGTTCATATGTAGTAGAAACCTGAGAAATCCGTCCGATTTCGTCATTTGTTATCGAATCGACTTAAAGCCCGATCGTCACATTGGCCGCTCTTCTCTCTCAAACGGTTGTACTTATCGTCTGCAAAGCTATGTCGTATGCCGCGGTAGGCGGAGACACTAAAACCACCACAGTAGAACACAGATGAAGCTTCTAATTTGATGTAATAGCCAGTAAGAAGTAGTACAATTCCAGTTTTAGTTAATGATTATTGACTTTTAAGCTGGCTTTGATGCCTTGGACATGAGCTAGGACCTTAAGAATCTGCATGAAAGGAGGATTAGCAGCCGAGTTGCACGGGACAATGTGAAAAGTGCTCATATGTAGTAAAAACCTGAGAAATCTGTCCCTTTTCGTCATTTGTTATCGAATCGACTTAAAGCCAGATCGTCACATTGGCCGCTCTTCTCTCTGAAACGGTTGTACTTATCGTCTTCAAAGCTATGTCGCGTGCTGCGGTATGCGGAGACACTAAAAGCACCATAGTAGAACACAGATGAAGCTTCTAAGTTGATGTAATAGCCAGTAAGAAATAGTACAATTCAAGTTTTAGGTATCGAGTATTGATTTTTTAGCTGGCTTTGGTGCCTTGGACATGAGCTAGGATCTTAAGATTCTGCATGAAAAGGAGGACTAGCAGCCGAGTTGCACGGGACAATGTGAAAAGTGTTCATACGTAGTAAAAACCTGAGAAATCCGTCCCTTTTCGTCATTTGTTATCGAATCGACTTAAAGCCAGATCGTCACATTGGCCGCTCTTCTCTCTGAAACGGTTGTACTTATCGTCTTCAAAGCTATGTCGCGTGCTGCGGTAGGCGGAGACACTAAAAGCACCATAGTACAACACAGATGAAGCTTCTAAGTTGATGTGATAGCCAGTAAGAAGTAGTACAATTCAAGTTTTAGGTATTGATTATTGATTTTTAGCTGGCTTTGGTGCCTTGGACATGAGCTAGGACCTTAAGATTCTGCATGAAAGGAGGACTAGCAGCCGCGTTGTACGGGAGAATGTGAAATGTGTTTATATGTAGTAAAAACCTGAGAAATCCGTCCGTTTTCGTCATTTGTTATCAAATCGACTTAAAGCCAGATCGTCACATTGGCTGCTCTTCTCTCTGAAACGGTTGTACTTATCGTCTGGAAAGCTTTGTCGCGTGCTGCGGTATGCGGAGACACTAAAAGCACCATAGTAGAACACAGATGAAGCTTCTAAGATGATGTAGTAGCCAGTAAGAAGTAGTACAATTCAAGTTTTAGGTATTGATTATTGACTTTTTAGCTGGCTTTGGTGCCTTGGACATGAGCTAGGACCTTAAGATTCTGCATGAAAGGAGGACTAGCAGCCCAGTTGCAGGGGAGAATGTGAAAAGTGTTCATATGTAGTAAGAACCTGAGAAATCCGTCCGTTTTCGTCATTTGTTATCGAATCGACTTAAAGCCAGATCGTCACATTGGCCGCTCGTCTCTCTGAAACGGTTGTACTTATCGTCTTCAAAGCTATGTCGCGTGCTGCGGTATGCGGAGACACTGAAAGCACCATAGTAGAACACAGATGAAGCTTCTAAGTTGATGTAATAGCCAGTAAGAAGTAGTACAATTCAAGTTTTAGGTATCGATTATTGACTTCTTAGCTGGCTTTGGTGCCTTGGACATGAGCTAGGACCTTAAGATTCTGCATGAAAGGAGGACTAGCAGCCGCGTTGGATGGGAGAATGTGAAATGTGTTCATATGTAGTAGAAACCTGAGTAATCCGTCCGTTTTCGTCATTTGTTATCGAATCGACTTAAAGCCCGATCGTCACATTGGCCGCTCTTCTCTCTCAAACGGTTGTACTTATCGTCTGCAAAGCTATGTTGCGTGCTGCGGTATGCGGAGACACTAAAAGCACCATAGTAGAACACAGATGAAGCTTCTATGATGATGTAATAGCCAGTAAGAAGTAGTACAATTAAAGTTTGAGGTATCGGTTATTGACTTTTTAGCTGGCTTTGGTCCCTTGGACATGAGCTAGGACCTTAAGATTCTGCATGGAAGGAGGACTAGCAGCCGAGTTGCACGGGAGAATGTGAAAAGAGTTCATATGTAGTAAAAACCTGAGAAATCCGTCCCTTTTCGTCATTTGTTATCGAATCGACTTAAAGCCAGATCGTCACATTGGCCGCTCTTCTCTCTGAAACGGTTGTACTTATCGTCTGCAAAGCTATGTCGCGTGCTGCGGTATGCGGAGACACTAAAAGCACCATAGTAGAACACAGATGAAGCTTCTAAGTTGATGTAATAGTCAGTAAGAAGTAGTACAATTCAAGTTTTAGGTATCGATTATTGATTTTTTAGCTGGCTTTGATGCCTTGGACATGAGCTAGGATCTTAAGATTCTGCATGAAAAGGAGGACTAGCAGCCGAGTTGCACGGGACAATGTGAAAAGTGTTCATACGTAGTAAAAACCTGAGAAATCCGTCCCTTTTCGTCATTTGTTATCGAATCGACTTAAAGCCAAATCGTCACATTGGCCGCTCTTCCCTCTGAAACGGTTGTACTTATCGTCTGCAAAGCTATGTCGCGTGCTGCGGTATGCGGAGACACTAAAAGCACCATAGTAGAACACAGATGAAGCTTCTAAGTTGATGTAATAGCCAGTAAGAAGTAGTAGAATTCAAGTTTTAGGTATCGATTATTGACTTTTTAGCTGGCTTTGGTGCCTTGGACATGAGCTAGGACCTTAAGATTCTGCATGAAAGGAGGACTAGCAGCCGCGTTGGATAGGAGAATGTGAAAAGTGTTCATATGTAGTAAAAACCTGAGAAATCCGTCCGTTTTCGTCATTTGTTATCGAATCGACTTAAAGCCAGATTGTCACATTGGCCGCTCTTCTCTCTGAAACGGTTGTACTTATCGCCTGCAAAGCTATGTCGCGTGCTGCGGTATGCGGAGACACTAAAAGCACCATAGTAGAACACATATGAAGCTTCTATGATGATGTAATAACCAGTAAGAAGTAGTACAATTAAAGTTATAGGTATCGATTATCGTCTTCTTAGATGGATTTGGTGCCTTGGACATGAGCTAGGACTTAAAGATTCTGCATGAAAAGAGGACTAGCTGCCGAGTTGCATGGGACAATATGAAAAGTGTTCATATGTAGTAAAAACCTGAGAAATCCGTCCGTTTTCGTCATTTGTTATCGAATCGCCTTAATGCCAGAACGTCACTTGGCCGCTCTTCTCTCTGAAACGGTTGTACTTATCGTCTGCAAAGCTATGTCGCGTGCTGCGGTATGCGGAGACACTGAAAGCACCATAGTAGAACACAGATTAAGCATCTAAGTTGATGTAATAGCCAGTAAGAAGTAGTACAATTCAAGTTTTAGGTATCGATTATTGACTTTTTAGCTGGCTTTGGTGCCTTGGACATGAGCTAGGACCTTAAGATTCTGCATGAAAGGAGGACTAGCAGCCGAGTTGCACGGGAGAATGTGAAAAGTGTTCATATGTAGTAAAAACCTGAGAAATCCGTCCGTTTTCGTCATTTGTTATCGAATCGACTTAAAGCCAGATCGTGATATTGGCCGCTCTTCTCTCTGAAACGGTTGTACTTATCGTCTGCAAAGCTATGTCGTATGCTGCGGTAGGCGGAGACACTAAAACCACCACAGTAGAACACAGATGAAGCTTCTAATTTGATGTAATAGCCAGTAAGAAGTAGTACAATTCCAGTTTTAGGTAATGATTATTGACTTTTAAGCTGGCTTTGATGCCTTGGACATGAGCTAGGACCTTAAGAATCTGCATGAAAGGAGGATTAGCAGCCGACTTGCACGGGACAATGTGAAAAGTGCTCATATGTAGTAAAAACCTGAGAAATCCGTCCGTTTTCGTCAATTGTTATCGAATCGACTTAAAGCCAGATCGTCACATTGGCCGCTCTTCTCTCTGAAACGGTTGTACTTATCGTCTTCAAAGCTATGTCGCGTGCTGCGGTATGCGGAGACACTAAAAGCACCATAGTAGAACACAGATGAAGCTTCTAAGTTGATGTAATAGCCAGTAAGAAGTAGTACAATTCAAGTTTTAGGTATCGATTATTGATTTTTTAGCTGGCTTTGGTGCCTTGGACATGAGCTAGGATCTTAAGATTCTGCATGAAAAGGAGGACTAGCAGCCGAGTTGCACGGGACAATGTGAAAAGTGTTCATACGTAGTAAAAACCTGAGAAATCCGTCCCTTTTCGTCATTTGTTATCGAATCGACTTAAAGCCAGATCGTCACATTGGCCGCTCTTCTCTCTGAAACGGTTGTACTTATCGTCTTCAAAGCTATGTCGCGTGCTGCGGTATGCGGAGACACTAAAAGCACCATAGTACAACACAGATGAAGCTTCTAAGTTGATGTGATAGCCAGTAAGAAGTAGTACAATTCAAGTTTTAGGTATTGATTATTGACTTTTTAGCTGGCTTTGGTGCTTTGGACATGAGCTAGGAACTAAAGATTCTGCATGAAAGGAGGACTAGCAGCCGCGTTGTACGGGAGAATGTGAAATGTGTTCATATGTAGTAAAAACCTGAGAAATCCGTCCGTTTTCGTCATTTGTTATCAAATCGACTTAAAGCCAGATCGTCACATTGGCTGCTCTTCTCTCTGAAACGGTTGTACTTATCGTCTGGAAAGCTTTGTCGCGTGCTGCGGTATGCGGAGACACTAAAAGCACCATAGTAGAACACAGATGAAGCTTTTAAGATGATGTAGTAGCCAGTAAGAAGTAGTACAATTCAAGTTTTAGGTATCGATTATTGACTTTTTAGCTGGCTTTGGTGCCTTGGACATGAGCTAGGACCTTAAGATTCTGCATGAAACTAGGACTAGCAGCCGAGTTGCACGGGAGAATGTGAAAAGTGTTCATATGTAGTAAAAACCTGAGAAATCCGTCCGTTTTCGTCATTTGTTATCGAATCGACTTAAAGCCAGATCGTCACATTGGCCGCTCGTCTCTCTGAAACGGTTGTACTTATCGTCTTCAAAGCTATGTCGCGTGCTGCGGTATTCGGAGACACTGAAAGCACCATAGTAGAACACAGATGAAGCTTCTAAGTTGATGTAATAGCCAGTAAGAAGTAGTACAATTCAAGTTTTAGGTATCGATTATTGACTTCTTAGCTGGCTTTGGTGCCTTGGACATGAGCTAGGACCTTAAGATTCTGCATGAAAGGAGGACTAGCAGCCGAGTTGCACGGGAGAATGTGAAAAGTGTTCATATGTAGTAAAAACCTGAGAAATCCGTCCGTTTTCGTCATTTGTTATCGAATCGACTTAAAGCCAGATCGTCACATTGGCCGCTCTTCTCCCTGAAACGTTTCTACTTATCGTCTGCAAAGCTATGTCGCGTGCTGCGGCATGCGGAGACACTAAAAGCACCATAGTAGAACGCAGATGAAGCTTCTAAGTTGATGTAATAGCCAGTAAGAAGTAGTACAATTCAAATTTTAGGTATCGATTATTGACTTTTTTGCTGTTTGGTGCCTTGGACATGAGCTAGGACCTTAAGATTCTGCATGAAAGGAGGACTAGCAGCCGCGTTGGATGGGAGAATGTGAAATGTGTTCATATGTAGTAGAAACCTAAGAAATCCGTCCGTTTTCGTCATTTGTTATCGAATCGACTTAAAGCCCGATCGTCACATTGGCCGCTCTTCTCTCTCAAACGGTTGTACTTATCGTCTGCAAAGCTATGTCGCGTGCTGCGGTATGCGGAGACAATAAAATCACCATACTAGAACACAGATGAAGCTTCTAAGTTGAATTGATAGCCCGTAATAAGTAGTACAATTCAAGTTTTAGGTATCGATTATTGACTTCTTAGATGAATTTTGGTGCCTTGGACATGAGCTAGGACCTTACGATTCTGCATGAAAGGAGGACTAGCAGCCGAGTTGCACGGGACAATATGAAAAGTGTTCATATGTAGTAAAAACCTGAGAAATCCGTCCGTTTTCGTCATTTGTTATCGAGTCGCCTTAAAGCCAGATCGTCACAGTTGCCGCTCTTCTCTCTGAAACGGTTGTACTTATCGTCTGCAAAGCTATGTTGCGTGCTGCGGTATGCGGAGACACTAAAAGCACCATAGTAGAACACAGATGAAGCTTCTATGATGATGTAATAGCCAGTAAGCAGTAGTACAATTCAAGTTTGAGGTATCGTTTATTGACTTTTTAGCTGGCTTTGGTCCCTTGGACATGAGCTAGGACCTTAAGATTCTGCATGGAAGGAGGACTAGCAGCCGAGTTGCACGGGAGAATGTGAAAAGTGTTCATATGTAGTAAAAACCTGAGAAATCCGTCCGTTTTCGTCATTTGTTATCGAATCGACTTAAAGCCAGATCGTCACATTGGCCGCTCTTCTCTCTGAAACGGTTGTACTTATCGTCTGCAAAGCTATGTCGCGTGCTGCGGTATGCGGAGACACTAAAAGCACCATAGTAGAACACAGATGAAGCTTCTAATTTGATGTAATAGCCAGTAAGAAGTAGTACAATTCAAGTTTTAGGTACTGATTATTGACTTTTTAGCTGGCTTTGGTGCCTTGGACATGAGCTAGGACCTTAAGATTCTGCATGAAAGGAGGACTAGCAGCCGAGTTGCACGGGACAATGTGAAAAGTGTTCATATGTAGTAAAAACCTGAGAAATCCGTCCGTTTTCGTCATTTGTTATCGAATCGACTTAAAGCCAGATCGTCACATTGGCCGCTCTTCTCTCTGAAACGGTTGTACTTATCGTCTTCAAAGCTATGTCGCGTGCTGCGGTATGCGGAGACACTAAAAGCACCATAGTAGAACACAGATGAAGCTTCTAAGTTGATGTAATAGCCAGTAAGAAGTAGTACAATTCAAGTTTTAGGTATCGATTATTGACTTTTTAGCTGGCTTTGGTGCCTTGGACATGAGGTAGGACCTTAAGATTCTGCATGAAAGGAGGATCAGCAGCCGAGTTGCACGGGAGAATGTGAAAAGTGTTCATATGTAGTAAAAACCTGAGAAATCCATCCGTTTTTGTCATTTGTTATCGAATCGACTTAAAGCCAGATCGACACATTGGCCGCTCTTCTCTCTGAAACGGTTGTACTTATCGTCTGCAAAGCTATGTCGTATGCTGCGGTATGCGGAGACACTAAAAGCACCATAGTAGAACACAGGTGAAGCTTCTAATTTGAAGTAATAACCAGTAAGAAGTAGTACAATTCAAGTTTAGGTATTGATTATTGACTTTTAAGCTGGCTTTGATGCCTTGGACATGAGCTAGGACCTTAAGAATCTGCATGAAAGGAGGATTAGCAGCCGAGTTGCACGGGAGAATGTGAAAAGTGTTCATATGTAGTAAAAACCTGAGAAATCCGTCCGTTTTCGTCATTTGTTATCGAATCGACTTAAAGCCACATCGTCACATTGGCCGCTCTTCTCTCTGAAACAGTTGTACTTATCGTCTTCAAAGCTATGTCGCGTGCTGCGGTATGCGGAGACACTAAAAGCACCATAGTAGAACACAGATGAAGCTTCTAAGTTGATGTAATAGCCAGTAAGAAGTAGTACAATTCAAGTTTTAGGTATCGATTATTGATTTTTTAGCTGGCTTTGGTGCCTTGGACATGAGCTAGGACCTTAAGATTCTGCATCAAAAGGAGGACTAGCAGCCGAGTTGCACGGGACAATGTGAAAAGTGTTCATATGTAGTAAAAACCTGAGAAATCCGTCCGTTTTCGTCATTTGTTATCGAATCGACTTAAAGCCAGATCGTCACATTGGCCGCTCTTCTCTCTGAAACGGTTGTACTTATCGTCTGCAAAGCTATGTCGTATGCTGCGGTAGGCGGAGGCACTAAAACCACCACAATTGAACACAGATGAAGCTTCTAATTTGATGTAATAGCCAGTAAGAAGTAGTACAATTCAAGTTTTCGGTATCGATTATTGGCTTTTTAGCTGGCTTTGGTGCCTTGGACATGAGCTAGGACCTTAAGATTCTGCATGAAAGGAGGACTAGCAGCCGCGTTGTACGGGAGAATGTGAAAAGTGTTCATATGTAGTAAAAACCTGAGAAATCCGTCCGTTTTCGTCATTTGTTATCGAATCGACTTAAAGCCAGATCGACACATTGGCTGCTCTTCTCTCTGAAACGGTTGAACTTATCGTCTGGAAAGCTTTTCCGCGTGCTGCGGTATGCGGAGACACTAAAAGCACCATAGTAGAACACAGATGAAGCTTCTAAGATGATGTAATAGCCAGTAAGAAGTAGTACAATTCAAGTTTTAGGTATCGATTATATACTTTTTAGCTGGCTTTGGTGCCTTGGACATGAGCTAGGACCTTAAGATTCTGCATGAAAGGAGGACTAGCAGCCGAGGTGCACGGGAGAATGTGAAAAGTGTTCATATGTCGTAAAAACCTGAGAAATCCGTCCGTTTTCGTCATTTGTTATCGAATCGACTTAAAGCCAGATCGCCACATTGGCCCCTCTTTTCTCTGAAACGGTTGTACTTATCGTCTGCAAAGCTATGTCGCGTGCTGCGGTGTGCGGAGACACTAAAAGCACCATGGTAGAACACAGATGAAGCTTCTAAGTTGATGTAATATCCAGTAAGAAGTAGTACAATTCAAGTTTTAGGTATCGATTATTGACTTTTTATCTGGCTTTGGTGCCTTGGACATGAGCTAGGACCTTAAGATTCTGCATGAAAGGAGGACTAGCAGCCGCGTTGCACGGGAGAATGTGAAATGTGTTCATATGTAGTAGAAACCTGAGAAATCCGTCCGTTTTCGTCATTTGTTATCGAATCGACTTAAAGCCAGATCGTCACATTAGCCCCTCTTTTATCTGAAACGGTTGTACTTATCGTCTGCAAAGCTATGTCGCGTCCTGCGGTATGCGGAGACACTAAAAGCACCATATTAGAACACAGATGAAGCTTCTATGATGATGTAATAGCCAGTAAGAAGTAGTACAATTCAAGTTTTAGGTATCGATTATTGACTTTTTAGCTGGCTTTGGTGCCTTGGACATGAGCTAGGACCTTAAGATTCTGCATGAAAGGAGGACTAGCAGCCGCGTTGGATAGGAGAATGTGAAAGGTGTTCATATGTAGTAAAAACCTGAGAAATCCGTCCGTTTTCGTCATTTGTTATCGAATCGACTTAAAGCCAGATCGTCACATTGGCCGCTCTTCTCTCTGAAACGGTTGTACTTATCGCCTGCAAAGCTATGTCGCGTGCTGCGGTATGCGGAGACTCTAAAAGCACCATAATAGAACACAGATGAAGCTTCTAAGTTGATGGAATAGCCAGTAAGAAGTAGTACAATTCAAGTATTAGGTATCGATTACTGACTATTTAGCTGGCTTTGGTGCCTTGGACATGAGCTAGGACCTTAAGATTCTGCATGAATGGAGGACTAGCAGCCGAGTTGCAAGGGAGAATGTGAAAAGTATTCATATGTAGTAAAAAAATGAGAAATCCGTCCGTTTTAGTCATTTGTTATCGAATCGACTTTAAGCCACATCGTCACATTGGCCGCTCTTCTCTCTGAAACGGTTGTACTTATCGTCTTCAAAGCTATGTCGCGTGCTGCGGTATGCGGAGACACTAAAAGCACGATAGTAGAACACAGATGAAGCTTCTAAGTTGATGTAGTAGCCAGTAAGAAGTAGTACAATTCAAGTTTTAGGTATCGATTATTGATTTTTTAGCTGGCTTTGGTGCCTTGGACATGAGCTAGGACCTTAAGATTCTGCATCAAAATGAGGACTAGCAGCCGAGTTGCACGGGACAATGTGAAAAGTGTTCATATGTAGTAAAAACCTGAGAAATCCGTCCGTTTTCGTCATTTGTTATCGAATCGACTTAAAGCCAGATCGTCACATTGGCTGCTCTTCTCTCTGAAACGGTTGTACTTATCGTCTGCAAAACTATGTCGCGTGCTGCGGTATGAGGAGAAACTAAAAGCACCGTAGTAGAACACAGATGAAGCTTCTAAGTTGATGTAATATCCAGTAAGAAGTAGTACAGTTCAAGTTTTAGGTACTTATTATTGGCTTTTTAGCTGGCTTTGGTGCCGTGGACATGAGCTAGGACCTTAAGATTCTGCATGAAAGGAGGACTAGCAGCCGCGTTGCACGGGAGAATGTGAAATGTGTTCATATGTAGTAGAAACCTGAGAAATCCGTCCGTTTTCGTCATTTGTTATCGAATCGACTTAAAGCCCGATCGTCACATTGGCCGCTCTTCTCTCTGAAACGGTTGTACTTATCGTCTTCAAAGCTATGTCGCGTACTGCGGTATGCGGAGACAATAAAATCACCATAGTAGAACACAGATGAAGCTTCTAAGTCGATGTAATAGCCAGTAGGAAGTAGTACAATTCCAGTTTTAGGTACTGATTATTGACTTTTTAGCTGGCTTTGGAGCCTTGGACATGAGCTAGGACCTTAAGATTCTGCATGAAAGGAGGACGAGCAGCCGAGTTGCACGGGAGAATGTGAAAAGTGTTCATATGTAGTAAAAACCTGAGAAATCCGTCCGTTTTCGTCATTTGTTATCGAATCGACTTAAAGCCAGATCGTCACATTGGCTGCTCTTCTCTCTGAAACGGTTGTACTTATCGTCTGCAAAACTATGTCGCGTGCTGCGGTATGCGGAGAAACTAAAAGCACCGTAGTAGAACACAGATGAAGCTTCTAAGTTGATGTAATAACCAGTAAGAAGTAGTACAGTTCAAGTTTTAGGTACTTATTATTGGCTTTTTAGCTGGCTTTGGTGCCGTGGACATGAGCTAGGACCTTAAGATTCTGCATGAAAGGAGGACTAGCAGCCGCGTTGCACGGGAGAATGTGAAATGTGTTCATATGTAGTAGAAACCTGAGAAATCCGTCCGTTTTCGTCATTTGTTATCGAATCGACTTAAAGCCAGATCGTCACATTGGCCGCTCTTCTCTCTGAAACGGTTGTACTTATCGCCTGCAAAGCTATGTCGCGTGATGCGGTATGCGGAGACACTAAAAGCACCATAGTAGAACACAGATGAAGCTTCTAAGTTGATGTAATAGCCAGTAAGAAGTAGTACAATTCAAGTTTTAGGTATCGATTATTGACTTTTCAGCTGGCTTTGGTGTCTTGGACATGAGCTAGGACATTAAGATTCTGCATTAAAGGAGAACTAGCAGCCGAGTTGCACGGGAGAATGTGAAAAGTATTCATATGTAGTAAAAACCTGAGATATCCGTCCGTTTTCGTAATTTGTTATCGAATCGACTTAAAGCCAGATCGTCACATTGGCCGCTCTACTCTCTGAAACGGTTGTACTTATCGTCTTCAAAGCTATGTCGCGTGCTGCGGTATGCGGAGACACTAAAAGCACCATAGTAGAACACAGATAAAGCTTCTAAGTTGATGTAATAGCCAGTAAGAAGTAGTACAATTCAAGTTTTAGGTATCGATTATTGATTTTTTAGCTGGCTTTGGTGCCTTGGACATGAGCTAAGACCTTAAGATTCTGCATCAAAAGGAGGACTAGCAGCCGAGTTGCACAGGACAATGTGAAAAGTGTTCATATGTAGTAAAAACCTGAGACATCCGTCCGTTTTCGTCATTTGTTATCGAATCGACTTAAAGCCAGATCGTCACATTGGCCGCTCTTCTGTCTGAAACGGTTGTACTTATCGTCTGCAAAGCTATGTCGCGTGCTGCGGTATGCGGAGACACTAAAAGCACCATAGTAGAACACAGATGAAGCTTCTAAGTTGATGTGATAGCCAGTAAGAAGTAGTACAATTCCAGTTTTAGGTATCGATTATTGACTTTTTAGCTGGCTTTGGTGCCTTGGACATGAGCTAGGACCTTAAGATTCTGCATGAAAGGAGGACTAGCAGCCGAGTTGCACGGGAGAATGTGAAAAGTGTTCATATGTAGTAAAAACCTGAGAAATCCGTCCGTTTTCGTCATTTGTTATCGAATCGACTTAAAGCCAGATCGTCACATTGGCCCCTTTTTTCTCTGAAACGGTTGTACTTATCGTCTGCAAAGCTATGTCGCGTGCTGCGGTGTGCGGAGACACTAAAAGCACCATGGTAGAACACAGATGAAGCTTCTAAGTTGATGTAATAGCCAGTAAGAAGTAGTACAATTCAAGTTTTAGGTATCGATTATTGACTTTTTAACTGGCTTTGGAGCCTTGGACATGAGCTAGGACCTTAAGATTCTGCATGAAAGGAGGACTAGCAGCCGCGTTGCACGGGAGAATGTGAAATGTGTTCATATGTAGTAGAAACCTGAGAAATCCGTCCGTTTTCGTCATTTGTTATAGAATCGACTTAAAGCCCGATCGTCACATTGGCCGCTCTTCTCTCTGAAACGGTTGTACTTATCGTCTTCAAAGCTATGTCGCGTGCTGCGGTATGCGGAGACAATAAAATCACCATAGCACAACACAGATGAAGCTTCTAAGTCGATGTAATAGCCAGTAAGAAGTAGTATAATTCAAGTTTTAGGTACTTATTATTGACTTTTTAGCTGGCTTTGGTGCCTTGGACATGAGCTAGGACCTTAAGATTCTGCATCAAAAGGAGGACTAGCAGCCGAGTTGCACGGGACAATGTGAAAAGTGTTCATATGTAGTAAAAACCTGAGAAATCCGTCCGTTTTCGTCATTTGTTATCGAATCGATTTAAAGCCAGATCGTCACATTGGCTGCTCTTCTCTATGAAACGGTTGTACTTATCGTCTGGAAAGCTTTGTCGCGTGCTGCGGTATGCGGAGACACTAAAAGCACCATAGTAGAACACAGATGAAGCTTCTAAGATGATGTAATAGCCATTAAGAAGTAGTACAATTCAAGTTTTAGGTATGGATTATTGACTTTTTAGCTGGCTTTGGTGCCGTGGGCATGAGCTAGGACCTTTAGATTCTGCATGAAAGGAGGACTAGCAGCCGAGTTGCACGGGAGAATGTGAAAGGTGTTCATATGTAGTAAAAACCTGAGAAATCCGTCCGTTTTCGTCATTTGTTATCGAATCGACTTAAAGCCAGATCGTCACATTGGCCGCTCTTCTCTCTGAAACGGTTGTACTTATCGTCTGCAAAGCTATGTCGCGTGCTGCGGTATGCGGAGACAATAAAATCACCATAGCAGAACACAGATGAAGCTTCTAAGTCGATGTAATAGCCAGTAAGAAGTAGTATAATTCAAGTTTTAGGTACTTATTATTGACTTTTTAGCTGGCATTGGTGCCTTGGACATGAGCTAGGACCTTAAGATTCTGCATGAAAGGAGGACTAGCAGCCGCGTTGGATAGGAGAATGTGAAAAGTGTTCATATGTAGTAAAAACCTGAGAAATCCTTCCGTTTTCGTCATTTGTTATCGAATCGACTTAAAGCCAGATCGTCACATTGGCCGCTCTTCTCTCTGAAACGGTTATACTTATCGTCTTCAAAGCTATGTCGCGTGCTGCGGTATGCGGAGACAGTAAAAGCACCATAGTAGAACACAGATGAAGCTTCTAAGTTGATGTAATAGCCAGTAAGAAGTAGTACAATTCAAGTTTTAGGTATCGATTATTGATTTTTTAGCTGGCTTTGGTGCCTTGGACATGAGCTAGGACCTTAAGATTCTAAAATCAAAACGAGGACTAGCAGCCGAGTTGCACGGGACAATGTGAAAAGTGTTCATATGTAGTAAAAACCTGAGAAATCCGTCCGTTTTCGTCATTTGTTATCGAATCGACTTAAAGCCAGATCGTCACATTGGCTGCTCTTCTCTCTGAAACGGTTGTACTTATCGTCTGGAAAGCTTTGTCGCGTGCTGCGGTATGCGGAGACACTAAAGGCACCATAGTAGAACACAGATAAAGCTTCTAAGATGATGTAATAGCCAGTAAGAAGTAGTACAATTCAAGTTTTAGGTATCGATTATTGACTTTTTAGCTGGCTTTGGTGCATGGACATGAGCTAGGACCTTAAGATTCTGCATGAAAGGAGGATTAGAAGCCGAGTTGCACGGGAGAATGTGAAAAGTGTTCATATGTAGTAAAAACCTGAGAAATCCGTCCGTTTTCGTCATTTGTTATCGAATCGACTTAAAGCCAGATCGTCACATTGGCCGCTCTTCTCTCTGAAACGGTTGTACTTATCGTCTGGAAAGCTATGTCGCGTGATGCGGTATGCGGAGACACTAAAAGCACCATAGTAGAACACAGATGAAGCTTCTAAGTTAATGTAATAGCCAGAAAGAAGTAGTACAATTCAAGTTTTAGGTATCGATTATATACTTTTTAGCTGGCTTTGTTGCCTTGGACATGAGCTAGGACCTTAACATTCTGCATGAAAGGAGGACTAGAAGCCGAGTTGCACGGGAGAATGTGGTATGTATTCATATGTAGTAAAAACCTTAGAAAAACGTCCATTTTCGTCATTTGTTATCGAATCGACTTAAAGCCAGATCGTCACATTGGCCGCTCTTCTCTCTGAAACGGTTGTACTTATCGTCTGCAAAGCTATGTCGCGTGCTGCGGTATGCGGAGACTCTAAAAGCACCATAGTAGAACACAGATGAAGCTTCTAAGTTGATGTAATAGCCAGTAAGAAGTGGTACAATTCTAGTTTTAGGTATGGATTATTGACTTTTTAGCTGGCTTTGGTGCCTTGGACATGAGCTAGGACCTTAAGATTCTGCATGAAAGGAGGACTAGCAGCCGAGTTGCACGGGAGAATGTGAAAAGTATTCATATGTAGTAAAAACCTGAGAAATCCGTCCGTTTTCGTCATTTGTTATCGAATCGACTTAAAGCCAGATCGTCACATTGGCCGCTCTTCTCTCTGAAACGGTTGTACTTATCGTCTTCAAAGCTATGTCGCGTGCTGCGGTATGCGGAGACACTAAAAGCACCATAGTAGAACACAGATGAAGCTTCTAAGATGATGTAATAGACAGTAAGAAGTAGTACAATTTAAGTTTTAGGTATCGATTATTGACTTTTTTGCTGGCTTTGGTGCCTTGGACATGAGCTAGGACCTTAAGATTCTGCATGAAAGGAGGACTAGCAGCCGAGTTGCAGGGGAGAATGTGAAAAGTGTTCATATGTAGTAAAAACCTAAGAAATCCGTCCGTTTTCGTCATTTGTTATCGAATCGACTTAAAGCCAGATCGTCACATTGGCCGCTCTTCTCTCTGAAACGGTTGTACTTATCGTCTGCAAAGCTATGTCGCGTGCTGCGGTATGCGGACCCACTAAAATCAACATAGTAGAACACAGATGAATCTTCCAAGTTGATGTAATAGACAATAAGAAGTAGTACAATTCAAGTTTTAGGTATGGATTATTGACTTTTTAGCTGGCTTTGGTGTCTTGGGCATGAGCTAGGACCTTAAGATTCTGCATGAAAGGAGGACTAGCAGCAGAGTTGCACGGGAGAATGTGAAAGGTGTTCATATGTAGTAAAAACCTGAGAAATCCGTCCGTTTTCGTCATTTGTTATCGAATCGACTTAAAGCCAGATAGTCACATTGGCCGCTCTTCTCTCTGAAACGGTTGTACTTATCGTCTGCAAAGCTATGTCGCGTGCTGCGGTATGCGGAGACACTAAAAGCACCATAGTAGAACACAGATGAAGCTTCTATGATGATGTAATAGCCATTAAGAAGTAGTACAATTCAAGTTTTAGGTATCGATTATTGACTTTTTAGCTGGCTTTGGTGCCTTGGACATGAGCTGGGACCTTAAGATTCTGCATGAAAGGAGGACTAGCAGCCGCGTTGGATGGGAGAATGTGAAAAGTGTTCATATGTAGTAAAAACCTGAGAAATCCGTCCGTTTTCGTCATTTGTTATCGAATCGACTTAAAGCCAGATCGTCACATTGGCCGCTCTTATCTCTGAAACGGTTGTACTTATCGTCTGCAAAGCTATGTCGCGTGATGCGGTATGCGGAGACACTAAAAGCACCATAGTAGAACACAGATGAAGCTTCTAAGTTGATGTAATAGCCAGTAAGAAGTAGTACAATTCAAGTTTTAGGTATCGATTATATACTTTTTAGCTGGCTTTGGTGCCTTGGACATGAGCTAGGACCTTAAGATTCTGCATCAAAGGAGGACTAGCAGCCGAGTTGCACGGGACAATGTGAAAAGTGTTCATATGTAGTAAAAACCTGAGAAATCCGTCCGTTTTCGTAATTTGTTATCGAATCGACTTAAAGCCAGATCGTCACATTGGCTGCTCTTCTCTCTGAAACGGTTGTACTTATCGTCTGGAAAGCTTTCTCGCGTGCTGCGGTATGCGGAGACACTAAAAGCACCATAGTAGAACACAGATGAAGCTTCTAAGATGATGTAATAGCCAGTAAGAAGTAGTACAATTCTAGTTTTAGGTATCGATTATTGACTTTTTAGCTGGCTTTGGTGCCTTGGACATGAGCTAGGACCTTTAGATTCTGCATGAAAGGAGGACTAGCAGCAGAGTTGCAGGGGAGAATGTGAAAAGTGTTCATATGTAGTAAAAACCTGAGAAATCCGTCCGTTTTCGTCATTTGTTATCGAATCGACTTAAAGCCAGATCGTCACATTGGCCGCTCTTCTCTCTGAAACGGTAGTACTTATCGTCTTCAAAACTATGTCGCGTGCTGCGGTATGAGGAGACACTAAAAGCACCATAGTAGAACACAGATGAAGCTTCTAAGTTGATGTAATAGCCAGTAAGAAGTAGTACAATTCAAGTTTTAGGTATCGATTATTGATTTTTTAGCTGGCTTTGGTGCCTTGGACATGAGCTAGGACCTTAAGATTCTGCATCAAAAGGAGGACTAGCAGCCGAGTTGCACGGGACAATGTGAAAAGTGTTCATATGTAGTGAAAACCTGAGAAATCCGTACGTTTTCGTCATTTGTTATCGAATCGACTTAAAGCCAGATCGTCACATTGGCTGCTCTTCTCTCTGAAACGGTTGTACTTATCGTCTGGAAAGCTTTGTCGCGTGCTGCGGTATGCGGAGACACTAAAAGCACCATAGTAGAACACAGATGAAGCTTCTAAGATGATGTAATAGCCAGTAAGAAGTAGTACAATTCAAGTTTTAGGTATCGATTATTGACTTTTTAGCTGGCTTTGGTGCCTTGGACATGAGCTAGGACCTTAAGATTCTGCATGAAAGGAGGACTAGCAGCCGCGTTGGATGGGAGAATGTGAAAAGTGTTCATATGTAGTAAAAACCTGAGAAATCCGTCCGTTTTCGTCATTTGTTATCGAATCGACTTAAAGCCAGATCGTCACATTGGCCGCTCTTCTCTCTGAAACGGTTGTACTTATCGCCTGCAAAGCTATGTCGCGTGATGCGGTATGCGGAGACACTAAAAGCACCATAGTAGAACACAGATGAAGCTTCTAAGTTGATGTAATAGCCAGTAAGAAGTAGTACAATTCAAGTTTTAGGTATCGATTATATACTTTTTAGCTGGCTTTGGTGCCTTGGACATGAGCTAGGACCTTAAGATTATGCATGAAAGGAGGACTAGCAGCCGCGTTGTACGGGAGAATGTGAAATGTGTTCATATGTAGTAAAAACCTGAGATATACGTCCGTTTTCGTCATTTGCTATTGAATCGACTTAAAGCCAGATCGTCACATTGGCTGCTCTTCTCTCTGAAACGGTTGTACTTATCGTCTGGAAAGCTTTGTCGCGTGCTGCGGTATGCGGAGACACTAAAAGCACCATAGTAGAACACAGATGAAGCTTCTAAGATGATGTAATAGCCAGTAAGAAGTAGTACAATTCAAGTTTTAGGTATCGATTATTGACTTTTTAGCTGGCTTTGGTGCCTTGGACATGAGCTAGGACCTTAAGATTCTGCATGAAAGGAGGACTAGCAGCCGAGTTGCACGGGAGAATGTGAAAAGTGTTCATATGTAGTAAAAACCTGAGAAATCCGTCCGTTTTCGTCATTTGTTATCGAATCGACTTAAAGCCAGATCGTCACATTGGCCCCTCTTTTCTCTGAAACGGTTGTACTTATCGTCTGCAAAGCTATGTCGCGTACTGCGGTGTGCGGAGACACTAAAAGCACCATGGTAGAACACAGATGAAGCTTCTAAGTTGATGTAATAGCCAGTAAGATGTAGTACAATTCAAGTTTTAGGTATCGATTATTGACTTTTTAGCTGGCTTTGGTGCATTGGACATGAGCTAGGACCTTAAGATTCTGCATTAAAGGAGGACTAGCAGCCGAGTTGCACGGGAGAATGTGAAAAGTATTCATATGTAGTAAAAATCTGAGAAATCCGTCCGTTTTCGTGATTTGTTATCGAATCGACTTAAAGCCAGATCGTCACATTGGCCGCTCTTCTCTCTGAAACGGTTGTACTTATCGTCTGCAAAGCTATGTCGCGTGCTGCGGTATGCGGAGACTATAAAAGCACCATAGTAGAACACAGATGAAGCCTCTAAGTTGATGTAATAGGCAGTAAGAAGTAGTACAATTCAAGTTTTAGGTATCGATTATTGACTTTTTAGCTGGCTTTGGTGCCTTGGACATGAGCTAGGACCTTAAGATTCTGCATGAAAGGAGGACTAGCTGCCGCGTTGGATGGGAGAATGTGAAAAGTGTTCATATGTAGTAAAAACCTGAGAAATCCGTCCGTTTTCGTCATTTGTTATCGAATCGACTTAAAGCCAGATCGTCACATTGGCCGCTCTTCTCTCTGAAACGGTTGTACTTATCGTCTGCAAAGCTATGTCGCGTGCTGCGGTATGCGGAGACACTAAAATCAACATAGTAGAACACAGATGAAGCTTCTAAGATGAGGTAATAGCCAGTAAGAAGTAGTACAATTCAAGTTTTAGGTACTGATTATTGACTTTTTAGCTGGCTTTGGTGCCTTGGACATGAGCTAGGACCTTAAGATTCTGCATGAAAGGAGGACTAGCAGCCGAGTTGCACGGGAGAATGTGAAAAGTGTTCATATGTAGTAAAAACCTGAGAAATCCGTCCGTTTTCGTCATTTGTTATCGAATCGACTTAAAGCCAGATCGTCACATTGGCCCCTCTTTTCTCTGAAACGGTTGTACTTATCGTCTGCAAAGCTATGTCGCGTACTGCGGTGTGCGGAGACACTAAAAGCACCATGGTAGAACACAGATGAAGCTTCTAAGTTGATGTAATAGCCAGTAAGATGTAGTACAATTCAAGTTTTAGGTATCGATTATTGACTTTTTAGCTGGCTTTGGTGCCTTGGACATGAGCTAGGACCTTAAGATTCTGCATTAAAGGAGGACTAGCAGCCGAGTTGCACGGGACAATGTGAAAAGTGTTCATATGTAGTAAAAACCTGAGAAATCCGTCCGTTTTCGTCATTTGTTATCGAATCGACTTAAAGCCAGATCGTCACATTGGCTGCTCTCCTCTCTGAAACGGTTGTACTTATCGTCTGGAAGGCTTTGTCGCGTGCTGCGGTATGCGGAGACACTAAAAGCACCATAGTAGAACACAGATGAAGCTTCTAAGATGATGTAATAGCCAGTAAGAAGTAGTACAATTCAAGTTTTAGGTATGGGTTATTGACTTTTTAGCTGGCTTTGGTGCCTTGGACATGAGCTAGGACCTTAAGATTCTGCATGAAAGGAGGACTAGCAGGCGCGTTGGATGGGAGAATGTGAAAAGTGTTCATATGTGGTAAAAACCTGAGAAATCCGTCCGTTTTCGTCATTTGTTATCGAATCGACTGAAAGCCAGATCGTCACATTGGCCGCTCTTCTCTCTGAAACGGTTGTACTTATCGTCTGCAAAGCTATGTCGCGTGCTGCGGTATGCGGAGACACTAAAATCAACATAGTAGAACACAGATGAAGCTTCTAAGTTGATGTAATAGACAATAAGAAGTAGTACAATTCAAGTTTTAGGTATGGATTATTGACTTTTTAGCTGGCTTTGGTGCCTTGGGCACGAGCTAGGACCTTAAGATTCTGCATGAAAGGAGGACTAGCAGCCGAGTTGCACGGGAGAATGTGAAAGGTGTTCATATGTAGTAAAAACCTGAGAAATCCGTCCGTTTTCGTCATTTGTTATCGAATCGACTTAAAGCCAGATCGCCACATTGGCCGCTCTTCTCTCTGAAACGGTTGTACTTATCGTCTGCAAAGCTATGTCGCGTGCTGCGGTATGCGGAGACACTAAAAGCACCATAGTAGAACACAGATGAATCTTCTATGATGATGTAATAGCCAGTAAGAAGTAGTACAATTCAAGTTTTAGGTATCGATTATTGACTTTTTAGCTGGCTTTGGTGCCTTGGACATGAGCTAGGACCTTAAGATTCTGCATTAAAGGAGGACTAGCAGCCGCGTTGGATGGGAGAATGTGAAAAGTGTTCATATGTAGTAAAAACCTGAGAAATCCGTCCGTTTTCGTCATTTGTTATCGAATCGACTTAAAGCCAGATCGTCACATTGGCCGCTCTTCTCTCTGAAACGGTTGTACTTATCGCCTGCAATGCTATGTCGCGTGATGCGGTATGCGGAGACACTAAAAGCACCATAGTAGAACACAGATGAAGCTTCTAAGATGATGTAATAGCCAGTAAGAAGTAGTACAAATCAAGTTTTAGGTACTGATTATTGACTTTTTAGCTGGCTTTGGTGCCTTGGACATGAGCTAGGACCTTAAGATTCTGCATGAAAGGAGGACTAGCAGCCGAGTTGCACGGGAGAATGTTTAAAGTGTTCATATGTAGTAAAAACCTGAGAAATCCGTCCGTCTTCGTCATTTGTTATCGAATCGACTTAAAGCCAGATCGTCACATTGGCCCCTCTTTTCCCTGAAACGGTTGTACTTATCGTCTGCAAAGCTATGTCGCGTACTGCGGTGTGCGGAGACACTAAAAGCACCATGGTAGAACACAGATGAAGCTTCTAAGTTGATGTAATAGCCAGTAAGATGTAGTACAATTCAAGTTTTAGGTATCGATTATTGACTTTTTAGCTGGCTTTGGTGCCTTGGACATGAGCTAGGACCTTAAGATTCTGCATTAAAGGAGGACTAGCAGCCGAGTTGCACGGGACAATGTGAAAAGTGTTCATATGTAGTAAAAACCTGAGAAATCCGTCCGTTTTCGTCATTTGTTATCGAATCGACTTAAAGCCAGATCGTCACATTGGCTGCTCTCCTCTCTGAAACGGTTGTACTTATCGTCTGGAAGGCTTTGTCGCGTGCTGCGGTATGCGGAGACACTAAAAGCACCATCGTAGAACACAGATGAAGCTTCTAAGATGATGTAATAGCCAGTAAGAAGTAGTACAATTCAAGTTTTAGGTATCGATTATTGACTTTTTAGCTGGCTTTGGTGCCTTGGACATGAGCTAGGACCTTAAGATTCTGCATGAAAGGAGGACTAGCAGCCGCGTTGGATGGGAGAATGTGAAAAGTGTTCATATGTAGTAAAAACCTGAGAAATCCGTCCGTTTTCGTCATTTGTTATCGAATCGACTTAAAGCCAGATCGTCACATTGGCCGCTCTTCTCTCTGAAACGGTTGTACTTATCGCCTGCAATGCTATGTCGCGTGATGCGGTATGCGGAGACACTAAAAGCACCATAGTAGAACACAGATGAAGCTTCTAAGTTGATGTAATAGCCATTAAGAAGTAGTACAATTCAAGTTTTAGGTATCGATTATATACTTTTTAGCTGGCTTTGGTGCCTTGGACATGAGCTAGGGCCTTAAGATTCTGCATGAAAGGAGGACTAGCAGCCGCGTTGTACGGGAGAATGTGAAATGTGTTCATATGTAGTAAAAACCTGAGATATACGTCCGTTTTCGTCATTTGTTATCGAATCGACTTAAAGCCAGATCGTCACATTGGCTGCTCTTCTCTCTGAAACGGTTGCACTTATCGTCTGGAAAGCTTTGTCGCGTGCTGCGGTATGCGGAGACACTAAAAGCACCATAGTAGAACACAGATGAAGCTTCTAAGATGATGTAATAGCCAGTAAGAAGTAGTACAATTCAAGTTTTAGGTACTGATTATTGACTTTTTAGCTGGCTTTGGTGCCTTGGACATGAGCTAGGACCTTAAGATTCAGCATGAAAGGAGGACTATCAGCCGAGTTGCACGGGAGAATGTGAAAAGTGTTCATATGTAGTAAAAACCTGAGAAATCCGTCCGTTTTCGTCATTTGTTATCGAATCGACTTAAAGCCAGATCGTCACATTGGCCCCTCTTTTCTCTGAAACGGTTGTACTTACCGTCTGCAAAGCTATGTCGCGTACTGCGGTGTGCGGAGACACTAAAAGCACCATGGTAGAAAACAGATGAAGCTTCTAAGTTGATGTAATAGCCAGTAAGATGTAGTACAATTCAAGTTTTAGGTATCGATTATTGACTTTTTAGCTGGCTTTGGTGCCTTGGACATGAGCTAGGACCTTAAGATTCTGCATTAAAGGAGGACTAGCAGCCGAGTTGCACGGGAGAATGTGAAAAGTATTCATATGTAGTAAAAACCAGAGAAATCCGTCCGTTTTCGTCATTTGTTATCGAATCGACTTAAAGCCAGATCGTCACATTGGCTGCTCTTCTCTCTGAAACGGTTGCACTTATCGTCTGGAAAGCTTCGTCGCGTGCTGCGGTATGCGGAGACACTAAAAGCACCATAGTAGAACACAGATGAAGCTTCTAAGATGATGTAATAGCCAGTAAGAAGTAGTACAATTCAAGTTTTAGGTACTGAATATTGACATTTTAGCTGGCTTTGGTGCCTTGGACATGAGCTAGGACCTTAAGATTCTGCATGAAAGGAGGACTAGCAGCCGAGTTGCACGGGAGAATGTGAAAAGTGTTCATATGTAGTAAAAACCTGAGAAATCCGTCCGTTTTCGTCATTTGTTATCGAATCGACTTAAAGCCAGATCGTCACATTGGCTGCTCTTCTCTCTGAAACGGTTGTACTTATCGTCTGGAAAGCTTTGTCGCGTGCTGCGGTATGCGGAGACACTAAAAGGACCATAGTAGAACACAGATGAAGCTTCTAAGATGATGTAATAGCCAGTAAGAAGTAGTACAATTCAAGTTTTAGGTATCGATTATTGACTTTTTAGCTGGCTTTGGTGCCTTGGACATGAGCTAGGACCTTAAGATTCTGCATTAAAGGAGGGGTAGCAGCCGTTTTGCACGGGAGAATGTGAAATGTGTTCATATGTAGTAGAAACCTGAGAAATCCGTCCGTTTTCGTCATTTGTTATCGAATCGACTTAAAGCCAGATCGTCACATTGGCCGCTCTTCTCTCTGAAACGGTTGTACTTATCGTCTGCAAAGCTATGTCGCGTGCTGCGGTATGCGGAGACACTAAAATCACCATAGTAGAACACAGATGAAGCTTCTAAGTTGATGTAATAGGCAATAAGAAGTAGTACAATTCAAGTTTTAGGTATGGATTATTGACTTTTTAGCTGGCTTTGGTGCCTTGGGCATGAGCTAGGACCTTAAGATTCTGCATGAAAGGAGGACTAGCAGCCGAGTTGCACGGGAGAATGTGAAAGGTGTTCATATGTAGTAAAAACCTGAGAAATCCGTCCGTTTTCGTCATTTGTTATCGAATCGACTTACAGCCAGATCGTCACATTGGCCGCTCTTCTCTCTGAAACGGTTGTACTTATCGTCTGCAAAGCTATGTCGCGTGCTGCGGTATTCGGAGACACTAAAAGCACCATAGTAGAACAGAGATGAAGCTTCTAAGTTGATGTAATACCCAGTAAGAAGTAGTACAATTCAAGTTTTAGGTATCGATTATTGACTTTTTAGCTGGCTTTGGTGCCTTGGACATGAGCTAGGACCTTAAGATTCTGCATGAAAGGAGGACTAGCAGCCGCGTTGTACGGGAGAATATGAAATGTGTTCATATGTACTAAAAACCTGAGAAATACGTCCGTTTTCGTCATTTGTTATCGAATCGACTTAAAGCCAGATCGTCACATTGGCTGCTCTTCTCTCTGAAACGGTTGTACTTATCGTCTGGAAAGCTTTGTCGCGTGCTGCGGTATGCGGAGACACTAAAAGCACCATAGTAGAACACAGATGAAGCTTCTAGGATGATGTAATAGCCAGGAAGAAGTAGTACAATTCAAGTTTTAGGTATGGATTATTGACTTTTTAGCTGGCTTTGGTGCCTTGGACATGAGCTAGCACCTTAAGATTCTGCATGAAAGGAGGACTAGCAGCCGAGTTGCACGGGAGAATGTGAAAAGTGTTCATATGTAGTAAAAACCTGAGAAATCCGTCCGTTTTCGTCATTTGTTATCGAATCGACTTAAAGCGAGATCGTCACATTGGCCCCTCTTTTCTCTGAAACGGTTGTACTTATCGTCTGCAAAGCTATGTCGCGTGCTGCGGTATGCGGAGACAATAAAATCACCACAGTAGAACACAGATGAAGCTTCTAAGTCGATGTAATAGCCAGTAAGAAGTAGTACAATTCAAGTTTTAGGTATGGATTATTGACTTTTTAGCTGGCTTTGGTGCCTTGGACATGAGCTAGGACCTTAAGATTCTGCATGAAAGGAGGACTAGCAGCCGAGTTGCACGGGAGAATGTGAAAAGTGTTCATATGTAGTAAAAACCTGAGAAATCCGTCCGTTTTCGTCATTTGTTATCGAATCGACTTAAAGCCAGATCGTCACATTGGCCGCTCTTCTCTCTGAAACGGTTGTACTTATCGTCTGCAAAGCTATGTCACGTGCTGCCTTATGCGGAGACACTAAAAGCACCATAGTAGAACACAGATGAAGCTTCTATGATGATGTAATAGCCAGGAAGAAGTAGTACAATTCAAGTTTTAGGTATGGATTATTGACTTTTTAGCTGGCTTTGGTGCCTCGGACATGAGCTAGCACCTTAAGATTCTGCATGAAAGGAGGACTAGCAGCCGAGTTGCACGGGAGAATGTGAAAAGTGTTCATATGTAGTAAAAACCTGAGAAATCCGTCCGTTTTCGTCATTTGTTATCGAATCGACTTAAAGCGAGATCGTCACATTGGCCCCTCTTTTCTCTGAAACGGTTGTACTTATCGTCTGCAAAGCTATGTCGCGTGCTGCGGTATGCGGAGACAATAAAATCACCACAGTAGAACACAGATGAAGCTTCTAAGTTGATGTAATAGCCAGTAAGAAGTAGTACAATTCAAGTTTTAGGTATGGATTATTGACTTTTTAGCTGGCTTTGGTGCCTTGGACATGAGCTAGGACCTTAAGATTCTGCATGAAAGGAGGACTAGCAGCCGAGTTGCACGGGAGAATGTGAAAAGTGTTTATATGTAGTAAAAACCTGAGAAATCCGTCCGTTTTCGTCATTTGTTATCGAATCGACTTAAAGCGAGATCGTCACATTGGCCCCTCTTTTCTCTGAAACGGTTGTACTTATCGTCTGCAAAGCTATGTCGCGTGCTGCGGTATGCGGAGACAATAAAATCACCACAGTAGAACACAGATGAAGCTTCTAAGTCGATGTAATAGCCAGTAAGAAGTAGTACAATTCAAGTTTTAGGTATGGATTATTGACTTTTTAGCTGGCTTTGGTGCCTTGGACATGAGCTAGGACCTTAAGATTCTGCATGAAAGGAGGACTAGCAGCCGAGTTGCACGGGAGAATGTGAAAAGTGTTCATATGTAGTAAAAACCTGAGAAATCCGTCCGTTTTCGTCATTTGTTATCGAATCGACTTAAAGCGAGATCGTCACATTGGCCGCTCTTCTCTCTGAAACGGTTGTACTTATCGTCTGCAAAGCTATGTCGCGTGCTGCGTATGCGGAGACACTAAAATCACCATAGTAGAACACAGATGAAGCTTCTAAGTTGATGTAATAGGCAATAAGAAGTAGTACAATTCAAGTTTTAGGTATGGATTATTGACTTTTTAGCTGGCTTTGGTGCCTTGGGCATGAGCTAGGACCTTAAGATTCTGCATGAAAGGAGGACTAGCAGCCGAGTTGCACGGGAGAATGTGAAAGGTGTTCATATGTAGTAAAAACCTGAGAAATCCGTCCGTTTTCGTCATTTGTTATCGAATCGAGTTACAGCCAGATCGTCACATTGGCCGCTCTTCTCTCTGAAACGGTTGTACTTATCGTCTGCAAAGCTATGTCGCGTGCTGCGGTATTCGGAGACACTAAAAGCACCATAGTAGAACAGAGATGAAGCTTCTAAGTTGATGTAATACCCAGTAAGAAGTAGTACAATTCAAGTTTTAGGTATCGATTATTGACTTTTTAGCTGGCTTTGGTGCCTTGGACATGAGCTAGGACCTTAAGATTCTGCATGAAAGGAGGACTAGCAGCCGCGTTGTACGGGAGAATATGAAATGTGTTCATATGTACTAAAAACCTGAGAAATACGTCCGTTTTCGTCATTTGTTATCGAATCGACTTAAAGCCAGATCGTCACATTGGCTGCTCTTCTCTCTGAAACGGTTGTACTTATCGTCTGGAAAGCTTTGTCGCGTGCTGCGGTATGCGGAGACACTAAAAGCACCATAGTAGAACACAGATGAAGCTTCTAGGATGATGTAATAGCCAGGAAGAAGTAGTACAATTCAAGTTTTAGGTATGGATTATTGACTTTTTAGCTGGCTTTGGTGCCTTGGACATGAGCTAGCACCTTAAGATTCTGCATGAAAGGAGGACTAGCAGCCGAGTTGCACGGGAGAATGTGAAAAGTGTTCATATGTAGTAAAAACCTGAGAAATCCGTCCGTTTTCGTCATTTGTTATCGAATCGACTTAAAGCGAGATCGTCACATTGGCCCCTCTTTTCTCTGAAACGGTTGTACTTATCGTCTGCAAAGCTATGTCGCGTGCTGCGGTATGCGGAGACAATAAAATCACCACAGTAGAACACAGATGAAGCTTCTAAGTCGATGTAATAGCCAGTAAGAAGTAGTACAATTCAAGTTTTAGGTATGGATTATTGACTTTTTAGCTGGCTTTGGTGCCTTGGACATGAGCTAGGACCTTAAGATTCTGCATGAAAGGAGGACTAGCAGCCGAGTTGCACGGGAGAATGTGAAAAGTGTTCATATGTAGTAAAAACCTGAGAAATCCGTCCGTTTTCGTCATTTGTTATCGAATCGACTTAAAGCCAGATCGTCACATTGGCCGCTCTTCTCTCTGAAACGGTTGTACTTATCGTCTGCAAAGCTATGTCACGTGCTGCCTTATGCGGAGACACTAAAAGCACCATAGTAGAACACAGATGAAGCTTCTATGATGATGTAATAGCCAGGAAGAAGTAGTACAATTCAAGTTTTAGGTATGGATTATTGACTTTTTAGCTGGCTTTGGTGCCTTGGACATGAGCTAGCACCTTAAGATTCTGCATGAAAGGAGGACTAGCAGCCGAGTTGCACGGGAGAATGTGAAAAGTGTTCATATGTAGTAAAAACCTGAGAAATCCGTCCGTTTTCGTCATTTGTTATCGAATCGACTTAAAGCGAGATCGTCACATTGGCCCCTCTTTTCTCTGAAACGGTTGTACTTATCGTCTGCAAAGCTATGTCGCGTGCTGCGGTAAGCGGAGACAATAAAATCACCACAGTAGAACACAGATGAAGCTTCTAAGTTGATGTAATAGCCAGTAAGAAGTAGTACAATTCAAGTTTTAGGTATGGATTATTGACTTTTTAGCTGGCTTTGGTGCCTTGGACATGAGCTAGGACCTTAAGATTCTGCATGAAAGGAGGACTAGCAGCCGAGTTGCACGGGAGAATGTGAAAAGTGTTCATATGTAGTAAAAACCTGAGAAATCCGTCCGTTTTCGTCATTTGTTATCGAATCGACTTAAAGCGAGATCGTCACATTGGCCCCTCTTTTCTCTGAAACGGTTGTACTTATCGTCTGCAAAGCTATGTCGCGTGCTGCGGTATGCGGAGACAATAAAATCACCACAGTAGAACACAGATGAAGCTTCTAAGTCGATGTAATAGCCAGTAAGAAGTAGTACAATTCAAGTTTTAGGTATGGATTATTGACTTTTTAGCTGGCTTTGGTGCCTTGGACATGAGCTAGGACCTTAAGATTCTGCATGAAAGGAGGACTAGCAGCCGAGTTGCACGGGAGAATGTGAAAAGTGTTCATATGTAGTAAAAACCTGAGAAATCCGTCCGTTTTCGTCATTTGTTATCGAATCGACTTAAAGCGAGATCGTCACATTGGCCCCTCTTTTCTCTGAAACGGTTGTACTTATCGTCTGCAAAGCTATGTCGCGTACTGCGGTGTGCGGAGACACTAAAAGCACCATGGTAGAACACAGATGAAGCTTCTAAGTTGATGTAATAGCCAGTAAGATGTAGTACAATTCAAGTTTTAGGTATCGATTATTGACTTTTTACCTGGCTTTGGTGCCTTGGACATGAGCTAGGACCTTAAGATTCTGCATGAAAGGAGGACTAGCAGCCGTTTTGCACGGGAGAATGTGAAATGTGTTCATATGTAGTAGAAACCTGAGAAATCCGTCCGTTTTCGTCATTTGTTATCGAATCGACTTAAAGCCCGATCGTCACATTGGCCGCTCTTCTCTCTGAAACGGTTGTACTTATCGTCTGCAAAGCTATGTCGCGTGCTGCGGTATGCGGAGACAATAAAATCACCACAGTAGAACACAGATGAAGCTTCTAAGTCGATGTAATAGCCAGTAAGAAGTAGTACAATTCAAGTTTTAGGTATGGATTATTGACTTTTTAGCTGGCTTTGGTGCCTTGGACATGAGCTAGGACCTTAAGATTCTGCATGAAAGGAGGACTAGCAGCCGAGTTGCACGGGAGAATGTGAAAAGTGTTCATATGTAGTAAAAACCTGAGAAATCCGTCCGTTTTCGTCATTTGTTATCGAATCGACTTAAAGCCAGATCGTCACATTGGCCGCTCTTCTCTCTGAAACGGTTGTACTTATCGTCTGCAAAGCTATGTCACGTGCTGCGGTATGCGGAGACACTAAAAGCACCATAGTAGAACACAGATGAAGCTTCTATGATGATGTAACAGCCAGTAAGATGTAGTACAATTCAAGTTTTAGGTATCGATTATTGACTTTTTAGCTGGCTTTGGTGCCTTGGACATGAGCTAGGACCTTAAGATTCTGCATGAAAGGAGGACTAGCAGCCGAGTTGCACGGGACAATATGAAAAGTGTTCATATGTAGTAAAAACCTGAGAAATCCGTCCGTTTTCGTCATTTATTATCGAATCGACTTAAAGCCAGATCGTCACATTGGCTGCTCTTCTCTCTGAAACGGTTGTACTTATCAGCTGCAAAGCTATGTCGCGTGATGCGGTATGCGGAGACACTAAAAGCACCATAGTAGAACACAGATGAAGCTTCTAAGATGATGTAATAGCCAGTAAGAAGTAGTACAATTCAAGTTTTAGGTACTGATTATTGACTTTTTAGCTGGCTTTGAAGCCTTGGACATGAGCTAGGACCTTAAGATTCTGCATGAAAGGAGGACTAGCAGCCGAGTTGCACGGGAGAATGTGAAAGGTGTTCATATGTATTAAAAACCTGAGAAATCCGTCCGTTTTCGTCATTTGTTATCGAATCGACTTAAAGCCAGATCGTCACATTGGCCGCTCTTCTCTCTGAAACGGTTGTACTTATCGTCTGCAAAGCTATGTCGCGTACTGCGGTGTGCGGAGACACTAAACGCACCATGGTAGAACACAGATGAAGCTTCTAAGTTGATGTAATAGACAATAAAAAGTAGTACAATTCAAGTTTTAGGTATGGATTATTGACTTTTTAGCTGGCTTTGGTGCCTTGGGCATGAGCTAGGACCTTAAGATTCTGCATGAAAGGAGGACTAGCAGCCGGGTTGCACGGGAGAATGTGAAAGGTGTTCATATGTAGTAAAAACCTGAGAAATCCGTCCGTTTTCGTCATTTGTTATCGAATCGACTTACAGCCAGATCGTCACATTGGCCGCTCTTCTCTCTGAAACGGTTGTACTTATCGTCTGCAAAGCTATGTCGCGTGCTGCGGTATGCGGAGACACTAAAAGCACCATAGTAGAACACAGATGAAGCTTCTATGATGATGTAATAGCCAGTTAGAAGTAGTACAATTCAAGTTTTAGGTATCGATTATTGACTTTTTAGCTGGCTTTGGTGCCTTGGACATGAGCTAGGACCTTAAGATTCTGCATGAAAGAAGGACTAGCAGCCGCGTTGTACGGGAGAATATGAAATGTGTTCATATGTACTAAAAACCTGAGAAATACGTCCGTTTTCGTCATTTGTTATCGAATCGACTTAAAGCCAGATCGTCACATTGGCTGCTCTTCTCTCTGTAACGGTTGTACTTATCGTCTGGAAAGCTTTGTCGCGTGCTGCGGTATGCGGAGACACTAAAAGCACCATAGTAGAACACAGATGAAGCTTCTAAGATGATGTAATAGCCAGGAAGAAGTAGTACAATTCAAGTTTTAGGTACTGATTATTGACTTTTTAGCTGGCTTTGGTGCCTTGGACATGAGCTAGGACCTTAAGATTCTGCATGAAAGGAGGACTAGCAGCCGAGTTGCACGGGAGAATGTGAAAAGTGTTCATATGTAGTAAAAACCTGAGAAATCCGTCCGTTTTCGTCATTTGTTATCGAATCGACTTAAAGCCAGATCGTCACATTGGCCCCTCTTTTCTCTGAAACGGTTGTACTTATCGTCTGCAAAGCTATGTCGCGTACTGCGGTGCGCGGAGACACTAAAAGCACCATGGTAGAACACAGATGAAGCTTCTAAGTTGATGTAATAGCCAGTAAGATGTAGTACAATTCAAGTTTTAGGTATCGATTATTGACTTTTTAGCTGGCTTTGGTGCCTTGGACAGGAGCTACGACCTTAAGATTCTGCATGAAAGGAGGACTAGCAGCCGTTTTGCATGGGAGAATGTGAAATGTGCTCATATGTAGTAGAAACCTGGGAAATCCGTCCGCTTTCGTCATTTGTTATCGAATCGACTTAAAGCCCGATCGTCACATTGGCCACTCTTCTCTCTGAAACGGTTGTACTTATCGTCTGCAAAGCTATGTCGCGTGCTGCGGTATGCGGAGACAAGAAAATCACCATAGTAGAACACAGATGAAGCTTCTAAGTCGATGTAATAGCCAGTAAGAAGTAGTACAATTCAAGTTTTAGGTACTGATTATTGACTTTTTAGCTGGCTTTGGTGCCTTGGACATGAGCTAGGACCTTAAGATTCTGCATGAAAGGAGGACTAGCAGCCGAGTTGCACGGGAGAATGTGAAAAGTGTTCATATGTAGTAAAAACCTGAGAAATCCGTCCGTTTTCGTCATTTGTTATCGAATCGACTTAAAGCCAGATCGTCACATTGGCCGCTCTTCTCTCTGAAACGGTTGTACTTATCGTCTGCAAAGCTATGTCGCGTGCTGCGGTATGCGGAGACACTAAAAGCACCATAGTAGAACACAGATGAAGCTTTTATGATGATGTAACAGCCAGTAAGAAGTAGTACAATTCAAGTTTTAGGTATCGATTATTGACTTTTTAGCTGGCTTTGGTGCCTTGGACATGAGCTAGGACCTTAAGATTCTGCATGAAAGGAGGACTAGCAGCCGAGTTGCACGGGAGAATGTGAAAAGTGTCCTTATGTAGTAAAAACCTGAGAAATCCGTCCGTTTTCGTCATTTGTTATCGAATCGACTTAAAGCCAGATCGTCACATTGGCCGCTCTTCTCTCTGAAACGGTTGTACTTATCGTCTGGAAAGCTATGTCGCGTGCTGCGGTATGCGGAGACACTAAAAGCACCATAGTAGAACACAGATGAAGCTTCTATGATGATGTATAGCCAGTAAGAAGTAGTACAATTCAAGTTTTAGGTATCGATTATTGACTTTTTAGCTGGCTTTGGTGACTTGGGCATGAGCTAGGACCTTAAGATTCTGCATGAAAGGAGGACTAGCAGCCGAGTTGCACGGGAGAATGTGAAAGGTGTTCATATGTAGTAAAAACCTGAGAAATCCGTCCGTTTTCATCATTTGTTATCGAATCGACTTAAAGCCAGATCGTCACATTGGCCGCTCTTCTCTCTGAAACGGTTGTACTTATCGTCTGCAAAGCTATGTCGCGTGCTACGGTATGCGGAGACACTAAAAGCACCATAGTAGAACACAGATGAAGCTTCTATGATGATGTAATAGCCAGTAGGAAGTAGTACAATTCAAGTTTTAGGTATCGATTATTGACATTTTAGCTGGCTTTGGTGCCTTGGACATGAGCTAGGACCTTAAGATTCTGCATAAAAGGAGGACTAGCAGCCGCGTTGGATGGGAGAATGTGAAAAGTGTTCATATGTAGTAGAAACCTGAGAAATCCGTCCGTTTTCATCATTTGTTATCGAATCGACTTACAGCCAGATCGTCACATTGGCCGCTCTTCTCTCTGAAACGGTTGTACTTATCGCCTGCAAAGCTATGTCGCGTGATGCGGTATGCGGAGACAGTAAAAGCACCATAGTAGAACACAGATGAAGCTTCTAAGTTGATGTAATAGCCAGTAAGAAGTAGTACAATTCAAGTTTTAGGTATCGATTATATACTTTTTAGCTGGCTTTGGTGCCTTGGACATGAGCTAGGACCTTAAGTTTCTGCATGAAAGGAGGACTAGCAGCCGCGTTGTACGGGAGAATGTGAAATGTGTTCATATGTAGTAAAAACCAGAGAAATCCGTCCGTTTTCGTCATTTGTTATCGAATCGACTTATAGCCAGATCGTCACATTGGCCCCTCTTTTCTCTGAAACGGTTGTACTTATCGTCTGCAAAGCTATGTCGCGTACTGCAGTGTGCGGAGACACTAAAAGCACCATGGTAGAACACAGATGAAGCTTCTAAGTTGATGTAATAGCCAGTAAGATGTAGTACAATTCAAGTTTTAGGTATCGATTATTGACTTTTTAGCTGGCTTTGGTGCCTTGGACATGAGCTAGGACCTTAAGATTCTGCATGAAAGGAGGACTAGCAGCCGTTTTGCACGGGAGAATGTGAAATGTGTTCATATGTAGTAGAAACCTGAGAAATCCAGCCGTTTTCGTCATTTGTTATCGAATCGACTTAAAGCCAGATCGTCACATTGGCCGCTCTTCTCTCTGAAACGGTTGTACTTATCGCCTGCAAAGCTATGTCGCGTGCTGCGGTATGCGGAGACACTAAAAGCACCATAGTAGAACACAGATGAAGCTTCTAAGTTGATGTAATAGCCAGTAAGAAGTAGTACAATTCAAAATTTAGGTACTGATTATCTACTTTTTAGCTGGCTTTGGAGCCTTGGACATGAGCTAGGACCTTAAGATTCTGCATGAAAGGAGGACTAGCAGCCGAGTTGCACGGAAGAATGTGAAAAGTGTTCATATGTAGTAAAAACCTGAGAAATCCGTCCGTTTTCGTCATTTGTTATCGAATCGACTTAAAGCCAGATCGTCACATTGGCCGCTCTTCTCTCTGAAACGGTTGTACTTATCGCCTGCAAAGCTATGTCGCGTGATTCGGTATGCGGAGACAATAAAATCACCATAGTAGAACACACATGAAGCTTCTAAGTCGATGTAATAGCCAGTAAGTAGCAGTACAATTCAAGTTTTAGGTATCGATTATATACTTTTTAGCTGGCTTTGGTGCCTTGGACATGAGCTAGGACCTTAAGATTCTGCATGAAAGGAGGACTAGCAGCCGCGTTGTACGGGAGAATGTGAAATGTGTTCATTTGTAGTAAAAACCTGAGATATACGTCCGTTTTCGTCATTTGTTATCGAATCGACTTAAAGCCAGATCGTCACATTGGCTGCTCTTCTCTCTGAAACGGTTGCACTTATCGTCTGGAAAGCTTTGTCGCGTGCTGCGGTATGCGGAGACACTAAAAGCACCATAGTAGAACACAGATGAAGCTTCTAAGATGATGTAATAGCCAGTAAGAAGTAGTACAATTCAAGTTTTAGGTACTGATTATTGACTTTTTAGCTGGCTTTGGTGCCTTGGACATGAGCTAGGACCTTAAGATTCTGCATGAAAGGAGGACTAGCAGCCGAGTTGCACGGGAGAATGTGAAAAGTGTTCATATGTAGTAAAAACCTGAGAAATCCGTCCGTTTTCGTCATTTGTTATCGAATCGACTTCAAGCCAGATCGTCACATTGGCCCCTCTTTTCTCTGAAACGGTTGTACTTATCGTCTGCAAAGCTATGTCGCGTACTGCGGTGTGCGGAGACACTAAAAGCACCATGGTAGAACACAGATGAAGCTTCTAAGTTGATGTAATAGCCAGTAAGATATAGTACAATTCAAGTTTTAGGTATCGATTATTGACTTTTTAGCTGGCTTTGGTGCCTTGGACATGAGTTAGGACCTTAAGATTCTACATTAAAGGAGGACTAGCAGCCGAGTTGCACGGGAGAAAGTGAAAAGTATTCATATGTAGTAAAAACCTGAGAAATCCGTCCGTTTTCGTCATTTGTTATCGAATCGACTTAAAGCCAGATCGTCACATTGGCCGCTCTTCTCTCTGAAACGGTTGTACTTATCGTCTTCAAAGCTATGTCGCGTGCTGCGGTATGCGGAGACACTAAAAGCACCATAGTAGAACACAGATGAAGCTTCTAAGTTGATGTAATAGCCAGTAAGAAGTAGTACAATTCAAGTTTTAGGTATCGATTATTGATTTTTTTAGCTGGCTCTGGTGCCTTGGACATGAGCTAGGACCTTAAGATTCTGCATCAAAAGGAGGACTAGCAGCCGAGTTGCACGGGAGAATGTGAAAGGTGTTCATATGTAGTAAAAACCTGAGAAATCCGTCCGTTTTCGTCATTTGTTATCGAATCGACTTACAGCCAGATCGTCACATTGGCCGCTCTTCTCTCTGAAACGGTTGTACTTATCGTCTGCAAAGCTATGTCGCGTGCTGCGGTATGCGGAGACACTAAAAGCACCATAGTAGAACACAGATGAAGCTTCTATGATGATGTAATAGCCAGTTAGAAGTAGTACAATTCAAGTTTAGGTATCGATTATTGACTTTTTAGCTGGCTTTGGTGCCTTGGACATGCGCTAGGACCTTAGGATTCTGCATGAAAGGAGGACTAGCAGCCGCGTTGAACGGGAGAATATGAAATGTGTTCATATGAACTAAAAACCTGAGAAATACGTCCGTTTTCGTCATTTGTTATCGAATCGACTTAAAGCCAGATCGTCACATTGGCCCCTCTTTTCTCTGAAACGGTTGTACTTATCGTCTGCAAAGCTATGTCGCGTACTGCGGTGTGCGGAGACACTAAAAGCACCATGGTAGAACACAGATGAAGCTTCTAAGTTGATGTAATAGCCAGTAAGATGTAGTACAATTCAAGCTTTAGGTATCGATTATTGACTTTTTAGCTGGCTTTGGTGCCTTGGACATGAGTTAGGACCTTAAGATTCTACATTAAAGGAGGACTAGCAGCCGAGTTGCACGGGAGAAAGTGAAAAGTATTCATATGTAGTAAAAACCTGAGAAATCCGTCCGTTTTCGTCATTTGTTATCCAATCGACTTAAAGCCAGATCGTCACATTGGCCGCTCTTCTCTCTGAAACGGTTGTACTTATCGTCTGCAAAGCTATGTCGCGTGCTGCGGTATGCGGAGACACTAAAAGCACCATAGTAGAACATAGATGAAGCTTCTATGATGATGTAATAGCCAGTAAGAAGTAGTACAATTCAAGTTTTAGGTATCGATTATTGACTTTTTAGCTGGCTTTGGTGCCTTGGACATGAGCTAGGACCTTAAGATTCTGCATGAAAAGAGGACTAGCAGCCGCGTTGGATGGGAGAATGTGAACAGTGTTCATATGTAGTAAAAACCTGAGAAATCCGTCCGTTTTCGTCATTTGTTATCGAATCGACTTAAAGCCAGATCGTCACATTGGCCGCTCTTCTCTCTGAAACGGTTGTACTTATCGCCTGCAAAGCTATGTCGCGTGATGCGGTATGCGGAGACACTAAAAGCACCATAGTAGAACACAGATGAAGCTTCTAAGTTGATGTATTAGCCAGTAAGAAGTAGTACAATTCAAGTTTTAGGTATTGATTATTGACTTTTTAGCTGGCTTTGGTGCCTTGGACATGAGCTAGGACCTTAAGATTCTGCATGAAAGGAGGACTAGCAGCCGAGTTGCACGGGAGAATGTGAAAAGTATTCATATGTAGTAAAAACCTGAGAAATCCGTCCGTTTTCGTCATTTGTTATCGAATCGACTTAAAGCCAGATCGTCACATTGGCCGCTCTTCTCTCTGAAACGGTTGTACTTATCGTCTTCAAAGCTATGTCGCGTGCTGCGGTATGCGGAGACACTAAAAGCACCATAGTAGAACACAGATGAAGCTTCTAAGTTGATGTAATAGCCAGTAAGATGTAGTACAATTCAAGTTTTAGGTATCGATTATTGATTTTTTGGCTGGCTTTTTGTGCCTTGGACATGAGCTAGGACCTTAAGATTCTGCATCAAAAGGCGGACTAGCAGCCGAGTTGCACGGGACAATGTGAAAAGTGTTCATATGTAGTAAAAACCTGAGAAATCCATCCGTTTTCGTCATTTGTTATCGAATCGACTTAAAGCCAGATCGTCACATCGGCTGCTCTTGTCTCTGAAACGGTTGTACTTATCGTCTGGAAAGCTTTGTCGCGTGCTGCGGTATGCGGAGACACTAAAAGCACCATAGTAGAACACAGAAGAAGCTTCTAAGATGATGTAATAGCCAGTAAGAATTAGTACAATTCAAGTTTTAGGTATCGATTATTGACTTTTTAGCTGGCTTTGGTGCCTTGGACATGAGCTAGGACCTTAAGATTCTGCATGAAAGGAGGACTAGCAGCCGAGTTGCAGGGGAGAATGTGAAAAGTGTTCATATGTAGTAAAAACCTGAGAAATCCGTCCGTTTTCGTCATTTGTTATCGAATCGACTTAAAGCCAGATCGTCACATTGGCCGCTCTTCTCTCTGAAACGGTTGTACTTATCGTCTTCAAAGCTATGTCGCGTGCTGCGGTATGCGGAGACACTAAAAGCACCATAGTAGAACAGAGATGAAGCTTCTAAGTTGATGTAATACCCAGTAAGAAGTAGTACAATTCAAGTTTTAGGTATCGATTATTGACTTCTTAGCTGGCTTTGGTGCCTTGGACATGAGCTAGGACCATAAGATTCTGCATGAAAGGAGGACTAGCAGCCGAGTTGCACGGGATAATGTGAAAAGTGTTCATATGTAGTAAAAACCTGAGAAATCCGTCCGTTTTCGTCATTTGTTATCGAATCGACTTAAAGCCAGATCGTCACATTGGCCGCTCTTCTCTCTGAAACGGTTGTACTTATCGTCTGCAAAGCTATGTCGCGTGCTGCGGTATGCGGAGACACTAAAAGCACCATAGTAGAACACAGATGAAGCTTCTAAGTTGATGTAATAGCCAGTAAGATGTAGTACAATTCAAAATTTAGGTACTGATTATCTACTTTTTAGCTGGCTTTGGTGCCTTGGACATGAGCTAGGACCTTAAGATTCTGCATGAAAGGAGGACTAGCAGCCGAGTTGCACGGGAGAATGTGAAAAGTGTTCATATGTAGTAAAAACCTGAGAAATCCGTCCGTTTTCGTCATTTGTTATCGAATCGACTTAAGGCCAGATCGTCACATTGGCCGCTCTTCTCTCTGAAACGGTTGTACTTATCGCCTGCAAAGCTATGTCGCGTGATTCGGTATGCGGAGACAATAAAATCACCATAGTAGAACACACATGAAGCTTCTAAGTCGATGTAATAGCCAGTAAGTAGCAGTACAATTCAAGATTTAGGTATCGATTATTGACTTCTTAGATGGATTTGGTGCCTTGGACATGAGCTAGGAAGTTAAGATTCTGCATGAAAGGAGGACTAGCAGCCGAGTTGCACGGGACAATATGAAAAGTGTTCATATGTAGTAAAAAAATGAGAAATCCGTCCGTTTTCGTCATTTGTTATCGAACCGCCTTAAAGCCAGATCGTCACTTGGCCGCTCTTCTCTCTGAAACGGCTGTACTTATCGTCTGCAAAGCTATGTCGCGTGCTGCGGTATGCGGAGACACTAAAAGCACCATAGTAGAACACAGTTGAAGCTTCTAAGTTGATGTAATAGCCAGTAAGAAGTAGTACAATTCAAGTTTTAGGTATCGATTATTGACTTTTTAGCTGGCTTTGGTACCTTGGACATGAGCTAGGACCTTAAGATTCTGCATGAAAGGAGGACTAGCAGCCGAGTTGCACGGGAGAATGTGAAAAGTGTTCACATGTAGTAAAAACCTGAGAAATCCGTCCGTTTTCGTCATTTGTTATCGAATCGACTTAAAGCCAGATCGTCACATTGGCCGCTCTTCTCTCTGAAACGGTTGTACTTATCGTCTGCAAAGCTATGTCGCGTGGTGCGGTATGCGGAGACAATAAAATCACCATAGTAGGACACAGATGAAGCTTCTAAGTCGATGTAATAGCCAGTAAGAAGTAGTACAATTCAAGTTTTAGGTACTGATTATTGACTTTTTAGCTGGCTTTGGTGCCTTGGACATGAGCTAGGACCTTAAGATTCTGCATTAAAGGAGGACTAGCAGCCGAGTTGCAAGGGAGAATGTGAAAAGTATTCATATGTAGTAAAAACCTGAGAAATCCGTCCGTTTTCGTCATTTGTTATCGAATCGACTTAAAGCCAGATCGTCACATTGGCCGCTCTTCTCTCTGAAACGGTTGTACTTATCGCCTGCAAAGCTATGTCGCGTGATGCGGTATGCGGAGACACTAAAAGCACCATAGTAGAACACAGATGAAGCTTCTAAGTTGATGTAATAGCCAGTAAGAAGTAGTACAATTCAAGTTTTAGGTATCGATTATATACTTTTTAGCTGGCTTTGGTGCCTTGGACATGAGTTAGGACCTTAAGATTCTGCATGAAAGGAGGACTAGCAGCCGCGTTGTACGGGAGAATGTGAAATGTGTTCATTTGTAGTAAAAACCTGAGATATACGTCCGTTTTCGTCATTTGTTATCGAATCGACTTAAAGCCAGATCGTCACATTGGCTGCTCTTCTCTCTGAAACGGTTGCACTTATCGTCTGGAAAGCTTTGTCGCGTGCTGCGGTATGCGGAGACACTAAAAGCACCATAGTAGAACACAGATGAAGCTTCTAAGATGATGTAATAGCCAGTAAGAAGTAGTACAATTCAAGTTTTAGGTACTGATTATTGACTTTTTAGCTGGCTTTGGTGCCTTGGACATGAGCTAGGACCTTAAGATTCTGCATGAAAGGAGGACTAGCAGCCGAGTTGCACGGGAGAATGTGAAAAGTGTTCATATGTAGTAAAAACCTGAGAAATCCGTCCGTTTTCGTCATTTGTTATCGAATCGACTTAAAGGCAGATCGTCACATTGGCTGCTCTTCTCTCTGAAACGGTTGTACTTATCGTCTGGAAAGCTTTGTCGCGTGCTGCGGTATGCGGAGACACTAAAAGCACCATAGTAGAACACAGATGAAGCTTCTAAGATGATGTAATAGCCAGTAAGAAGTAGTACAATTCAAGTTTTAGGTATCGATTATTGACTTTTTAGCTGGTTTTGGTGCCTTGGACATGAGCTAGGACCTTAAGATTCTGCATTAAAGGAGGAGTAGCAGCCGTTTTGCACGGGAGATTGTGAAATGTGTTCATATGAAGTAGAAACCTGAGAAATCCGTCCGTTTTCGTCATTTGTTATCGAATCGACTTAGAGCCCGATCGTCACATTGGCCGCTCTTCTCTCTGAAACGGTTGTACTTATCGTCTGCAAAGCTATGTCGCGTGCTGCGGTATGCGGAGACACTAAAATCACCATAGTAGAACACAGATGAAGCTTCTAAGTTGATGTAATAGACAATAAGAAGTAGTACAATTCAAGTTTTAGGTATGGATTATTGACTTTTTAGGTGGCTTTGGTGCCTTGGGCATGAGCTAGGACCTTAAGATTCTGCATGAAAGGAGGACTAGCAGCCGAGTTGCACGGGAGAATGTGAAAGGTGTTCATATGTAGTAAAAACCTGAGAAATCCGTCCGTTTTCGTCATTTGTTATCGAATCGACTTACAGCCAGATCGTCACATTGGCCGCTCTTCTCTCTGAAACGGTTGTACTTATCGTCTGCAAAGCTATGTCGCGTGCTGCGGTATGCGGAGACACTAAAAGCACCATAGTAGAACACAGATGAAGCTTCTATGATGATGTAATAGCCAGTTAGAAGTAGTACAATTCAAGTTTTAGGTATCGATTATTGACTTTTTAGCTGGCTTTGGTGCCTTGGACATGAGCTAGGACCTTAAGATTCTGCATGAAAGGAGGACTAGCAGCCGCGTTGAACGGGAGAATATGAAATGTGTTCATATGAACTAAAAACCTGAGAAATACGTCCGTTTTCGTCATTTGTTATCGAATCGACTTAAAGCCAGATCGTCACACTGGCCCCTCTTTTCTCTGAAACGGTTGTACTTATCGTCTGCAAAGCTATGTCGCGTACTGCGGTGTGCGGAGACACTAAAAGCATTATGGTAGAACACAGATGAAGCTTCTAAGTTGATGTAATAGCCAGTAAGATGTAGTACAATTCAAGTTTTAGGTATCGATTATTGACTTTTTAGCTGGCTTTGGTGCCTTGGACATGAGCTAGGACCTTAAGATTCTGCATTAAAGGAGGATTAACAGCCGCGTTGGATAGGAGAATGTGAAAAGTGTTCATATGTAGTAAAAACCTGAGAAATCCGTCCGTTTTCGTCATTTGTTATCGAATCGACTTAAAGCCAGATCGTCGCATTGGCTGCTCTTCTCTCTGAAACCGTTGTACTTATCGTCTGGAAAACTTTGTCGCGTGCTGCGGTATGCGGAGACACTAAAAGCACCATAGTAGAACATAGATGAAGCTTCTATGATGATGTAATAGCCAGTAAGAAGTAGTACAATTCAAGTTTTAGGTATCGATTATTGACTTTTTAGCTGGCTTTGGTGCCTTGGACATGAGCTAGGACCTTAAGATTCTGCATGAAAGGAGGACTAGCAGCCGCGTTGGATGGGAGAATGTGAAAAGTGTTCATATGTAGTAAAAACCTGAGAAATCCGTCCGTTTTCGTCATTTGTTATCGAATCGACTTAAAGCCAGATCGTCGCATTGGCTGCTCTTCTCTCTGAAACCGTTGTACTTATCGTCTGGAAAGCTTTGTCGCGTGCTGAGGTATGCGGAGACACTAAAAGCACCATAGTAGAACACAGATGAAGCTTCTAAGTTGATGTAATAGCCAGTAAGAAGTAGTACAATTCAAGTTTTAGGTATCGATTATTGACTTCTTAGCTGGCTTTGGTGCCTTGGACATGAGCTAGGACCTTAAGATTCTGCATGAAAGGAGGACTAGCAGCCGAGTTGCACGGGAGAATGTGAAAAGTGTCCATATGTAGTAAAAACCTGAGAAATCCGTCCGTTTTCGTCATTTGTTATCGAATCGACTTAAAGCCAGATCGTCACATTGGCCGCTCTTCTCTCTGAGACGGTTGTACTTATCGTCTGGAAAGCTATGTCGCGTGCTGCGGTATGCGGAGACACTAAAATCACCATAGTAGAACATAGATGAAGCTTCTATGATGATGTAATAGCGGGTAAGAAGTAGTACAATTCAAGTTTTAGGTATCGATTATTGACTTTTTAGCTGGCTTTGGTGCCTTGGACATGGGCTAGGACCTTAAGATTCTGCATGAAAGGACGACTAGCAGCCGCGTTGGATGGGAGAATGTGAATAGTGTTCATATGTAGTAAAAACCTGAGAAATCCGTCCGTTTTCGTCATTTGTTATCGAATCGACTTAAAGCCAGATCGTCACATTGGCCGCTCTTCTCTCTGAGACGGTTGTACTTATCGTCTTCAAAGCTATGTCGCGTGCTGCGGTATGCGGAGAGACTAAAAGCACCATAGTAGAACAGAGATGAAGCTTCTAAGTTGATGTAATACCCAGTAAGAAGTAGTACAATTCAAGTTTTAGGTATCGATTATTGACTTCTTAGCTGGCTTTGGTGCCTTGGACATGAGCTAGGACCATAAGATTCTGCATGAAAGGAGGACTAGCAGCCGAGTTGCACGGGATAATGTGAAAAGTGTTCATATGTAGTAAAAACCTGAGAAATCCGTCCGTTTTCGTCATTTGTTATCGAATCGACTTAAAGCCAGATCGTCACATTGGCCGCTCTTCTCTCTGAAACGGTTGTACTTATCGTCTGCAAAGCTATGTCGCGTGCTGCGGTATGCGGAGACACTAAAAGCACCATAGTAGAACACAGATGAAGCTTCTAAGTTGATGTAATAGCCAGTAAGATGTAGTACAATTCAAAATTTAGGTACTGATTATCTACTTTTTAGCTGGCTTTGGTGCCTTGGACATGAGCTAGGACCTTAAGATTCTGCATGAAAGGAGGACTAGCAGCCGAGTTGCACGGGAGAATGTGAAAAGTGTTCATATGTAGTAAAAACCTGAGAAATCCGTCCGTTTTCGTCATTTGTTATCGAATCGACTTAAAGCCAGATCGTCACATTGGCCGCTCTTCTCTCTGAAACGGTTGTACTTATCGCCTGCAAAGCTATGTCGCGTGATTCGGTATGCGGAGACAATAAAATCACCATAGTAGAACACACATGAAGCTTCTAAGTCGATGTAATAGCCAGTAAGTAGCAGTACAATTCAAGATTTAGGTATCGATTATTGACTTCTTAGATGGATTTGGTGCCTTGGACATGAGCTAGGAAGTTAAGATTCTGCATGAAAGGAGGACTAGCAGCCGAGTTGCACGGGACAATATGAAAAGTGTTCATATGTAGTAAAAAAATGAGAAATCCGTCCGTTTTCGTCATTTGTTATCGAACCGCCTTAAAGCCAGATCGTCACTTGGCCGCTCTTCTCTCTGAAACGGCTGTACTTATCGTCTGCAAAGCTATGTCGCGTGCTGCGGTATGCGGAGACACTAAAAGCACCATAGTAGAACACAGTTGAAGCTTCTAAGTTGATGTAATAGCCAGTAAGAGGTAGTACAATTCAAGTTTTAGGTATCGATTATTGACTTTTTAGCTGGCTTTGGTACCTTGGACATGAGCTAGGACCTTAAGATTCTGCATGAAAGGAGGACTAGCAGCCGAGTTGCACGGGAGAATGTGAAAAGTGTTCACATGTAGTAAAAACCTGAGAAATCCGTCCGTTTTCGTCATTTGTTATCGAATCGACTTAAAGCCAGATCGTCACATTGGCCGCTCTTCTCTCTGAAACGGTTGTACTTATCGTCTGCAAAGCTATGTCGCGTGGTGCGGTATGCGGAGACAATAAAATCACCATAGTAGGACACAGATGAAGCTTCTAAGTCGATGTAATAGCCAGTAAGAAGTAGTACAATTCAAGTTTTAGGTACTGATTATTGACTTTTTAGCTGGCTTTGGTGCCTTGGACATGAGCTAGGACCTTAAGATTCTGCATTAAAGGAGGACTAGCAGCCGAGTTGCAAGGGAGAATGTGAAAAGTATTCATATGTAGTAAAAACCTGAGAAATCCGTCCGTTTTCGTCATTTGTTATCGAATCGACTTAAAGCCAGATCGTCACATTGGCCGCTCTTCTCTCTGAAACGGTTGTACTTATCGCCTGCAAAGCTATGTCGCGTGATGCGGTATGCGGAGACACTAAAAGCACCATAGTAGAACACAGATGAAGCTTCTAAGTTGATGTAATAGCCAGTAAGAAGTAGTACAATTCAAGTTTTAGGTATCGATTATATACTTTTTAGCTGGCTTTGGTGCCTTGGACATGAGCTAGGACCTTAAGATTCTGCATGAAAGGAGGACTAGCAGCCGCGTTGTACGGGAGAATGTGAAATGTGTTCATTTGTAGTAAAAACCTGAGATATACGTCCGTTTTCGTCATTTGTTATCGAATCGACTTAAAGCCAGATCGTCACATTGGCTGCTCTTCTCTCTGAAACGGTTGCACTTATCGTCTGGAAAGCTTTGTCGCGTGCTGCGGTATGCGGAGACACTAAAAGCACCATAGTAGAACACAGATGAAGTTTCTAAGATGATGTAATAGCCAGTAAGAAGTAGTACAATTCAAGTTTTAGGTACTGATTATTGACTTTTTAGCTGGCTTTGGTGCCTTGGACATGAGCTAGGACCTTAAGATTCTGCATGAAAGGAGGACTAGCAGCCGAGTTGCACGGGAGAATGTGAAAAGTGTTCATATGTAGTAAAAACCTGAGAAATCCGTCCGTTTTCGTCATTTGTTATCGAATCGACTTAAAGGCAGATCGTCACATTGGCTGCTCTTCTCTCTGAAACGGTTGTACTTATCGTCTGGAAAGCTTTGTCGCGTGCTGCGGTATGCGGAGACACTAAAAGCACCATAGTAGAACACAGATGAAGCTTCTAAGATGATGTAATAGCCAGTAAGAAGTAGTACAATTCAAGTTTTAGGTATCGATTATTGACTTTTTAGCTGGTTTTGGTGCCTTGGACATGAGCTAGGACCTTAAGATTCTGCATTAAAGGAGGAGTAGCAGCCGTTTTGCACGGGAGATTGTGAAATGTGTTCATATGAAGTAGAAACCTGAGAAATCCGTCCGTTTTCGTCATTTGTTATCGAATCGACTTAGAGCCCGATCGTCACATTGGCCGCTCTTCTCTCTGAAACGGTTGTACTTATCGTCTGCAAAGCTATGTCGCGTGCTGCGGTATGCGGAGACACTAAAATCACCATAGTAGAACACAGATGAAGCTTCTAAGTTGATGTAATAGACAATAAGAAGTAGTACAATTCAAGTTTTAGGTATGGATTATTGACTTTTTAGGTGGCTTTGGTGCCTTGGGCATGAGCTAGGACCTTAAGATTCTGCATGAAAGGAGGACTAGCAGCCGAGTTGCACGGGAGAATGTGAAAGGTGTTCATATGTAGTAAAAACCTGAGAAATCCGTCCGTTTTCGTCATTTGTTATCGAATCGACTTACAGCCAGATCGTCACATTGGCCGCTCTTCTCTCTGAAACGGTTGTACTTATCGTCTGCAAAGCTATGTCGCGTGCTGCGGTATGCGGAGACACTAAAAGCACCATAGTAGAACACAGATGAAGCTTCTATGATGATGTAATAGCCAGTTAGAAGTAGTACAATTCAAGTTTTAGGTATCGATTATTGACTTTTTAGCTGGCTTTGGTGCCTTGGACATGAGCTAGGACCTTAAGATTCTGCATGAAAGGAGGACTAGCAGCCGCGTTGAACGGGAGAATATGAAATGTGTTCATATGAACTAAAAACCTGAGAAATACGTCCGTTTTCGTCATTTGTTATCGAATCGACTTAAAGCCAGATCGTCACACTGGCCCCTCTTTTCTCTGAAACGGTTGTACTTATCGTCTGCAAAGCTATGTCGCGTACTGCGGTGTGCGGAGACACTAAAAGCATTATGGTAGAACACAGATGAAGCTTCTAAGTTGATGTAATAGCCAGTAAGATGTAGTACAATTCAAGTTTTAGGTATCGATTATTGACTTTTTAGCTGGCTTTGGTGCCTTGGACATGAGCTAGGACCTTAAGATTCTGCATTAAAGGAGGATTAACAGCCGCGTTGGATAGGAGAATGTGAAAAGTGTTCATATGTAGTAAAAACCTGAGAAATCCGTCCGTTTTCGTCATTTGTTATCGAATCGACTTAAAGCCAGATCGTCGCATTGGCTGCTCTTCTCTCTGAAACCGTTGTACTTATCGTCTGGAAAACTTTGTCGCGTGCTGCGGTATGCGGAGACACTAAAAGCACCATAGTAGAACATAGATGAAGCTTCTATGATGATGTAATAGCCAGTAAGAAGTAGTACAATTCAAGTTTTAGGTATCGATTATTGACTTTTTAGCTGGCTTTGGTGCCTTGGACATGAGCTAGGACCTTAAGATTCTGCATGAAAGGAGGACTAGCAGCCGCGTTGGATGGGAGAATGTGAAAAGTGTTCATATGTAGTAAAAACCTGAGAAATCCGTCCGTTTTCGTCATTTGTTATCGAATCGACTTAAAGCAAGATCGTCGCATTGGCTGCTCTTCTCTCTGAAACCGTTGTACTTATCGTCTGGAAAGCTTTGTCGCGTGCTGAGGTATGCGGAGACACTAAAAGCACCATAGTAGAACACAGATGAAGCTTCTAAGTTGATGTAATAGCCAGTAAGAAGTAGTACAATTCAAGTTTTAGGTATCGATTATTGACTTCTTAGCTGGCTTTGGTGCCTTGGACATGAGCTAGGACCTTAAGATTCTGCATGAAAGGAGGACTAGCAGCCGAGTTGCACGGGAGAATGTGAAAAGTGTCCATATGTAGTAAAAACCTGAGAAATCCGTCCGTTTTCGTCATTTGTTATCGAATCGACTTAAAGCCAGATCGTCACATTGGCCGCTCTTCTCTCTGAGACGGTTGTACTTATCGTCTGGAAAGCTATGTCGCGTGCTGCGGTATGCGGAGACACTAAAATCACCATAGTAGAACATAGATGAAGCTTCTATGATGATGTAATAGCGGGTAAGAAGTAGTACAATTCAAGTTTTAGGTATCGATTATTGACTTTTTAGCTGGCTTTGGTGCCTTGGACATGGGCTAGGACCTTAAGATTCTGCATGAAAGGACGACTAGCAGCCGCGTTGGATGGGAGAATGTGAATAGTGTTCATATGTAGTAAAAACCTGAGAAATCCGTCCGTTTTCGTCATTTGTTATCGAATCGACATAAAGCCAGATCGTCACATTTTCCGCTCTTCTCTCTGAAACGGTTGTACTTATCGCCTGCAAAGCTATGTCGCGTGATGCGGTATGCGGAGACACTAAAAGCACCATGGTAGAACACAGATGAAGCTTCTAAGTTGATGTAATAGCCAGTAAGAAGTAGTATAATTCAAGTTTTAGGTATCGATTATTGAATTTTTAGCTGGCTTTGGTGCCTTGGACATGAGCTAGGACCTTAAGATTCTGCATGAAAGGAGGACTAGCAGCCGAGTTGCACGGGAGAATGTGAAAAGTGTTCACATGTAGTAAAAACCTGAGAAATCCGTCCGTTTTCGTCATTTGTTATCGAATCGACTTAAAGCCAGATCGTCACATTGGCCGCTCTTCTCTCTGAAACGGTTGTACTTATCATCTGCAAAGCTATGTCGTATGCTGCGGTAGGCGGAGACACTGAAACCACCACAGTAGAACACAGATGCAGCTTCTAATTTGATGTAATAGCCAGTAAGAAGTAGTACAATTCACGTTTTAGGTATCGATTATTGACTTTTTAGCTGGCTTTGATGCCTTGGACATGAGCTAGGACCTTAAGAATCTGCATGAAAGGAGGACTAGCAGCCGAGTTGCAGGGAAGAATGTGAAAAGTGTTCATAAGTAGTAAAAACCTCAGAAATCCGTCCGTTTTCGTCATTTGTTATCGAATCGACTTAAAGCCAGATCGTCACATTGGCCGCTCTTCTCTCTGAAACGGTTGTACTTATCGTCTGCAAAGCTATGTCGCGTGCTGCGGTATGCGGAGACTCTAAAAGCACCATAGTAGAACACAGATGAAGCTTCTAAGTTGATGTAATAGCCAGTAAGAAGTAGTACAATTCAAGTTTTAGGTATCGATTATTGACTTTTTAGCTGGCTTTGGTGCCTTGGACATGAGCTAGGACCTTAAGATTCTGCATGAAAGGAGGACTAGCAGCCGCGTTGGATGGGAGAATGTGAAAAGTGTTCATATGTAGTAAAAACCTGAGAAATCCGTCCGTTTTCGTCATTTGTTATCGAATCGACTTAAAGCCAGATCGTCGCATTGGCTGCTCTTCTCTCTGAAACCGTTGTACTTATCGTCTGGAAAGCTTTGTCGCGTGCTGAGGTATGCGGAGACACTAAAAGCACCATAGTAGAACACAGATGAAGCTTCTAAGTTGATGTAATAGCCAGTAAGAAGTAGTACAATTCAAGTTTTAGGTATCGATTATTGACTTCTTAGCTGGCTTTGGTGCCTTGGACATGAGCTAGGACCTTAAGATTCTGCATGAAAGGAGGACTAGCAGCCGAGTTGCACGGGAGAATGTGAAAAGTGTCCATATGTAGTAAAAACCTGAGAAATCCGTCCGTTTTCGTCATTTGTTATCTAATCGACTTAAAGCCAGATCGTCACATTGGCCGCTCTTCTCTCTGAGACGGTTGTACTTATCGTCTGGAAAGCTATGTCGCGTGCTGCGGTATGCGGAGACACTAAAATCACCATAGTAGAACATAGATGAAGCTTCTATGATGATGTAATAGCGGGTAAGAAGTAGTACAATTCAAGTTTTAGGTATCGATTATTGACTTTTTAGCTGGCTTTGGTGCCTTGGACATGGGCTAGGACCTTAAGATTCTGCATGAAAGGACGACTAGCAGCCGCGTTGGATGGGAGAATGTGAATAGTGTTCATATGTAGTAAAAACCTGAGAAATCCGTCCGTTTTCGTCATTTGTTATCGAATCGACATAAAGCCAGATCGTCACATTTTCCGCTCTTCTCTCTGAAACGGTTGTACTTATCGACTGCAAAGCTATGTCGCGTGATGCGGTATGCGGAGACACTAAAAGCACCATAGTAGAACACAGATGAAGCTTCTAAGTTGATGTAATAGCCAGTAAGAAGTAGTATAATTCAAGTTTTAGGTATCGATTATTGAATTTTTAGCTGGCTTTGGTGCCTTGGACATGAGCTAGGACCTTAAGATTCTGCATGAAAGGAGGACTAGCAGCCGAGTTGCACGGGAGAATGTGAAAAGTGTTCACATGTAGTAAAAACCTGAGAAATCCGTCCGTTTTCGTCATTTGTTATCGAATCGACTTAAAGTCAGATCGTCACATTGGCCGCTCTTCTCTCTGAAACGGTTGTACTTATCATCTGCAAAGCTATGTCGTATGCTGCGGTAGGCGGAGACACTGAAACCACCACAGTAGAACACAGATGCAGCTTCTAATTTGATGTAATAGCCAGTAAGAAGTAGTACAATTCACGTTTTGGGTATCGATTATTGACTTTTTAGCTGGCTTTGATGCCTTGGACATGAGCTAGGACCTTAAGAATCTGCATGAAAGGAGGACTAGCAGCCGAGTTGCAGGGAAGAATGTGAAAAGTGTTCATAAGTAGTAAAAACCTCAGAAATCCGTCCGTTTTCGTCATTTGTTATCGAATCGACTTAAAGCCAGATCGTCACATTGGCCGCTCTTCTCTCTGAAACGGTTGTACTTATCGTCTGCAAAGCTATGTCGCGTGCTGCGGTATGCGGAGACTCTAAAAGCACCATAGTAGAACACAGATGAAGCTTCTAAGTTGATGTAATAGCCAGTAAGAAGTAGTACAATTCAAGTTTTAGGTACTGATTATTTACTTTTTAGCTGGCTTTGGAGCCTTGGACATGAGCTAGGACCTTAAGATTCTGCATGAAAGGAGGACTAGCAGCCGAGTGGCACGGGAGAATGTGAAATGTGTTCATATGTAGTAAAAACCTGAGAAATCCGTCCGTTTTCGTCATTTGTTATCGAATCGACTTAAAGCCCGATCGTCACATTGGCCGCTCTTCTCTCTGAAACGGTTGTACTTATCGCCTGCAAAGCTATGTCTCGTGATGCGGTATGCGGAGACACTAAAAGCACCATAGTAGAACACAGATGAAGCTTCTAAGTTGATGTAATAGCCAGTAAGAAGTAGTACAATTCAAGTTTTAGGTATCGATTATTGACTTTTTTGCTGGCTTTGGTGCCTTGGACATGAGCTAGGACCTTAAGATTCTTCATGAAAGGAGGACTAGCAGCCGCGTTGTACGGGAGAATGTGAAATGTGTTCATATGTAGTAAAATCCTGAGAAATACGTCCGTTTTCGTCATTTGTTATCGAATCGACTTAAAGCCAGATCGTCACATTGGATGCTCTTCTCTCTGAAACGGTTGTACTGATCGTCTGGAAAGCTATGTCGCGTGCTGCGGTATGCGGAGACACTAAAATCACCATAGTAGAACATAGATGAAGCTTCTATGATGATGTATTAGCGGGTAAGAAGTAGTACAATTCAAGTTTTAGGTATGGATTATTGACTTTTTAGCTGGCTTTGGTGCCTTGGACACGAGCTAGGACCTTAAGATTCTGCATGAAAGGAGGACAAGCAGCCGAGTTGCACGGGAGAATGTGAAAAGTGTTCAAATAGAGTAAAAACCTGAGAAATCCGTCCGTTTTCGTCATTTTTATCGAATCGACTTAAAGCCAAATCGTCACATTGGCCGCTCTGCTCTCTGAATCGGTTGTATTTATCGTCTGCAAAACTATGTCGCGTACTGCGGTAATCGGAGACACTAAAAGCACCATAGTAGAACGCAGATGTAGCTTCTAAGATGATGTAATAGCCAGTAAGAATTAGTAGAATTCAAGTTTTAGGTATCGATTATTGACTTTTTAGCTGACTTTGGTGCCTTGGACATGAGCTAGGACCTTAAGATTCTGCATGAATGGAGGACTAGCAGCCGAGTTGCACGGGAGAATGTGAAAAGTGTTCATATGTAGTAAAAACCTGAGAAATCCGTCCGTTTTCGTCATTTGTTATCGAATCGACTTAAAGCCAGATCGTCACATTGGCCGCTCTTCTCTCTGAAACGGTTGTACTAATCGCCTGCAAAGCTATGTCGCGTGATGCGGTATGCGGAGACAATAAAATCACCAAAGTAGAACACAGATGAAGCTTCTAAGTCGATGTAATAGCCAGTAAGTAGTAGTACAATTCAAGATTTAGGTATCGATTATTGACTTCTTAGATGGATTTGGTGCCTTGGACATGGGCTAGGACCTTAAGATTCTGCATGAAAGGAGGACTAGCAGCCGCGTTGGATGGGAGAATGTGATTAGTGTTCATATGTAGTAAAAACCTGAGAAATCCGTCCGTTTTCGTCATTTGTTATCGAATCGACTTAAAGCCAGATCGTCACATTGGCCGCTCTTCTCTCTGAAACGGTTGTACTTATCGTCTGCAAAGCTATGTCGTATGCTGCGGTAGGCGGAGACACTGAAACCACCACAGTAGAACACAGATGCAGCTCCTAATTTGATGTAATAGCCAGTAAGAAGTAGTACAATTCACGTTTTAGGTATCGATTATTGACTTTTTAGCTGGCTTTGATGCCTTGGACATGAGCTAGGACCTTATGAATCTGCATGAAAGGAGGGCTATCAGCCGAGTTGCAGGGAAGAATGTGAAAAGTGTTCATAAGTAGTAAAAACCTCAGAAATCCGTCCGTTTTCGTCATTTGTTATCGAATCGACTTAAAGCCAGATCGTCACATTGGCCGCTCTTCTCTCTGAAACGGTTGTACTTATCGTCTGCAAAGCTATGTCGCGTGCTGCGGTATGCGGAGACTCTAAAAGCACCATAGTAGAACACAGATGAAGCTTCTAAGTTGATGTAATAGCCAGTAAGAAGTAGTACAATTCAAGTTTTAGGTACTGATTATTTACTTTTTAGCTGGCTTTGGAGCCTTGGACATGAGCTAGGACCTTAAGATTCTGCATGAAAGGAGGACTAGCAGCCGCGTTGCACGGGAGAAAGTGAAATGTGTTCATATGTAGTAAAAACCTGAGAAATCCGTCCGTTTTCGTCATTTGTTATCGAATCGACTTAAAGCCCGATCGTCACATTGGCCGCTCTTCTCTCTGAAACGGTTGTACTTATCGCCTGCAAAGCTATGTCTCGTGATGCGGTATGCGGAGACACTAAAAGCACCATAGTAGAACACGGATGAAGCTTCTAAGTTGATGTAATAGTAAGTAAGAAGTAGTACAATTCAAGTTTTAGGTATCGATTATTGACTTTTTTGCTGGCTTTGGTGCCTTGGACATGAGCTAGGACCTTAAGATTCTTCATGAAAGGAGGACTAGCAGCCGCGTTGTACGGGAGAATGTGAAATGTGTTCATATGTAGTAAAATCCTGAGAAATACGTCCGTTTTCGTCATTTGTTATCGAATCGACTTAAAGCCAGATCGTCACATTGGATGCTCTTCTCTCTGAAACGGTTGTACTTATCGTCTGGAAAGCTTTGTCGCGTGCTGCGGTATGCGGAGACACTGAAAGCACCATAGTAGAACACAGATGAAGCTTCTAAGATGATGTAATAGGCAGTAAGAAGTAGTACAATTCAAGTTTTAGGTATCGATTATTGACTTTTTAGCTGGCATTGGTGCCTTGGACATGAGCTAGGACCTTAAGATTCGGCATGAAAGGAGGACTAGCACCCGAGTTGTACGGGAGAATGTAAAAAGTGTTCATATGTAGTAAAAACCTGAGAAATCCGTCCGTTTTCGTCATTTGTTATCGAATCGACTTAAAGCCAGATCGTCACATTGGCCCCTCTCTTCTCTGAAACGGTTGTACTTATCGTCCGCAAAGCTATGTCGCGTACTGCGGTGTGCGGAGACACTAAAAGCACCATGGTAGAACACAGATGAAGCTTCTAAGTTGATGTAATAGCCAGTAAGAAGTAGTACAATTCAAGTTTTAGGTATCCATTATTGACTATTTAGCTGGCTTTGGTGCCTTGGACATGAGCTAGGACCTTAAGATTCTGCATTAAAGGAGGACTAGCAGTCGCGTTGCACGGGAGAATGTGAAATGTGTTCATATGTAGTAGAAACCTGAGAAATCCGTCCGTTTTCGTCATTTGTTATCGAATTGACTTAAAGCTCGATCGTCACATTGGCCGCTCTTCTCTCTGAAACGGTTGTACTTATCGTCTGCAAAGCTATGTCGCGTGCTGCGGTATGCGGAGACAATAAAATCACCGTAGTAGAACACAGATGAAGCTTCTAAGTCGATGTAATAGCCAGTAAGAAGTAGTACAATTCAAGTTTTAGGTACTGATTATTTACTTTTTAGCTGGCTTTCGTGCCTTGGACATGAGCTAGGACCTTAAGATTCTGCATGAAAGGAGGACTAGCAGCATAGTTGCACGGGAGAATGTGAAATGTGTTCATATGTAGTAGAAACCTGAGAAGTCCGTCCGTTTTCGTCATTTGTTATCGAATCGACTTAAAGCCAGATCGTCACATTGGCCGCTCTTCTCTCTGAAACGGTTGTACTTACCGTCTGCAAAGCTATGTCGCGTGCTGCGGTATGCGGAGGCAATAAAATCACCATAGTAGAACACAGATGAAGCTTCTAAGTCGATGTAATAGCCAGTAAGAAGTAGTACAATTCAAGTTTTATGTATCGATTATTGACTTCTTAGATGGATTTGGTGCCTTGGACATGAGCTAGGATGTTAAGATTCTGCATGAAAGGAGGACTAGCAGCCGAGTTGCACGGGACAATATGAAAAGTGTTCATATGTAGTAAAAACCTGAGAAATCCGTCCGTTTTAGTCATTTGTTATCGAATCGCCTTAAAGCCAGATCGTCACTTGGCCGCTCTTCTCTCTGAAACGGCTGTACTTATCGTCTGCAAAGCTATGTCGCGTGCTGCGGTATGCGGATACACTAAAAGCACCATAGTAGAACACAGATGAAGCTTCTAAGTTGATGTAATAGCCAGTAAGAAGTAGTACAATTCAAGTTTTAGGTACTGATTATTGACTTTTTAGCTGGCTTTGTTGCCTTGGACATGAGCTAGGACCTTAAGATTCTGCATGAAAGGAGGACTAGCAGCAGAGTTGCACGGGAGAATGTGAAAAGTGTTCATATGTAGTAAAAACCTGAGAAATCCGACCGTTTTCCTCATTTGTTATCGAATCGACTTAAAGCCAGATCGTCACATTGGCCGCTCTTCTCTCTGAAACGGTTGTACTTATCGTCTTCAAAGCTATGTCGCGTGCTGTGGTATGCGGAGACACTAAAAGCACCATAGTAGAACACAGATGAAGCTTCTATGATGATGTAATAGCCTGTAAGAAGTAGTGCAATTCAAGTTTTAAGTATTGATTATTGACTTTTTAGCTGGCTTTGGTGCCTTGGACATGAGCTAGGACCTTAAGATTCTGCATGAAAGGAGGACTAGCAGCCGCGTTGGATGGGAGAATGTGAATAGTGTTCATATGTAGTAAAAACCTGAGAAATCCGTCCGTTTTCGTCATTTGTTATCGAATCGACTTAAAGCCAGATCGTCACATTGGCCGCTTTTCTCTCTGAAACGGTTGTACTTATCGTCTGCAAAGCTATGTCGGGTGCTGCGGTATTCTGAGACACTAAAAGCAACATAGTAGAACACAGATAAAGCTTCTAAGTTGATGTAATAGCCAGTAAGAAGTAGTACAATTCAAGTTTTAGGTATCGATTATTGACTTTTTAGCTGGCTTTGGTGCCTTGGACATGAGCTAGGACCTTATGATTCTGCATGAAAGGAGGACTAGCAGCCGATTTGCACGGGAGAATGTGAAATGTGTTCATATGTAGTAAAAACCTGAGAAATCCGTCCGTTTTCGTCATTTGTTATCGAATCGACTTAAAGCCCGATCGTCACATTGGCCGCTCTTCTCTCTGAAACGGTTGTACTTATCGCCTGCAAAGCTATGTCTCGTGATGCGGTATGCGGAGACACTAAAAGCACCATAGTAGAACACGGATGAAGCTTCTAAGTTGATGTAATAGTAAGTAAGAAGTAGTACAATTCAAGTTTTAGGTATCGATTATTGACTTTTTTGCTGGCTTTGGTGCCTTGGACATGAGCTAGGACCTTAAGATTCTTCATGAAAGGAGGACTAGCAGCCGCGTTGTACGGGAGAATGTGAAATGTGTTCATATGTAGTAAAATCCTGAGAAATACGTCCGTTTTCGTCATTTGTTATCGAATCGACTTAAAGCCAGATCGTCACATTGGATGCTCTTCTCTCTGAAACGGTTGTACTTATCGTCTGGAAAGCTTTGTCGCGTGCTGCGGTATGCGGAGACACTGAAAGCACCATAGTAGAACACAGATGAAGCTTCTAAGATGATGTAATAGCCAGTAAGAAGTAGTACAATTCAAGTTTTAGGTATCGATTATTGACTTTTTAGCTGGCTTTGGTGCCTTGGACATGAGCTAGGACCTTAAGATTCTGCATTAAAGGAGGACTAGCAGTCGCGTTGCACGGGAGAATGTGAAATGTGTTCATATGTAGTAGAAACCTGAGAAATCCGTCCGTTTTCGTCATTTGTTATCGAATTGACTTAAAGCTCGATCGTCACATTGGCCGCTCTTCTCTCTGAAACGGTTGTACTTATCGTCTGCAAAGCTATGTCGCGTGCTGCGGTATGCGGAGACAATAAAATCACCATAGTAGAACACAGATGAAGCTTCTAAGTCGATGTAATAGCCAGTAAGAAGTAGTACAATTCAAGTTTTAGGTACTGATTATTGACTTTTTAGCTGGCTTTGGTGCCTTGGACATGAGCTAGGACCTTAAGATTCTGCATGAAAGGAGGACTAGCAGCCGAGTTGCACGGGAGAATGTGAAAAGTGTTCATATGTAGTAAAAACCTGAGAAATCCGTCCGTTTTCGTCATTTGTTATCGAATCGACTTAAAGCCAGATCGTCACATTGGCCGCTCTTCTCTCTGAAACGGTTGTACTTATCGTCTGCAAAGCTATGTCGCGTGCTGCGGTATGCGGAAACACTAAAAGCACCATAGTAGAACACAGATGAAGCTTCTAAGTTGATGTAATAGCCAGTAAGAAGTAGTACAATTCAAGTTTTAGGTATCGATTATTGACTTCTTAGCTGGCTTTGGTGCCTTGGACATGAGCTAGGACCTTAAGATTCTGCATGAAAGGAGGACTAGCAGCCGAGTTGCACGGGAGAATGTGAAAAGTGTTCATATGTAGTAAAAACCTGAGAAATCCGTCCGTTTTCGTCATTTGTTATCGAATCGACTTAAAGCCAGATCGTCACATTGGCCGCTCTTCTCTCTGAAACGGTTCTACTTATCGTCTGCAAAGCTATGTCGCGTGCTGCGGTATGCGGAGACACTAAAAGCACCATAGTAGACCACAGATGAAGCTTATAAGTTGATGTAATAGCCAGTAAGAAGTAGTACAATTCAAGTTTTAGGTACTGATTATTTACTTTTTAGCTGGTTTTCGTGCCTTGGACATGAGCTAGGACCTTAAGATTCTGCATGAAAGGAGGACTAGCAGCATAGTTGCACGGGAGAATGTGAAATGTGTTCATATGTAGTAGAAACCTGAGAAATCCGTCCGTTTTCGTCATTTGTTATCGAATCGACTTAAAGCCAGATCGTCACATTGGCCGCTCTTCTCTCTGAAACGGTTGTACTTACCGTCTGCAAAGCTATGTCGCGTGCTGCGGTATGCGGAGGCAATAAAATCACCATAGTAGAACACAGATGAAGCTTCTAAGTCGATGTAATAGCCAGTAAGAAGTAGTACAATTCAAGTTTTAGGTATCGATTATTGACATCTTAGATGGATTTGGTGCCTTGGACATGAGCTAGGATGATAAGATTCTGCATGAAAGGAGGACTAGCAGCCGAGTTGCACGGGACAATATGAAAAGTGTTCATATGTAGTAAAAACCTGAGAAATCCGTCCGTTTTAGTCATTTGTTATCGAATCGCCTTAAAGCCAGATCGTCACTTGGCCGCTCTTCTCTCTGAAACGGCTGTACTTATCGTCTGCAAAGCTATGTCGCGTGCTGCGGTATGCGGATACAGTAAAAGCACCATAGTAGAACACAGATGAAGCTTCTAAGTTGATGTAATAGCCAGTAAGAAGTAGTACAATTCAAGTTTTAGGTACTGGTTTTGACTTTTTAGCTGGCTTTGTTGCCTTGGACATGAGCTAGGACCTTAAGATTCTGCATGAAAGGAGGACTAGCAGCAGAGTTGCACGGGAGAATGTGAAAAGTGTTCATATGTAGTAAAAACCTGAGAAATCCGTCCGTTTTCCTCATTTGTTATCGAATCGACTTAAAGCCAGATCGTCACATTGGCCGCTCTTCTCTCTGAAACGGTTGTACTTATCGTCTGCAAAGCTATGTCGCGTGCTGCGGTATGCGGAGACAATAAAATCACCATAGTAGAACACAGATGAAGCTTCTAAGTCGATGTAATAGCCAGTAAGAAGTAGTACAATTCAAGTTTTAGGTACTGATTATTGACTTTTTAGCTGGCTTTGGTGCCTTGGACATGAGCTAGGACCTTAACATTCTGCATGAAAGGAGGACTAGCAGCCGAGTTGCACGGGAGAATGTGAAAAGTGTTCATATGTAGTAAAAACCTGAGAAATCCGTCCGTTTTCGTCATTTGTTATCCAACCGACTTAAAGCCAGATCGTCACATTGGCCGCTCTTCTCTCTGAAACGGTTGTACTTATCGTCTGCAAAGCTATGTCGCGTGCTGCGGTATGCGGAAACACTAAAAGCACCATAGTAGAACACAGATGAAGCTTCTAAGTTGATGTAATAGCCAGTAAGAAGTAGTACAATTCAAGTTTTAGGTATCGATTATTGACTTCTTAGCTGGCTTTGGTGCCTTGGACATGAGCTAGGACCTTAAGATTCTGCATGAAAGGAGGACTAGCAGCCGAGTTGCACGGGAGAATGTGAAAAGTGTTCATATGTAGTAAAAACCTGAGAAATCCGTCCGTTTTCGTCATTTGTTATCGAATCGACTTAAAGCCAGATCGTCACATTGGCCGCTCTTCTCTCTGAAACGGTTCTACTTATCGTCTGCAAAGCTATGTCGCGTGCTGCGGTATGCGGAGACACTAAAAGCACCATAGTAGAACACAGATGAAGCTTATAAGTTGATGTAATAGCCAGTAAGAAGTAGTACAATTCAAGTTTTAGGTACTGATTATTTACTTTTTAGCTGGTTTTCGTGCCTTGGACATGAGCTAGGACCTTAAGATTCTGCATGAAAGGAGGACTAGCAGCATAGTTGCACGGGAGAATGTGAAATGTGTTCATATGTAGTAGAAACCTGAGAAATCCGTCCGTTTTCGTCATTTGTTATCGAATCGACTTAAAGCCAGATCGTCACATTGGCCGCTCTTCTCTCTGAAACGGTTGTACTTACCGTCTGCAAAGCTATGTCGCGTGCTGCGGTATGCGGAGGCAATAAAATCACCATAGTAGAACACAGATGAAGCTTCTAAGTCGATGTAATAGCCAGTAAGAAGTAGTACAATTCAAGTTTTAGGTATCGATTATTGACATCTTAGATGGATTTGGTGCCTTGGACATGAGCTAGGATGTTAAGATTCTGCATGAAAGGAGGACTAGCAGCCGAGTTGCACGGGACAATATGAAAAGTGTTCATATGTAGTAAAAACCTGAGAAAGCCGTCCGTTTTAGTCATTTGTTATCGAATCGCCTTAAAGCCAGATCGTCACTTGGCCGCTCTTCTCTCTGAAACGGCTGTACTTATCGTCTGCAAAGCTATGTCGCGTGCTGCGGTATGCGGATACAGTAAAAGCACCATAGTAGAACACAGATGAAGCTTCTAAGTTGATGTAATAGCCAGTAAGAAGTAGTACAATTCAAGTTTTAGGTACTGGTTTTGACTTTTTAGCTGGCTTTGTTGCCTTGGACATGAGCTAGGACCTTAAGATTCTGCATGAAAGGAGGACTAGCAGCAGAGTTGCACGGGAGAATGTGAAAAGTGTTCATATGTAGTAAAAACCTGAGAAATCCGTCCGTTTTCCTCATTTGTTATCGAATCGACTTAAAGCCAGATCGTCACATTGGCCGCTCTTCTCTCTGAAACGGTTGTACTTATCGTCTGCAAAGCTATGTCGCGTGCTGCGGTATGCGGAGACACTAAAAGCACCATAGTAGAACACAGATGAAGCTTCTATGATGATGTAATAGCCTGTAAGAAGTAGTGCAATTCAAGTTTTAGGTATCGATTATTGACTTTTTAGCTCGCTTTGATGCCTTGGACATGAGCTAGGACCTTAAGAATCTGCATGAAAGGAGGACTAGCAGCCGAGTTGCAGGGAAGAATGTGAAAAGTGTTCATATGTAGTAAAAACCTGAGAAATCCGTCCGTTTTCGTCATTTGTTATCGAATCGACTTAAAGCCAGATCGTCACATTGGCCGCTCTTCTCTCTGAAACGGTTGTACTTATCGTCTGCAAAGCAATGTCGCGTGCTGCGGTATGCGGAGACAATAAAATCACCATAGTAGAACACAGATGAAGCTTCTAAGTCGATGTAATAGCCAGTAAGAAGTAGTACAATTCAAGTTTTAGGTATCGATTATTGACTTCTTAGATGGATTTGGTGCCTTGGACATGAGCTAGGATGTTAAGATTCTGCATGAAAGGAGGACTAGCAGCCGAGTTGCACGGGACAATATGAAAAGTGTTCATATGTAGTAAAAACCTGAGAAATCCGTCCGTTTTAGTCATTTGTTATCGAATCGCCTTAAAGCCAGCTCGTCACTTGGCCGCTCTTCTCTCTGAAACGGCTGTACTTATCGTCTGCAAAGCTATGTCGCGTGCTGCGGTATGCGGATACACTAAAAGCACCATAGTAGAACACAGATGAAGCATCTAAGTTGATGTAATAGCCAGTAAGAAGTAGTACAATTCAAGTTTTAGGTACTGATTATTGACTTTTTAGCTGGCTTTGTTGCCTTGGACATGAGCTAGGACCTTAAGATTCTGCATGAAAGGAGGACTAGCAGCAGAGTTGCACGGGAGAATGTGAAAAGTGTTCATATGTAGTAAAAACCTGAGAAATCCGTCCGTTTTCCTCATTTGTTATCGAATCGACTTAAAGCCAGATCGTCACATTGGCCGCTCTTCTCTCTGAAACGGTTGTACTTATCGTCTGCAAAGCTATGTCGCGTGCTGCGGTATGCGGAGACACTAAAAGCACCATAGTAGAACACAGATGAAGCTTATATGATGATGTAATAGCCTGTAAGAAGTAGTGCAATTCAAGTTTTAAGTATCGATTATTGACTTTTTAGCTGGCTTTGGTGCCTTGGACATGAGCTAGGACCTTAAGATTCTGCATGAAAGGAGGACTAGCAGCCGCGTTGGATGGGAGAATGTGAATAGTGTTCATATGTAGTAAAAACCTGAGAAATCCGTCCGTTTTCGTCATTTGTTATCGAATCGACTTAAAGCCAGATCGTCACATTGGCCGCTTTTCTCTCTGAAACGGTTGTACTTATCGTCTGCAAAGCTATGTCGCGTGCTGCGGTATTCTGAGACACTAAAAGCACCATAGTAGAACACAGATAAAGCTTCTAAGTTGATGTAATAGCCAGTAAGAAGTAGTACAATTCAAGTTTTAGGTATCGATTATTGACTTTTTAGCTGGCTTTGGTGCCTTGGACATGAGCTAGGACCTTATGATTCTGCATGAAAGGAGGAGTAGCAGCCGATTTGCACGGGAGAATGTGAAAAGTGTTCATATGTAGTAAAAACCTGAGATATCCGTCCGTTTTCGTCATTTGTTATCGAATCGACGTAAAGCCAGATCGTCACATTGGCCGCTCTTCTCTCTGAAACGCTTGTACTTATCGTCTGCAAAGCTATGTCGTATGCTGCGGTAGGCGGAGACACTGAAATCACCACAGTAGAACACAGATGAAGCTTCTAATTTGATGTAATAGCCAGTAAGAAGTAGTACAATTCAAGTTTTAGCTATCGATTATTGACTTTTTAGCTGGCTTTGGTGCCTTGGACATGAGCTAGGACCTTAAGATTCTGCATAGAAGGAGGACTAGCAGCCGTGTTGCACGGGAGAATGTGAAATGTGTTCATATGTAGTAGAAACCTGAGAAATCCGTCCGTTTTCGTCATTTGTTATCGAATCGACTTAAAGCCCGATCGTCACATTGGCCGCTCTTCTCTCTGAAACGTTTGTACTTATCGTTTGCAAAGCTATGTCGTATGCTGCGGTATGTGGAGACAATAAAATCACCATAGTAGAACACAGATGAAGTTTTAAGTCGATGTAATAGCCAGTAAGAAGTAGTACAATTCAAGTTTTAGGTATCGATTATTGACCTTTTAGCTGGCTTTGGTGCCTTGGACATGAGCTATGACCTTAAGATTCAGCATGAAAGGAGGACTAGCAGCCGAGTTGCACGGGAGAATGTGAAATGTGTTCATATGTAGTAAAAACCTGAGAAATCCGTCCGTTTTCGTCATTTGTGATTGAATCGACTTAAAGCCAGATCGTCACATTGGCCGCTCTTCTCTCTGGAAGGTTGTACTTATCGTCTGCAAAGCTATGTCGCGTGCTGCGGTATGCGGAGACACTAAAAGCACCATAGTAGAACACGGATGAAGCTTCTAAGTTGATGTAATAGCCAGTAAGAAGTAGTACAATTCAAGTTTTAGGTATCGATTATTGACTTTTTAGCTGGCTTTGGTGCCTTGGACATGAGCTAGGACCTTAAGATTCTGCATGAAAGGAGGACTAGCAGCCGAGTTGCACGGGAGAATGTGAAAAGTGTTCATATGTAGTAAAAACCTGAGAAATCCGTCCGTTTTCATCATTTGTTATCGAATCGACTTAAAGCCCGATCGTCACATTGGCCGCTCTTCTCTCTGAAACGGTTGTACTTATCGTCTGCAAAGCTGTGTCGCGTGCTGCGGTATGTGGAGACAATAAAATCACCATAGTAGAACACAGATGAAGTTTTAAGTCGATGTAATAGCCAGTAAGAAGTAGTACAATTCAAGTTTTAGGTATCGATTATTGACCTTTTAGCTGGCTTTGGTGCGTTGGACATGAGCTATGACCTTAAGATTCAGCATGAAAGGAGGACTAGCAGCCGAGTTGCACGGGAGAATGTGAAATGTGTTCATATGTAGTAAAAACCTGAGAAATCCGTCCGTTTTCGTCATTTGTGATTGAATCGACTTAAAGCCAGATCGTCACATTACCCGCTCTTCTCTCTGGAAGGTTGTACTTATCGTCTGCAAATCTATGTCGCGTGCTGCGGTATGCGGAGACACTAAAAGCACCATAGTAGAACACGGATGAAGCTTCTAAGTTGATGTAATAGCCAGTAAGAAGTAGTACAATACAAGTTTTAGGTATCGATTATTGACTTTTTAGCTGGCTTTCGTGCCTTGGACATGAGCTAGGACCTTAAGATACTAGATGAAAGGAGGACTAGCAGCCGACTTGCACGGGAGAATGTGAAAAGTGTTCATATGTAGTAAAAACCTGAGAAATCCGTCCGTTTTCGTCATTTGTTATCGAATCGACTTAAAGCCAGATCGTCACATTGGCCGCTCTTCTCTCTGAAACGGTTGTATGTATCGTCTTCAAAGCTATGTCGCGTGCTGCGGTATGCGGAGACACTAAAAGCACCATAGTAGAACACAGATGAAGCTTCTAAGTTGATGTAATAGCCAGTAAGAAGTAGTACAATTCAAGTTTTAGGTATCGATTATTGACTTTTTAGCTGGCTTTCGTGCCTTGGACATGAGCTAGGACCTTAAGATTCTGTATCAAAAGGAGGACTAGCAGCCGAGTTGCACGGGAGAATGTGAAAAGTGTTCATATGTAGTAAAAACCTGTGAAATCCGTCCGTTTTCGTCATTTGTTATCGAATCGACTTCAAGCCAGATCGTCACATTGGCCGCTCTTCTCTCTGAAACGGTTGTACTTATCGTCTTCAAAGCCATGTCGCGTGCTGCGGTATGCGGAGACACTAAAAGCACCATAGTAGAACACAGATGAAGCTTCTAAGTTGATGTAATAGCCAGTAAGAAGTAGTACAATACAAGTTTTAGGTATCGATTATTGACTTTTTAGCTGGCTTTGGTGCCTTGGACATGAGCTAGGACCTTAAGATTCTGCATGAAAGGAGGACTAGTAGCCGCGTTGCACGGGAGAATGTGAAATGTGTTCATATGTAGTAGAAACCTGAGAAATCCGTCCGTTTTCGTCATTTGTTATCGAATCGACTTAAAGCCCGATCGTCACATTGGCCGCTCTTCTCTCTGAAACGGTTGTACTTATCGTCTGCAAAGCTGTGTCGCGTGCTGCGGTATGTGGAGACAATAAAATCACCATAGTAGAACACAGATGAAGTTTTAAGTCGATGTAATAGCCAGTAAGAAGTAGTACAATTCAAGTTTTAGGTATCGATTATTGACCTTTTAGCTGGCTTTGGTGCGTTGGACATGAGCTATGACCTTAAGATTCAGCATGAAAGGAGGACTAGCAGCCGAGTTGCACGGGAGAATGTGAAATGTGTTCATATGTAGTAAAAACCTGAGAAATCCGTCCGTTTTCGTCATTTGTGATTGAATCGACTTAAAGCCAGATCGTCACATTGGCCGCTCTTCTCTCTGGAAGGTTGTACTTATCGTCTGCAAAGCTATGTCGCGTGCTGCGGTATGCGGAGACACTAAAAGCACCATAGTAGAACACGGATGAAGCTTCTAAGTTGATGTAATAGCCAGTAAGAAGTAGTACAATACAAGTTTTAGGTATCGATTATTGACTTTTTAGCTGGCTTTCGTGCCTTGGACATGAGCTAGGACCTTAAGATACTAGATGAAAGGAGGACTAGCAGCCGACTTGCACGGGAGAATGTGAAAAGTGTTCATATGTAGTAAAAACCTGAGAAATCCGTCCGTTTTCGTCATTTGTTATCGAATCGACTTAAAGCCAGATCGTCACATTGGCCGCTCTTCTCTCTGAAACGGTTGTACGTATCGTCTTCAAAGCTATGTCGCGTGCTGCGGTATGCGGAGACACTAAAAGCACCATAGTAGAACACAGATGAAGCTTCTAAGTTGATGTAATAGCCAGTAAGAAGTAGTACAATTCAAGTTTTAGGTATTGATTATTGATTTTTTAGCTGGCTTTGGTGCCTTGGACATGAGCTAGGACCTTAAGATTCTGCATCAAAAGGAGGACTAGCAGCCGAGTTGCACGGGAGAATGTGAAATGTGTTCATATGTAGTAGAAACCTGAGAAATCCGTCCGTTTTCGTCATTTGTTATCGAATCGACTTAAAGCCCGATCGTCACATTGGCCGCTCTTCTCTCTGAAACGGTTGTACTTATCGTCTGCAAAGCTATGTCGCGTGCTGCGGTATGTGGAGACAATAAAATCACCATAGTAGAACACAGATGTAATTTTAAGTCGATGTAATAGCCAGTAAGAAGTAGTACAATTCAAGTTTTAGGTATCGATTATTGACTTTTTAGCTGGCTTTGGTGCCTTGGACATGAGCTATGAACATAAGGTTCTGCATGAAAGGAGGACTAGCAGCCGAGTTGCACGGGAGAATGTGAAAAGTGTTCATATGTAGTAAAAACCTGTGAAATCCGTCCGTTTTCGTCATTTGTTATCGAATCGACTTAAAGCCAGATCGTCACATTGGCCGCTCTTCTCTCTGAAACGGTTGTACTTATCGTCTTCAAAGCTATGTCGCGTGCTGCGGTATGCGGAGACACTAAAAGCACCATAGTAGAACACAGATGAAGCTTCTAAGTTGATGTAATAGCCAGTAAGAAGTAGTACAATTCAAGTTTTAGGTATCGATTATTGACTTTTTAGCTGGCTTTGGTGCCTTGGACATGAGCTAGGACCTTAAGATTCTGCATGAAAGGAGGACTAGCAGCCGAGTTGCACGGGAGAATGTGAAAAGTGTTCATATGTAGTAAAAACCTGAGAAATCCGTCCGTTTTCATCATTTGTTATCGAATCGACTTAAAGCCAGATCGTTACATTGGCCGCTCTTCTCTCTGAAACGGTTGTACTTATCGTCTGCAAAGCTATTTCGCGTGCTGCGGTACGCGGAGACTCTAAAAGCACCATAGTAGAACACAGATGAAGCTTCTAAGTTGATGTAATAGCCAGTAAGAAATAGTACAATTCAAGTTTTAGGTATCGATTATTGACTGTTTAGCTGGCTTTGGTGCCTTGGACATAATCTAGGACCCTAAGATTCTCCATGAAAGGAGGACTATCTGCCGAGTTGCACGCGAGAATGTGAAACGTGTTCATATGTAGTAAAAACCTGAGAAATCCGTCAGTTTTCGTCATTTGTTATCGAATCGACTTAAAGCCAGATCGTCACTTGGCCGCTCTTATCCCTGAAACGGTTGTACTTATCGTCTGCAAAGCTATGTCGCGTGCTGCGGTGTGCGGAGACACTAAAAGCACCATAGTAGAACACAGATGAAGCTTCTAAGTTGATGTAATAGCCAGTAAGAAGTAGTACAATTCAAGTTTTAGCTATCGATTATTGACTTTTTAGCTGGCTTTGGTGCCTTGGACATGAGCTAGGACCTTAAGATTCTGCATAGAAGGAGGACTAGCAGCCGCGTTGCACGGGAGAATGTGAAATGTGTTCATATGTAGTAGAAACCTGAGAAATCCGTTCGTTTTCGTCATTTGTTATCGAATCGACTTAAAGCCCGATCGTCACATTGGCCGCTCTTCTCTCTGAAACGTTTGTACTTATCGTTTGCAAAGCTATGTCGTATGCTGCGGTATGTGGAGACAATAAAATCACCATAGTAGAACACAGATGAAGTTTTAAGTCGATGTAATAGCCAGTAAGAAGTAGTATAATTCAAGTTTTAGGTATCGATTATTGACCTTTTAGCTGGCTTTGGTGCCTTGGACATGAGCTATGACCATAAGGTTCTGCATGAAAGGAGGACTAGCAGCCGAGTTGCACGGGAGAATGTGAAAAGTGTTCATATGTAGTAAAAACCTGTGAAATCCGTCCGTTTTCGTCATTTGTTATCGAATCGACTTAAAGCCAGATCGTCACATTGGCCGCTCTTCTCTCTGAAACGGTTGTACTTATCGTCTTCAAAGCTATGTCGCGTGCTGCGGTATGCGGAGACACTAAAAGCACCATAGTAGAACACAGATGAAGCTTCTAAGTTGATGTAATAGCCAGTAAGAAGTAGTACAATTCAAGTTTTAGGTATCGATTATTGACTTTTTAGCTGGCTTTGGTGCCTTGGACATGAGCTAGGACCTTAAGATTCTGCATGAAAGGAGGACTAGCAGCCGAGTTGCACGGGAGAATGTGAAAAGTGTTCATATGTAGTAAAAACCTGAGAAATCCGTCCGTTTTCATCATTTGTTATCGAATCGACTTAAAGCCAGATCGTTACATTGGCCGCTCTTCTCTCTGAAACGGTTGTACTTATCGTCTGCAAAGCTATTTCGCGTGCTGCGGTACGCGGAGACTCTAAAAGCACCATAGTAGAAAACAGATGAAGCTTCTAAGTTGATGTAATAGCCAGTAAGAAATAGTACAATTCAAGTTTTAGGTATCGATTATTGACTGTTTAGCTGGCTTTGGTGCCTTGGACATAATCTAGGACCCTAAGATTCTCCATGAAAGGAGGACTATCTGCCGAGTTGCACGCGAGAATGTGAAACGTGTTCATATGTAGTAAAAACCTGAAAAATCCGTGAGTTTTCGTCATTTGTTATCGAATCGACTTAAAGCCAGATCGTCACTTGGCCGCTCTTATCCCTGAAACGGTTGTACTTATCGTCTGCAAAGCTATGTCGCGTGCTGCGGTGTGCGGAGACACTAAAAGCACCATAGTAGAACACAGATGAAGCTTCTAAGTTGATGTAATAGCCAGTAAGAAGTAGTACAATTCAAGTTTTAGCTATCGATTATTGACTTTTTAGCTGGCTTTGGTGCCTTGGACATGAGCTAGGACCTTAAGATTCTGCATAGAAGGAGGACTAGCAGCCGCGTTGCACGGGAGAATGTGAAATGTGTTCATATGTAGTAGAAACCTGAGAAATCCGTTCGTTTTCGTCATTTGTTATCGAATCGACTTAAAGCCCGATCGTCACATTGGCCGCTCTTCTCTCTGAAACGTTTGTACTTATCGTTTGCAAAGCTATGTCGTATGCTGCGGTATGCGGAGACACTAAAACCACCACAGTAGAACACAGATGAAGCTTCTAAGTTGATGTAATAGCCAGTAAGAAGTAGTACAATTCAAGTTTTAGGTATTGATTATTGACTTTTTAGCTGGCTTTGGTGCCTTCGACATGAGCTAGGACCTTAAGAATCTGCATGAAAGGAGGACTAGCAGCCGAGTTGCACGGGAGAATGAAAAAAGTGTTCATATGTAGTATAAACCTGAGAAATCCGTCCGTTTTCGTCATTTGTTATCGAATCGACTTAAAGCCAGATCGTAACATTGGCCATTCTTCTCTCTGAAACGGTTGTACTTATCGTCTGCAAAGCTATTTCGTGTGCTGCGGTATGCGGAGACACGAAAAGCACCATAGTAGAACACAGATGAAGCTTTTAAGTAAATGTAATAGCAAGTAAGAAGTAGTAAAATTCAAGTTTTAGGTACTGATTACTGACTTTTTAGCTGGCTTTGGTGCCTTGGACATGAGCTAGGACCTTAAGATTCTGCATAGAAGGAGGACTAGCAGCCGCGTTGCACGGGACAATGTGAAAAGTGTTCATATGTAGTAAAAACCTGAGAAATCCGTCCGTTTTCGTCATTTGTTATCGAATCGACTTAAAGCCCGATCGTAACATTGGCCGCTCTTCTCTCTGAAACGGTTGTACTTATCGTCTGCAAAGCTATTTCGCGTGCTGCGGTACGCGGAGACTCTAAAAGCACCATAGTAGAACACAGATGAAGCTTCTAAGTTGATGTAATAGCCAGTAAGAAGTAGTACAATTCAAGTTTTAGGTATCGATTATTGACTGTTTAGCTGGCTTTGGTGCCTTGGACATGATCTAGGACCTTAAGATTCTCCATGAAAGGAGGACTAGCAGCCGAGTTGCACGGGAGAATGTGAAATGTGTTCATATGTAGTAAAAACTTGAGAAATCCTTCAGTTTTCGTCATTTGTTATCGAATCGACTTAAAGCCAGATCGTCACTTGGCCGATCTTATCCCTGAAGCGGTTGTACTTATCGTCTGCAAAGCTATGTCTCGTGCTGCGGTATGCGGAGACACTAAAAGCACCATAGTAGAACACAGATGAAGCTTCTAAGTTGATGTAATAGCCAGTAAGAAGTAGTACAATTCAAGTTTTAGGTACTGAATATTTACTTTTTAGCTTACTTTGGTGCCTTGGACTTGGGCTAGGACCTTAAGTTTCTGCATGAAAGGAGGACTAGCAGCCGAGTTACACGGGAGAATGTGAAAAATGTTCGTATGTAGTAAAAACCTGAGAAATCCGTCCGTTTTCTTTACTTGTTATCGAATCGACTTAAAGCCAGATCGTCACATTGGCCGCTCTTCTCTATGAAACGGTTGTACATATCGTCTGCAAAGCTATGTCGCGTGCTGCGGTATGCGGAGACACTAAAAGCACCATAGTAGAACACAGATGAAGCTTCTAAGTTGATGTAATAGCCAGTAAGAAGTAGTACAATTCAATTTTTAGGTATTGATTATTGACTTTTTAGCTGGCTTTGGTGCCTTGGACATGAGCTAGGCCCTTAAGAATCTGCATGAAAGGAGGACTAGCAGCCGAGTTGCACGGGAGAATGTGAAAAGTGTTCATATGTAGTAAAAACCTGAGAAATCCGTCCGTTTTCGTCATTTGTTATCGAATGATTTAAAGCCAGATCGTCACATTGGCCGCTCTTCTCTCTGAAACGGTTGTACTTACCGTCTGCAAAGCTATGTCGCGTGCTTCGGTATGCGGAGACACTAAAAGCACCATAGTAGAACACAGATGAAGCTTCTAAGTTGATGTAATAGCCAGTAAGAAGTAGTACAATTCAACTTTTAGGTAGTGATTATTGACTTTTTAGCTGGCTTTGGTGCCTTGGACATGAGCTAGGACATTAAGATTCTGCATGAAAGGAAGACTAGCAGCCGAGTTGCACGGGACAATGTGAAAAGTGTTCATATGTAGTAAAAACTTGAGAAATCCGTCCGTTTTCGTCATTTGTTATCGAATCGACTTAAAGCCCGATCGTCACATTGGCCGCTCTTCTCTCTGAAACGGTTGTACTTATCGTCTGCAAAGCTATGCCTCGTGCTTCGGTATGCGGAGACACTAAAAGCACCATAGTAGAACACAGATGAAGCTTCTAAGTTGATGTAATAGCCAGTAAGAAGTAGTACAATTCAAGTTTTAGGTAGTGATTATTGACTTTTTAGCTCGCTTTGGTGCCTTGGACATGAGCTAGGACATTAAGATTCTGCATGAAAGGAGGACTGGCAGCCGCGTTGCACGGGACAATGTGAAAAGTGTTCATATGTAGTAAAAACCTGAGAAATCCGTCCGTTTTCGTCATTTGTTATCGAATCGACTTAAAGCCCGATCGTCAAAATGGCCGCTCTTCCCTCTTTAACGGTTGTACTTATCGTCTGCAAAGCCATGTCGCGTGCTGCGGTATGCGGAGACACTAAAAGCACCATAGTAGAACACAGATGAAGCTTCTAAGATGATGTAATAGCCAGTAAGAAGAAGTACAATTCAAGTTTTAGGTATCGATTATTGACTTTTTAGCTGGCTTTGGTGATCTGGACATGAGCTAGGACGTTAAGATTCTGCATGAAAGGAGGACGAGCAGCCGAGTTGCACGGGACAATGTGAAAAGTGTTCATATGTAGTAAAAACCTGAGAAATCCGTCCGTTTTCGTCATTTGTTATCGAATCGACTTAAAGCCCGATCGTCAAAATGGCCGCTCTTCCCTCTGAAACGGTTGTACTTATCGTCTGCAAAGCTATGTCGCGTGCTGCGGTATGCGGAGACACTAAAAGCACCATAGTAGAACACAGATGAAGCTTCTAAGTTGATGTAATAGCCAGTAAGAAGTAGTACAATTCAAGTTTTAGGTATCGATTATTGACTTTTTAGCTGTCTTTGGTGCCTTGGACATGAGCTAGGACCTTAAGATTCTGCATGAAAGGCGATCTAGCAGCCGAGTTGCACGGGAGAATGTGAAAAGTGTTCATATGTAGTAAAAACCTGAGAAATCCGTCCGTTTTCGTCATTTGATATCGAATCGACTTAAAGCCAGATCGTCACATTGGCCGCTCTTCTCTCTGAAACGGTTGTACTTATCGTCTGCAAAGCTATGTCGCTTGCTGCGGTATGCGGAGACACTAAAAGCACCATAGTAGAACACAGATGAAGCTTCTAAGTTGATGTAATAGCCAGTAAGAAGTAGCACAATTCAAGTTTTATGTATTGATTATTGACTTCTTAGCTGGCTTTGGTGCCTTGGACATGAGCTAGGACCTTAAGATTCTGCATGAAAGGAGGACTAGCAGCCGAGTTGCACGGGAGAATGTGAAAAGTGTTCACATGTAGTAAAAACCTGAGAAATCCGTCCGTTTTCGTCATTTGTTATCGAATCGACTTAAAGCCAGAACGTCACTTGGCTGCACTTCTCTCTGAAACGGTTCTACTTATCGTCTGCAAAGCTATGTCGCATGCTGCGGTATGCGGGACACTAAAAGCACCATAGTAGAACACAGATGAAGCTTCTAAGTTGATGTAATAGCCAGTAAGAAGTAGTACAATTCAAGTTTTAGGTACTGATTATTTACTTTTTAGCTGGCTTTGGTGCCTTGGACATGAGCTAGGACCTTAAGATTCTGCATGAAAGGAGGACTAGCAGCCGAGCTGCACGGGAGAATGTGAAAAGTGTTCATATGTAGTAAAAACCTGAGAAATCTGTCCGTTTTCGTCATTTGTTATCGAATCGACTTAAAGCCAGATCGTCAAATTGGCCTCTCCTTTCTCTGAAACGGTTGTACTTATCGTCTGCAAAGCTATGTCGCGTGCTGCGGTATGCGGAGACAAGAAAATCACCATAGTAGAACACAGATGAAGCTTCTAAGATGATGTAATAGCCAGTAAGAAGTAGTATAATTCAAGTTTTAGGTATCGATTATTGACTTTTTAGCTGGCTTTGGTGATCTGGACATGAGCTAGGACCTTAAGATTCTGCATGAAAGGAGGACTAGCAGCCGAGTTGCACGGGAGAATGTGAAAAGTGTTCATATGTAGTAAAAACCTGAGAAATCCGTCCGTTTTCGTCATTTGTTATCGAATCGACTTAAAGCCAGATCGTCACATTGGCCGCTCTTCTCTCTGAAACGGTTGTACTTATCGTCTGGAAAGCTATGTCGCGTGCTGCGGTATGCGGAGACACTAAAAGCACCATAGTAGAACACAGATGAAGCTTCTAAGTTGATGTAATAGCCAGTAAGAAGTAGTACAATTCAAGTATTAGGTATCAATTATTGACTTTTTAGCTGGCTTTGGTGCCTTGGACATGAGCTAGGACCTTAAGATTCTGCATTAAAGGAGGACTAGCAGCCGCGTTGCACGGGAGAATGTGAAATGTGTTCATATGCAGTAGAAACCTGAGAAATCCGTCCGTTTTCGTCATTTGTTATCGAATCGACTTAAAGCCCGATCGTCACATTGACCGCTCTTCTCTCTGAAACGGTTGTACTTATCGTCTGCAAAGCTATGTCGCGTGCTGCGGTATGCGGAGACAATAAAATCACCATAGTAGAACACAGATGAAGCTTCTAAGTTGATGTAATAGCCAGTAAGAAGTAGTACAATTCAAGATTTAGGTACTGATTATTTACTTTTTAGCTGGCTTTGGTGCCTTGGACATGAGCTAGGACATTAATATTCTGCATGAAAGGAGGACTAGCAGCCGCGTTGCACGGGAGAATGTGAAATGTGTTCATATGTGGTAGAAACCTGAGAAATCCGTCCGTTTTCGTCATTTGTTATCGAATCGACTTAAAGCCCGATCGTCACATAGGCCGCTCTTCTCTCTGAAACGGTTGTACTTATCGTCTGCAAAGCTATGTCGCGTGCTGTGGTATGCGGAGACAATAAATTCACCATAGTAGAACACAGATGAAGCTTCTAAGTTGATATAATAGCCAGTAAGAAGTAGTACACTTCAAGTTTTAGGTATCGATTATTGACTTTTTAGCTGGCTTTGGTGATCTGGACATGAGCTAGGACCTTAAGATTCTGCATCAAAAGGAGGACTAGCAGCCGAGTTGCACGGGAGAATGTGAAAAGTGTTCATATGTAGTAAATACCTGAGAAATCCGTCCGTTTTCGTCATTTGTTATCGAATCGACTTAAAGCCAGATCGTCAAATTGGCCCCTCTTATCTCTGAAACGGTTGTACTTATTGTCTGCAAAGCTATGTCGCGTGCTGCGGTATGTGGAGACAATAAAATCACCATAGTAGAACACAGATGAAGCTTCTAAGTTGATATAATAGCCAGTAAGAAGTAGTGCACTTCAAGTTTTAGGTATCGATTATTGACTTTTTAGCTGGCTTTGGTGATCTGGACATGAGCTAGGACCTTAAGATTCTGCATGAAAGGAGGACTAGCAGCCGAGTTGCACGGGAGAATGTGAAAAGTGTTCATATGTAGTAAAAACCTGAGAAATCCGTCCGTTTTCGTCATTTGTTATCGAATCGACTTAATGCCAGAACGTCACATTGGCCGCTCCTCTCTCTGAAACGGTTGTACTTATCGTCCTCAAAGCTATGTCGCGTGCTGCGGTATGCGGAGACTCTAAAAGCACCATAGCAGAACACAGATGAAGCCTCTAAGATTATGTAATTGCCAGTAAGAAGTAGTACAATTCAAGTTTTATTTATCGATTATTGACTTTTTAGCTGGCTTTGGTGCCTTGGACATGAGCTAGAACCTTAAGATTCTGCATGAAAGGAGGACTAGCAGCCGAGTTGCACGGGACAATGTGAAAAGTGTTCATATGTAGTAAAAACCTGAGAAATCCGTCCGTTTTCGTCATTTGTTATCGAATCGACTTAAAGCCAGATCGTCACATTGGCCGCTCTTCTCTCTGAAACGGTTGTACTTATCGTCTGCAAAGCTATGTCGCGTGCTGCGGTATGCGGAGACACTAAAACCACCATAGTAAAACACAGATCAAGCATCTAATTTAATGTAATAGCCAGTAAGAAGTAGTACAATTCAAGTTTTAGGTATCGATTATGGACTTTTTAGCTGGCTTTGGTGCCTTGGACATGAGCTAGGACCTTAAGATTCTGCATGAAAGGAGGACTAGCAGCCGAGTTGCACGTGAAAATGTGAAAAGTGTTCATATGTAGTAAAAACCGGAGAAATCCGTCCGTTTTCGTCATATGTTATCGAATCGACTTAAAGCCAGATCGTCACATTGGCCGCTCTTCTCTCTCTGAAACGGTTGTACTTATTGTCCTCAAAGCTATGTAGCGTGCTGCGTTATGCGGAGACACTAAAAGCATCATAGTAGAACACAGATGAAGCTTCTAAGTTAATGTAATAGCCAGTAGGAAGTAGTGCAATTCAAGTTTTAGGTATCGATTATTGATTTCTTAGCTGGCTTTGCTGCCTTGGAAATGAGATAGGACCTTAAGATTCTGCATGAAAGGAGGACTAGCAGTCGAGTTGCATGGTAGAATGTGAAAAGTGTTCATATGTAGTAAAAACCTGAGAAATCCGTCCGTTTTCGTCATTTGTTATCGAATCGACTTAAAGCCAGTTCGTACTTGGCCGCTCTTCTCTCTGAAACGGTTGTACTTATCGTCTGCAAAGCTATGTCGCGTGCTGCAGTATGCGGAGACAATAAAATCACCATAGTAGAACACAGATGAAGCTTCTAAGTTGATATAATAGCCAGTAAGAAGTATTACACTTCAAGTTTTAGGTATCGATTATTGACTTTTAGCTGGCTTTGGTGCCTTGGACATGAGCTAGGACCTTCAGATTCTGCATCAAAAGGAGGACTAGCAGCCGAGTTGCACGGGAGACTGTGAAAAGGTTTCATATGTAGTAAAAACCTGAGAAATCCGTCCGATTTCGTCATTTGTTATCGAATCGACTTAAAGCCAGATCGTCTCATTGGCCGCTCTTCTCTCTGAAACGGTTGTACTTTTCGTCTGCAAAGCTATGTCGCGTGCTGCGGTATGCGGAGACTCTAAAAGCACCGTAGCAGAACACAGATGAAGCCTCTAAGATGATGTAATTGCCAGTAAGAAGTAGTACAATTCAAGTTTTAGGTATCGATTATTGACTTTTTAGCTGGCTTTGGTTATCTGGACAAGAGCTAGGACCTTAAGATTCTGCATGAAAGGAGGACTAGCAGCCGAGTTGCACGGGAGAATGTGAAAAGTGTTCATATGTAGTAAAAACCTGAGAAATCCGTCCGTTTTCGTCATTTGTTAACGAATCGACTTAATGCCAGAACGTCACATTGGCCGCTCCTATCTCTGAAACGGTTGTACTTATCGTCCTCAAAGCTATGTCGCGTGCTGCGGTATGCGGAGACACTAAAAGCACCATAGTAGAACACAGATGAAGCTTCTAAGTTGATGTAATAGCCAGTAAGAAGTAGTACATTTCAAGTTTTAGTTATCGATTATTGACTTTTTAGCTGGCTTTGGTGCCTTGGACATGAGCTAGGACCTTAAGATTCTGCATGAAAGGAGGACTAGCAGCCGAGTTGCACGTGAAAATGTGAAAAGTGTTCATATGTAGTAAAAACCTGAGAAATCCGTCTGTTTTCGTCATTTGTTATCGAATCGACTTAAAGCCAGATCGTCACATTGGCCGCTCTTCTCTCTGAAACATTTGTACTTATCGTCCTCAAAGCTATGTAGCGTGCTGCGTTATGCGGAGACACTAAAAGCATCATAGTAGAACACAGATGAAGCTTCTAAGTTAATGTAATAGCCAGTAGGAAGTAGTGCAATTCAAGTTTTAGGTATCGATTATTGATTTCTTAGCTGGCTTTGCTGCCTTGGAAATGAGATAGGACCTTAAGATTCTGCATGAAAGGAGGACTAGCAGCCGAGTTGCATGGTAGAAAGTGAAAAGTGTTCATATGTAGTAAAAACCTGAGAAATCCGTCCGTTTTCGTCATTTGTTATAGAATCGACTTAAAGCCAGATCGCCACATTGGCCGCTCTTCTCTCTGAAACGGTTGTACTTATCGTCCTCAAAGCTATGTCGCGTGCTGCGGTATGCGGAGACACTAAAAGCACCATAGTAGGACACAGTGAAGCTTCTAAGTTGATGTGATAGCCAGTAAGAAGTAGTACAATTCAAGTTTTAGGTATTGATTATTGACTTTTAAGCTGGCTTTGATGCCTTGGACATGAGCTAGGACCTTAAGAATCTGCATGAAAGGAGGATTAGCAGCCGAGTTGCACGGGAGAATGTGAAAAGTGTTCATATGTAGTAACAACCTGAGAAATCCGTCCGTTTTCGTCATTTGTTATCGAATCGACTTAAAGCCAGATCGTCACATTGGCCGCTCTTCTCTCTGAAACGGTTGTACTTATCGTCTGCAGAGCTATGTCGCGTGCTGCGGTATGCGGAGACACTAAAAGCACCATAGTAGAACGCAGATGAAGATTCTAAGTTGACGTAATAGCCACTAAGAAATAGTACAATTCAAGTTTTAGGTACCGATTATTGACTTTTTAGCTGGCTTTTTGTGCCTTGGACATGAGCTAGGACCTTACGTATCTGCATGAAAGGAGGACTAGCAGCCGAGTTGCACGGGAGAATGTGAGAAGTGTTCATATGTAGTAAAAACCTGAGAAATCCGTCCGTTTTCGTCATTTGTTATCGAATCGACTTAAAGCCAGATCGTCACTTGGCCGCTCTTCTCTCTGGAACAGTTGTACTTATCGTCTGCAAAGCTATGTCGCGTGCTGCGGTATGCGGAGACACTAAAAGCACCATAGTAGAACACAGATGAAGATTTAAGTAAATGTAATAGCCAGTAAGAAGTAGTAAAATACAAGTTTTAGGTACTGATTATTTACTTTATAGCTGGCTTTGTTGCCTTGGACATGAGCTAGGACCTTAAGATTCTGCATGAAAGGAGGACTAGCAGCCGAGTTGCACGTGTAAATGTGAAAAGTGTTCATATGTAGTGAAAACCGGAGAAATCCGTCCGTTTTCGTCATTTGTTATCGAATCGACTTAAAGCCAGATCGTCACATTGGCCGCTCTTCTCTCTCTGAAACGGTTGTACTTATCGTCCTCAAAGCTATGTAGCGTGCTACGTAATGCGGAGACACTAAAAGCATCATAGTAGAACACAGATCAAGCTTCTAAGTTAATGTAATAGCCAGTAGGAAGTAGTGCAATTCAAGTTTTAGGTATCGATTATTGATTTCTTAGCTGGCTTTGCTGCCTTGGAAATGAGATAGGACCTTAAGATTCTGCATGAAAGGAGGACTAGCAGTCGAGTTGCATGGTAGAATGTGAAAAGTGTTCATATGTAGTAAAAACCTGAGAAATCCGTCCGTTTTCGTCATTTGTTATCGAATCGACTTAAAGCCAGTTCGTACTTGGCCGCTCTTCTCTCTGAAACAGTTGTACTTATCGTCTGCAAAGCTATGTCGCGTGCTGCAGTATGCGGAGACAATAAAATCACCATAGTAGAACACAGATGAAGCTTCTAAGTTGATATAATAGCCAGTAAGAAGTAGTACACTTCAAGTTTTAGGTATCGATTATTGACTTTTTAGCTGGCTTTGGTGCCTTGGACATGAGCTAGGACCTTCAGATTCTGCATCAAAAGGAGGACTAGCAGCCGAGTTGCACGGGAGAATGTGAAAAGTTTTCATATGTAGTAAAAACCTGAGAAATCCGTCCGATTTCGTCATTTGTTATCGAATCGACTTAAAGCCAGATCGTCACATTGGCCGCTCTTCTCTCTGAAACGGTTGTACTTTTCGTCTGCAAAACTATGTCGCGTGCTGCGGTATGCGGAGACTCTAAAAGCACCATAGCAGAACACAGATGAAGCCTCTAAGATGATGTAATTGCCAGTAAGAAGTAGTACAATTCAAGTTTTATTTATCGATTATTGACTTTTTAGCTGGCTTTGGTGCCTTGGACATGAGCTAGAACCTTAAGATTCTGCATGAAAGGAGGACTAGCAGCCGAGTTGCACGGGACAATGTGAAAAGTGTTCATATGTAGTAAAAACCTGAGAAATCCGTCCGTTTTCTTCATTTGTTATCGAATCGACTTAAAGCCAGATCGTCACATTGGCCGCTCTTCTCTTTGAAATGGTTGTACTTATCGTCTGCAAAGATATGTCGCGTGCTGCGGTATGCGGAGACACTAAAACCACCATAGTAAAACACAGATCAAGCATCTAATTTAATGTAATAGCCAGTAAGAAGTAGTACAATTCAAGTTTTAGGTATCGATTATGGACTTTTTAGCTGGCTTTGGTGCCTTGGACATGAGCTAGGACCTTAAGATTCTGCATGAAAGGAGGAGTAGCAGCCGAGTTGCACGTGAAAATGTGAAAAGTGTTCATATGTAGTAAAAACCTGAGAGATCCGTCCGTTTTCGTCATTTGTTATCGAATCAACTTAAAGCCAGATCGTCACATTGGCTGCTCTTCTCTCTGAAACGGTTGTACTTATCGTCCTCAAAGCTATGTAGCGTGCTGCGTTATGCGGAGACACTAAAAGCATCGTAGTAGAACACAGATGAAGCTTCTAAGTTAATGTAATAGCCAGTAGGAAGTAGTGCAATTCAAGTTTTAGGTATTGATTATTGACTTTTAAGCTGGCTTTGATGCCTTGGACATGAGCTAGGACCTTAAGAATTTGCATGAAAGGAGGATTAGCAGCCGAGTTGCACGGGAGAATGTGAAAAGTGTTCATATGTAGTAACAACCTGAGAAATCCGTCCGTTTTCGTCATTTGTTATCGAATCGACTTAAAGCCAGATCGTCACATTGGCCGCTCTTCTCTCTGAAACGTTTGTACTTATCGTCTGCAAAGCTATGTCGCGTGCTGCGGTATGCGGAGACACTAAAAGCACCATAGTAGAACACAGATGAAGCTTCTAATTTGATGTAATAGCGAGTAAGAAGTAGTACAATACAAATTTTAGGTTCTGATTATTTACTTTATAGCTGGCTTTGGTGCCTTGGACATGAGCTAGGACCTTAAGATTCTGCATGAAAGGAGGACTAGCAGCCGAGTTGCACGGGAGAATGTGAAAAGTGTTCATATGTAGTAAAAACCTGAGAAATCCGTCCGTTTTCGTCATTTGTTATCGAATCGATTTAAAGCCAGATCGTCACATTGGCCGCTCTTCTCTCTGAAACGGTTGTACTTATCGTCTGCAGAGCTATGTCTCGTGCTGCGGTATGCGGAGACACTAAAAGCACCACAGTAGAGCACAGATGAAGATTCTAAGTTGACGTAATAGCCACTAAGAAGTAGTACAATTCAGTTTTAGGTATCGATTATTGACTTTTTAGCTGGCTTTGGTGCCTTGGACATGAGCTAGGACCTTAAGAATCTGCATGAAAGGAGGACTAGCAGCCGAGTTGCACGGGAGAGTGTGGAAAGTGTTCATATGTAGTAAAAACCTGAGAAATCCGTCCGTTTTCGTCATTTGTTATCGAATCGACTTAAAGCCAGATCGTCACATTTGCCGCTCTTCTCTCTGAAACGGTTGTACTTATCGTCTGCAAAGCTATGTCGCGTGCTGCGGTATGCGGAGACACTAAAAGCACCATAGTAGAACACAGATGAAGCTTCTAAGTTGATGTAATAGCCACTAAGAAATAGTACAATTCAAGTTTTAGGTACCGATTATTGACTTTTTAGCTGGCTTTTTGTGCCTTGGACATGAGCTAGGACCTTACGTATCTGCATGAAAGGAGGACTAGCAGCCGAGTTGCACGGGAGAATGTGAGAAGTGTTCATATGTAGTAAAAACCTGAGAAATCCGTCCGTTTTCGTCATTTGTTATCGAATCGACTTAAAGCCAGATCGTCACTTGGCCGCTCTTCTCTCTGGAACAGTTGTACTTATCGTCTGCAAAGCTATGTCGCGTGCTGCGGTATGCGGAGACACTAAAAGCACCATAGTAGAACACAGATGAAGATTTAAGTAAATGTAATAGCCAGTAAGAAGTAGTAAAATACAAGTTTTAGGTACTGATTATTTACTTTATAGCTGGCTTTGGTGCCTTGGACATGAGCTAGGACCTTAAGATTCTGCATGAAAGGAGGACTAGCAGCCGAGTTGCACGTGTAAATGTGAAAAGTGTTCATATGTAGTGAAAACCGGAGAAATCCGTCCGTTTTCGTCATTTGTTATCGAATCGACTTAAAGCCAGATCGTCACATTGGCCGCTCTTCTCTCTCTGAAACGGTTGTACTTATCGTCCTCAAAGCTATGTAGCGTGCTACGTAATGCGGAGACACTAAAAGCATTATAGTAGAACACAGATCAAGCTTCTAAGTTAATGTAATAGCCAGTAGGAAGTAGTGCAATTCAAGTTTTAGGTATCGATTATTGATTTCTTAGCTGGCTTTGCTGCCTTGGAAATGAGATAGGACCTTAAGATTCTGCATGAAAGGAGGACTAGCTGTCGAGTTGCATGGTAGAATGTGAAAAGTGTTCATATGTAGTAAAAACCTGAGAAATCCGTCCGTTTTCGTCATTTGTTATCGAATCGACTTAAAGCCAGTTCGTACTTGGCCGCTCTTCTCTCTGAAACAGTTGTACTTATCGTCTGCAAAGCTATGTCGCGTGCTGCAGTATGCGGAGACAATAAAATCACCATAGTAGAACACAGATGAAGCTTCTAAGTTGATATAATAGCCAGTAAGAAGTAGTACACTTCAAGTTTTAGGTATCGATTATTGACTTTTTAGCTGGCTTTGGTGCCTTGGACATGAGCTAGGACCTTCAGATTCTGCATCAAAAGGAGGACTAGCAGCCGAGTTGCACGGGAGAATGTGAAAAGTTTTCATATGTAGTAAAAACCTGAGAAATCCGTCCGATTTCGTCATTTGTTATCGAATCGACTTAAAGCCAGATCGTCACATTGGCCGCTCTTCTCTCTGAAACGGTTGTACTTTTCGTCTGCAAAACTATGTCGCGTGCTGCGGTATGCGGAGACTCTAAAAGCACCATAGCAGAACACAGATGAAGCCTCTAAGATGATGTAATTGCCAGTAAGAAGTAGTACAATTCAAGTTTTATTTATCGATTATTGACTTTTTAGCTGGCTTTGGTGCCTTGGACATGAGCTAGAACCTTAAGATTCTGCATGAAAGGAGGACTAGCAGCCGAGTTGCACGGGACAATGTGAAAAGTGTTCATATGTAGTAAAAACCTGAGAAATCCGTCCGTTTTCTTCATTTGTTATCGAATCGACTTAAAGCCAGATCGTCACATTGGCCGCTCTTCTCTTTGAAATGGTTGTACTTATCGTCTGCAAAGATATGTCGCGTGCTGCGGTATGCGGAGACACTAAAACCACCATAGTAAAACACAGATCAAGCATCTAATTTAATGTAATAGCCAGTAAGAAGTAGTACAATTCAAGTTTTAGGTATCGATTATGGACTTTTTAGCTGGCTTTGGTGCCTTGGACATGAGCTAGGACCTTAAGATTCTGCATGAAAGGAGGAGTAGCAGCCGAGTTGCACGTGAAAATGTGAAAAGTGTTCATATGTAGTAAAAACCTGAGAGATCCGTCCGTTTTCGTCATTTGTTATCGAATCAACTTAAAGCCAGATCGTCACATTGGCTGCTCTTCTCTCTGAAACGGTTGTACTTATCGTCCTCAAAGCTATGTAGCGTGCTGCGTTATGCGGAGACACTAAAAGCATCATAGTAGAACACAGATGAAGCTTCTAAGTTAATGTAATAGCCAGTAGGAAGTAGTGCAATTCAAGTTTTAGGTATTGATTATTGACTTTTAAGCTGGCTTTGATGCCTTGGACATGAGCTAGGACCTTAAGAATTTGCATGAAAGGAGGATTAGCAGCCGAGTTGCACGGGAGAATGTGAAAAGTGTTCATATGTAGTAACAACCTGAGAAATCCGTCCGTTTTCGTCATTTGTTATCGAATCGACTTAAAGCCCTATCGTCACATTGGCCGCTCTTCTCTCTGAAACGTTTGTACTTATCGTCTGCAAAGCTATGTCGCGTGCTGCGGTATGCGGAGACACTAAAAGCACCATAGTAGAACACAGATGAAGCTTCTAATTTGATGTAATAGCGAGTAAGAAGTAGTACAATACAAATTTTAGGTTCTGATTATTTACTTTATAGCTGGCTTTGGTGCCTTGGACATGAGCTAGGACCTTAAGATTCTGCATGAAAGGAGGACTAGCAACCGAGTTGCACGGGAGAATGTGAAAAGTGTTCATATGTAGTAAAAACCTGAGAAATCCGTCCGTTTTCGTCATTTGTTATCGAATCGATTTAAAGCCAGATCGTCACATTGGCCGCTCTTCTCTCTGAAACGGTTGTACTTATCGTCTGCAGAGCTATGTCTCGTGCTGCGGTATGCGGAGACACTAAAAGCACCACAGTAGAGCACAGATGAAGATTCTAAGTTGACGTAATAGCCACTAAGAAGTAGTACAATTCAGTTTTAGGTATCGATTATTGACTTTTTAGCTGGCTTTGGTGCCTTGGACATGAGCTAGGACCTTAAGAATCTGCATGAAAGGAGGACTAGCAGCCGAGTTGCACGGGAGAGTGTGGAAAGTGTTCATATGTAGTAAAAACCTGAGAAATCCGTCCGTTTTCGTCATTTGTTATCGAATCGACTTAAAGCCAGATCGTCACATTTGCCGCTCTTCTCTCTGAAACGGTTGTACTTATCGTCTGCAAAGCTATGTCGCGTGCTGCGGTATGCGGAGACACTAAAAGCACCATAGTAGAACACAGATGAAGCTTCTAAGTTGATGTAATAGCCAGTAAGAAGTAGTACATTTCAAGTTTTAGGTACTGATTATTGACTTTTTAGCTGGCTTTGGTGCCGTGGACATGAGCTAGGACCTTAAGAATCTGCATGAAAGGAGGACTAGCAGCCGAGTTGCACGGGAGAATGTGAGAAGTGTTCATATGTAGTAAAAACCTGAGAAATCCGACCGTTTTCGTCATTTGTTATCGAATCGACTTAAAGCCAGATCTTCACATTGGCCGCTCTTCTCTCTGAAACGGTTGTTCTTATCGTCTGCAAAGCTATGACGTGTGCTGCGGTATGCGGAGACACTAAAACCACCATAGTAAAACACAGATGAAGCTTCTAAGTTGATGTAATAGCCAGTAAGAAGTAGTACAACTCAAGTTTTAGGTATCGTTTATTGACTTTTTAGCTGGCTTTGGTGCCTTGGACATGAGCTAGGACCTTGAGATTCTGCATGAAAGGAGGACTAGCAGCCGAGTTGCACGGGACAGTGTGAAAAGTGTTCATATGTAGTAAAAACCTGAGAAATCCGTCCGTTATCGTCATTTGTTATCGAATCGACTTAAAGCCAGATCGTCACATTGGTCGCTCTTCTCTCTGAAACGGTTGTACTTATCGTCTGCAAAGCTATGTCGCGTGCTGCGGTATGCGGAGACACTAAAAGGACCATAGTAGAACACAGATGAAGATTCTAAGATGATGTAATTGCCAGTAAGAAGTAGTACAATTCAAGTTTTAGTTACTGCTTATTGACTTTTTAGCTGGCTTTGGTGCCTTGGACATGAGCTAGGACCTTAAGATTCTGCATGAAAGGAGAACTAGCAGCCGAATTGCATGGGAGAATTTGAAAAGGGTTCATATGTAGTAAAAACCTGAGAAATCCGTCCGTTTTCGTCATTTGTTATCGAATCGACTTAAAGCCATATCGTCACATTGGCCGCTCTTCTCTCTGAAACGGTTGTACTTATCGTCTGCAAAGCTATGTCGCGTGCTGCGGCATGCGGAGTCACAAAAAGCACCATAGTAGAACACAGATGAAGCTTCTAAGTTGATGTAATAGCAAGTAAGAAGAAGTACAATTCTATGTTTTGGTACTGATTATTGACTTTTTAGTTGGCTTTGGTGCCTTGGACATGAGCTAGGACCTTAAGATTCTGCATGAAAGGAGAACTAGCAGCCGAGTTGCACGGGAGAATGTGAAAAGTGTTCATATGTAGTAAAAACCTGAGAAATCCGTCCGTTTTCGACATTTGTTATCGAATAGAGTTAAAGCCAAATCGTCACATTGGCCGCTCTTCTCTCTGAAACGGTTGTACTTATCGTCTGCAAAGCTATGTCGCGTGCTGCGATATGTGGAGACACTAAAAGCACCATAGTAGAACACAGATGAAGCTTCTCAGTTGATGTAATAGCCAGTAGGAAGTAGTGCAATTCAAGTTTTAGGTATCGATTATTGACTTCTTAGCTGGCTTTGGTGCCTTGGAAATGAGCTACGACCTTAAGATTCTGCATGAAAGGAGGACTAGTAGCCGAGTTGCACGGGAGAATGTGAAAAGTGTTCATATGTAGTAAAAACCTGCGAAATCCGTCCGTTTTCGTCATTTGTTATCGAATCGACTTAAAGCCACATCGTAACATTGGCCGCTCTTCTCTCTGAAACGGTTGTACTTATCGTCTGCAAAGCTCTGTCGCGTGCTGCGGTATGCGGAGACACCAAATGCACCATAGTAGAACACAGATGAAGATTCTAAGTTGATGTAATAGCCAATAAGAAGTAGTACAATACAAGTTTTAGGTACTGATTATTTACTTTATAGCTGGATTTGGTGCCTTGGACATGAGCTAGGACCTTAAGATTCTGCATCAAAGGAGGACTAGCAGCCGAGTTGCACGGGAGAATGTGAAAAGTGTTCATATGTAGTAAAAACCTGAGAAATCCGTCCGTTTTTGTCATTTGTTATCGAATCGACTAAAAGCCAAATCGTCAAATTGGCCGCACTTCTCTCTGGAACCGTTGTACTTATCGTCTGCAAAGCTATGTCGCGTGCTGCGGTATGCGGAGACACTAAAGGCACCATAGTAGAACACAGATGAAGCTTCTAAGTTGATGTAATAGCCAGTAAGAAGTAGTACAATTCAAGTTTTAGGTATTGATTATTGACTATTTAGCTGGCTTTGGTGCCTTGGACATGAGCTAGGACCTTAAGAATCTGCATGAAAGGAGGACTAGCAGCCGAGTTGCACGGGAGAATGTGAAAAGTGTTCATATGTAGTAAACACCTGAGAAATCCGTCCGATTTCGTCATTTGTTATCGAATCGACTTAAAGCCAGATCGTCACATTGGCCGCTCTTCTCTCTGAAACGGTTGTACTTATCGACTGCAGAGCTATGTCGCGTGCTGCGGTATGCGGAGACACTAAAGCACCATAGTAGAACACAGAAGAAGCTTCTAAGATGATGTAATAGCCAGTAAGAAGTAGTACAATTCAAGTTTTGGGTACTGATTATTGACTTTTTAGCTGTCTTTGGTGCCTTGGACATGAGCTAGGACCTTAAGATTCTGCATGAAAGGAGAACTAGCAGCCGAGTTGCACGGGAGTGTGTGAAAAGTGTTTATATGTAGTAAAAACCTGAGAAATCCGTCCGTTGTTGTCATTTGTTATCGAATCGACTTAAAGCCAGATCGTCACATTGGCCGCTCTTCTCTCTAAAACGGTTGTACTTATCGTCTGCAAAGCTATGTCGCGTGCTGCGGTATGTGGAGACACTAAAAGCACCATAGTAGAACGCAGATGAAGCTTCTAAGTTGATGTAATAGCCAGTAAGATGTAGTACACTTCAAGTTTTAGGTATTGATAATTTACATTTTAGCTTACTTTGGTTCCTTGGACATGAGCTAGGACCTTAACATTCTGCATGAAAGGAGAACTAGCAGCCGAGTTGCACGGGAGAACGTGAAAAGTGTTCATATGTAGTAAAAACCTGAGAAATCCGTCCGTTTTGACATTTGTTATTGAATCGACTTAAAGCCAAATCGTCACATTGGCCGCTCTTATCTCTGAAACGGTTGTACTTATCGTCTGCAAAGCTATGTCGCGTGCTGCGGAATGTGGAGACACTAAAAGCACCATAGTAGAACACAGATGTAGCTTCTAAGTTGATGTAATAACCAGTAAGAAGTAGTACAATTCAAGTTTTAGGTATCGATTATTGACTTTTTAGATGGCTTTGGTGCCTTGGACATGAGCTAGGACCTTAAGATTCTGCATGAAAGGAGGACTAGCAGCCGAGTTGCACGGGAGAATGTGGTATGTATTCATATGTAGTAAAAACCTAGATATTCGCCCGTTATCGTCATTTGTTATCGAAGCGACTTAAAGCCAGATCTTCACATTGGCCGCTCTTCTCTCTGAAACGGTTGTTCTTATCGTCTGCAAAGCTATGACGTGTGCTGCGGTATGCGGAGACACTAAAACCACCATAGTAAAGCACAGATGAAGCTCCTAAGTTGATGTAATAGCCAGTAAGAAGTAGTACAACTCAAGTTTTAGGTATCGTTTATTGACTTTTTAGCTGGCTTTGGTGCCTTGGACATGAGCTAGGACCTTAAGATTATGCATGAAAGGAGGACTAGCAGCCGAGTTGCATGGGAGAATGTTAAAAGTGTTCATATGTAGTAAACACCTGAGAAATCCGTCCGATTTCGTCATTTGTTATCGAATCGACTTAAAGCCAGATCGTCACAATGGCCGCTCTTCTCTCTGAAACGGTTGTACTTATCGTCTGCAGAGCTATGTCGCGTGCTGCGGTATGCGGAGACACAAAAAGCACCACAGTAGAACACAGATGAAGCTTCTAAGTTGACGTAATAGCCAGTAAGAAGTAGTACAATTCAAGTTTTAGGTATCGATTATTGACTTTTTAGCTGGCTTTGGTGCCTTGGACATGAGCTAGAACCTTAAGATTCTGCATGAAAGGAGGCCTAGCAGCCGAGTTGCACGGGACAATGTGAAAAGTGTTCATATGTAGTAAAAACCTGAGAAATCCGTCCGTTTTCTTCATTTGTTATCGAATCGACTTGAAGCCAGATCGTCACATTGGCCACACTTCTCTTTGAAATGGTTGTACTTATCGTCTGCAAAGCTATGTCGCGTGCTGCGGTATGCGGAGACACTGAAACCACCATAGTAAAACACAGATCAAGCATCTAATTTAATGTAATAGCCAGTAAGAAGTAGTACAATTCAAGTTTTAGGTATCGATTATGGACTTTTTAGCTGGCTTTGGTGCCTTGGACATGAGCTAGGACCTTAAGATTCTGCATGAAAGGAGGACTAGCAGCCGAGTTGCACGTGAAAATGTGAAAAGTGTTCATATGTAGTAAAAACCTGAGAGATCCGTCCGTTTTCGTCATTTGTTATCGAATCAACTTAAAGCCAGATCGTCACATTGGCCGCTCTTCTCTCTGAAACGGTTGTACTTATCGTCCTCAAAGCTATGTAGCGTGCTGCGTTATGCGGAGACACTAAAAGGATCATAGTAGAACACAGATGAAGCTTCTAAGTTGATGTAATAGCCAGTAAGAAGTAGTACAATTCAAGTTTTAGGTACTGATTATTGACATTTTAGCTTACTTTGGTTCCTTGGACATGAGCTAGGACCTTAACATTCTGCATGAAAGGAGAACTAGCAGCCGAGTTTCACGGGAGAGTGTGAAAAGTGTTCATATGTAGTAAAAACCTGAGAAATCCGTCCGTTTTCGACATTTGTTATTGAATCGACTTAAAGCCAAATTGCCACATTGGCCGCTCTTATCTCTGAAACGGTTGTACTTATCGTCTGCAAAGCTATGTCGCGTGCTGCGGTATGTGGAGACACTAAAAGCTCCTTAGTAGAACACAGATGTAGCTTCTAAGTTGATGTAATAACCAGTAAGAAGTAGTACAATTCAAGTTTTAGGTATCGATTATTGACTTTTTAGATGCCTTTGGTGCCTTGGACATGAGCTAGGACCTTAAGATTCTGCATGAAAGGAGGACTAGCAGCCGAGTTGCACGGGAGAATGTGGAATGTATTCATATGTAGTAAAAACCTAGATATTCGCCCGTTATCGTCATTTGTTATCGAATCGACTTAAAGCCAGATCTTCACATTGGCCGCTCTTCTCTCTGAAACGGTTGTTCTTATCGTCTGCAAAGCTATGACGTGTGCTGCGGTATGCGGAGACACTAAAAGGACCATAGTAGAACACAGATGAAGCTTCTAAGATGATGTAATTGCCAGTAAGAAGTAGTACAATTCAAGTTTTAGTTACTGAATATTGACTTTTTAGCTGGCTTTGGTGCCTTGGACATGAGCTAGGACCTAGAGATTCTGCATGAAAGGAGAACTAGCAGCCGAGTTGCATGGGAGAATTTGAAAAGGGTTCATATGTATTAAAAACCTGAGAAATCCGTCTGTTTTCGTCATTTGTTATCGAATCGACTTAAAGCCAGATCGTCACATTTGCCGCTCTTCACTCAGAAACGGTTGTACTTATCGTCTGCAAAGCTATGTCGCGTGCTGCGGTATGCGGAGACACTAAAAGCACCATAGTAGAACACAGATGAAGCTTCTAAGTTGATGTAATAGCCAGTAAGAAGTAGTACAATTCAAGTTTTTGGTATCGATTTTTGACTTTTTAGCTGGCTTTGGTGCCATGGACATGAGCTAGGACCTTAAGATTCTGCATGAAAGGAGGACTAGCAGCCGAGATACACGGGAGAATGTGAAAAGTATTCATATGTAGTAAAAACCCGAAAAATCCGTCCGTTTTCATCATTTGTTATCGAATCGACTTAAAGCCAGATCGTCACATTGGCCGCACTTCTCTCTGAAATGGCTGTACTTATCGTCTGCAAAGCTATGGCGTGTGCTGCGGTATGCGGAGACACTAAAGCCACCATAGTAAAACACAGATGAAGCATCTAATTTAATATAATAGAAAGTAAGAAGTAGTAGAATTCAAGTTTTAGGTATCGAGTATGGACTTTTTAGCTGGCTTTGGTGCCTTGGACATGAGATAGGACCTTAAGAATCTGCATGAAAGGAGAACTAGCAGCCGACTTGCACGGGAGAAAGTGAAAAGTGTTCATATGTAGTAAAAACCTGAGAAATTCGTCCGTTTTCGTCATTTGTTATCGAATCGACTTAAAACCAGATCGTCACATTGGTCGCTCTTTTCTCTGAAATGATTGTACTTATCGTCTGCAAAGCTATGTCGCGTGCTGCGGTATGCGGAGACACTAAAAGCACCATAGTAGAACATAGATGAAGGTTCTAAGTTGATGTAATAGCCAGTAAGAATAGTCCATTTCAAGTTTTACGTATCCATTATTGACTTTTTAGCTGGCTTTGGTGCCTTGGACATGAGCTAGGACCTTAAGATTCTGCATGAAAGGAGGACTAGCAGCCGAGTTGCACGGGAGAATGTGAAAAGTGTTCATATGTAGTAAAATCCTGAGAAATCAGTCCGTTTGCGTCATTTGTTATCGAATCGACTTAAAGCCTGATCGTCACATTGGCCGCTCTTCTCTCTGGAACGGTTGTACTTATCGTCTGCAAAGCTATGTCGCGTGCTGCGGTATGCGGAGACACTAAATGCACCATAGTAGAACACAGATGAAGCTTCTAAGTTGATGTAATAGCCAGTAAGAAGTTGTACAATTCAAGTTTTAGGTATTGATTATTGACTTTTTAGCTGGCTTTGGTGCCTTGTACATGAGCTAGGACCTTAAGATTCTGCATGAAAGGAGGACTAGCAGCCGAGTTGCACGGGACAATGTGAAAAGTGTTCATATGTAGTAAAAACCTGAGAAATCCGTCCGTTTTCGTCATTTGTTATCGAATCGACTTAAAGCCAGATCGTCACATTGGCCGCTCTTCTCTCTGAAACGGTTGTACTTATCGTCTGCAAAGCTATGTCGCGTGCTGCGGTATGCGGAGACACTAAAAGCACCATAGTAGAACACAGATGAAGCTTCTAAGTTGATGTAACAGCCAGTAAGAAGTAGTACAAGTCAAGTTTTAGGTATCGTTTATTGACTTTTTAGCTGGCTTTGGTGCCTTGGACATGAGCTAGGACCTTGAGATTCTGCATGAAAGGAGGACTAGCAGCCGAGTTGCACGGGACAGTGTGAAAAGTGTTCATATGTAGTAAAAATCTGAGAAATCCGTCCGTTTTCGTCATTTGTTATCGAATCGACTTAAAGCCAGATCGTCACATTGGTCGCTCTTCTCTCTGAAACGGTTGTACTTATCGTCTGCAAAGCTATGTCGCGTGCTGCGGTATGCGGAGACACTAAAAGGACCATAGTAGAACACAGATGAAGCTTCTAAGATGATGTAATTGCCAGTAAGAAGTAGTACAATTCAAGTATTAGTTACTGATTATTGACTTTTTAGCTGGCTTTGGTGCCTTGGACATGAGCTAGGACCTTAAGATTCTGCATGAAAGGAGAACTAGCAGCCGAGTTGCATGGGAGAATTTGAAAAGGGTTCATATGTAGTAAAAACCTGAGAAATCCGTCCGTTTTCGTCATTTGTTATCGAATCGACTTAAAGCCAGATCGTCACATTGGCCGCTCTTCTCTCTGAAACGGTTGTACTTATCGTCTGCAAAGCTATGTCGCGTGCTGCGGCATGCGGAGACACAAAAAGCACCATAGTAGAATACAGATGAAGCGTCTAAGTTGATGTAATAGCAAGTAAGAAGAAGTACAATTCTATGTTTTGGTACTGATTAGTGACTTTTTAGCTGGCTTTGGTGCCTTGGACATGAGCTAGGACCTTAAGTTTCTGCATGAAAGGAGGACTAGCAGCCGAGTTGCACGGGAGAGTGTGAAAAGTGTTTATATGTAGTAAAAACCTGAGAAATCCGTCCGTTTTCGTCATTTGTTATCGAATCGACTTAAAGCCAGATCGTCACATTGGCCGCTCTTCTCTCTGAAACGGTTGTACTAATCGTCTGCAAAGCTATGTCGCGTGCTGCGGTATGTGGAGACACTAAAAGCACCATAGTAGAACACAGATGAAGCTTCTAAGTTGATGTAATAGCCAGTAAGAAGTAGTACAATTCAAGTTTTAGGTAATGATTATTGACATTTTAGCTGGGTTTGGTTCCTTGGACATGAGCTAGGACCTTAAGATTCTGCATGAAAGGAGAACTAGCAGCCGAGTTGCACGGGAGAATGTGAAAAGTGTTCATATGTAGTAAAATCCTGAGAAATCCGTCCGTTTTCGACATTTGTTATCGAATCGACTTAAAGCCAAATCGTCACATTGGCCGCTCTTCTCTCTGAAACGGTTGTACTTATCGTCTGCAAAGCTATGTCGCGTGCTGCGGTATGTGGAGACACTAAAAGCACCATTGTAGAACACAGATAAAGCTTCTAAGTTGATGTAATAGCCAGTAGGAAGTAGTGCAATTCAAGTTTTAGGTATCGATTATTGACTTCTTAGCTGGCTTTGGTGCCTTGGAAATGAGCTAGGACCTTAAGATTCTGCATGAAAGGAGGACTAGCAGCCGAGTTGCACGGGAGAATGTGAAAAGTGTTCATATGTAGTAAAAACCTGCGAAATCCGTCCGTTTTCGTCATTTGTTATCGAATCGACTTAAAGCCAGATCGTACTTGGCCGCTCTTCTCTCTGAAACGGTTGTACTTATCGTCTGCAAAGCTATGTCGCGTGCTGCGGTATGCGGAGACACTAAAGGCACAATAGTAGAACACAGATGAAGCTTCTAAGTTGATGTAATAGCCAGTAAGAAGTAGTATAAATCAAATTTTAGGTACTGATTATTTACTTTATAGCTGGCTTTGGTGCCTTGGACATGAGCTAGGACCTTAAGATTCTGCATGAAAGGAGGACTAGCAGCCGAGTTGCACGGGAGAATGTGAAAAGTGTTCATATGTAGTAAAAACCTGACAAATCCGTCCGTTTTCGTCATTTCTTATCGAATCGACTTAAAGCCAGATCGTCACATTGGCCGCTCTTCTCTCTGGAACCATTGTACTTATCGTCTGCAAAGCTATGTCGCGTGCTGCGGTATGCGGAGACACTAAAAGCACCATAGTAGAACACAGATGAAGCTTATAAGTTGATGTAATAGCCAGTAAGAAGTAGTACAATTCAAGTTTTAGGTATTGATTATTGACTTTTTAGCTGGCTTTGGTGCCTTGGACATGAGCTAGGACGTTAAGATTATGCATGAAAGGAGGACTAGCAGCCGAGTTGCATGGGAGAATGTAAAAAGTGTTCATATGTAGTAAACACCTGAGAAATCCGTCCGATTTCGTCATTTGTTATCGAATCGACTTAAAGCCAGATCGTCACATTGGCCGCTCTTCTCTCTGAAACGGTTGTACTTATCGTATGCAAAGCTATGTCGCCTGCTGCGGTATGCGGAGACCCTAAAAGCACCATAGTAGAACACAGATGAAGCTTCTAAGTTGATGTAATAGCCAGTAAGAAGTAGTACAATTCAAGTTTTAGGTATTGATTATTGACTTTTTAGCTGGCTTTGGTGCCTTGGACATGAGCTAGGACCTTAAGATTCTGCATGAAAGGAGAACTAGCAGCCGAGTTGCACGGGAGAGTGTGAAAAGTGTTTATATGTAGTAAAAACCTGAGAAATCCGTCCGTTGTTGTCATTTGTTATCTAATCGACTTAAAGCCAGATCGTCACATTGGCCGCTCTTCTCTCTGAAACAGTTGTACGTATCGTCTGCAAAGCTATGTCGCGTGCTGCGGTATGTGGAGACACTAAAAGCACCATAGTAGAACACAGATGAAGCTTCTAAGTTGATGTAATAGCCAGTAAGAAGTAGTACAATTCAAGTTTTAGGTACTGATTATTGACATTTTAGCTTACTTTGGTTCCTTGGACATGAGCTAGGACCTTAACATTCTGCATGAAAGGAGAACTAGCAGCCGAGTTTCACGGGAGAGTGTGAAAAGTGTTCATATGTAGTAAAAACCTGAGAAATCCGTCCGTTTTCGACATTTGTTATTGAATCGACTTAAAGCCAAATTGCCACATTGGCCGCTCTTATCTCTGAAACGGTTGTACTTATCGTCTGCAAAGCTATGTCGCGTGCTGCGGTATGTGGAGACACTAAAAGCTCCTTAGTAGAACACAGATGTAGCTTCTAAGTTGATGTAATAACCAGTAAGAAGTAGTACAATTCAAGTTTTAGGTATCGATTATTGACTTTTTAGATGGCTTTGGTGCCTTGGACATGAGCTAGGACCTTAAGATTCTGCATGAAAGGAGGACTAGCAGCCGAGTTGCACGGGAGAATGTGGAATGTATTCATATGTAGTAAAAACCTAGATATTCGCCCGTTATCGTCATTTGTTATCGAATCGACTTAAAGCCAGATCTTCACATTGGCCGCTCTTCTCTCTGAAACGGTTGTTCTTATCGTCTGCAAAGCTATGACGTGTGCTGCGGTATGCGGAGACACTAAAAGGACCATAGTAGAACACAGATGAAGCTTCTAAGATGATGTAATTGCCAGTAAGAAGTAGTACAATTCAAGTTTTTGTTACTGATTATTGACTTTTTAGCTGGCTTTGGTGCCTTGGACATGAGCTAGGACCTAGAGATTCTGCATGAAAGGAGAACTAGCAGCCGAGTTGCATGGGAGAATTTGAAAAGGGTTCATATGTAGTAAGAACCTGAGAAATCCGTCCGTTTTCCTCATTTGTTATCGAATCGACTTAAAGCCAGATCGTCACATTTGCCGCTCTTCACTCAGAAACGGTTGTACTTATCGTCTGCAAAGCTATGTCGCGTGCTGCGGTATGCGGAGACACTAAAAGCACCATAGTAGAACACAGATGAAGCTTCTAAGTTGATGTAATAGCCAGTAAGAAGTAGTACAATTCAAGTTTTTGGTATCGATTTTTGACTTTTTAGCTGGCTTTGGTGCCTTCGACATGAGCTAGGACCTTAAGATTCTGCATGAAAGGAGGACTAGCAGCCGAGATACACGGGAGAATGTGAAAAGTGTTCATATGCAGTAAAAACCCGAAAAATCCGTCCGTTTTCGTCATTTGTTATCGAATCGACTTAAAGCCAGATCGTCACATTGGCCGCACTTCTCTCTGAAATGGCTGTACTTATCGTCTGCAAAGCTATGGCGTGTGCTGCGGTATGCGGAGACACTAAAGCCACCATAGTAAAACACAGATGAAGCATCTAATTTAATATAACAGGAAGTAAGAAGTAGTAGAATTCAAGTTTTAGATATCGAGTATCGACTTTTTAGCTGGCTTTGGTGCCTTGGACATGAGCTAGGACCTTAAGAATCTGCATGAAAGGAGAACTAGCAGCCGAGTTGCACGGGAGAAAGTGAAAAGTGTTCATATGTAGTAAAAACCTGAGAAATTCGTCCGTTTTCGTCATTTGTTATCGAATCGACTTAAAACCAGATCGTCACATTGGTCGCTCTTTTCTCTGAAACGATTGTACTTATCGTCTGCAAAGCTATGTCGCGTGCTGCGGTATGCGGAGACACTAAAAGCACCATAGTAGAACATAGATGAAGGTTCTAAGTTGATGTAATAGCCAGTAAGAAGTAGTCCATTTCAAGTTTTACGTATCCATTATTGACTTTTTAGTTGGCGTTGGTGCCTTGGACATGAGCTAGGACCTTAAGATTCTGCATGAAAGGAGGACTAGCAGCCGAGTTGCACGGGAGAATGTGAAAAGTGTTCATATGTAGTAAAATCCTGAGAAATCAGTCCGTTTTCGTCATTTGTTATCGAATCGACTTAAAGCCTGATCGTCACATTGGCCGCTCTTCTCTCTGGAACGGTTGTACTTATCGTCTGCAAAGCTATGTCGCGTGCTGCGGTATGCGGAGACACTAAATGCACCATAGTAGAACACAGATGAAGCTTCTAAGTTGATGTAATAGCCAGTAAGAAGTAGTACAATTCAAGTTTTAGGTATTGATTATTGACTTTTTAGCTGGCTTTGGTGCCTTGTACATGAGCTAGGACCTTAAGATTCTGCATGAAAGGAGGACTAGCAGCCGAGTTGCACGGGACAATGTGAAAAGTGTTCATATGTAGTAAAAACCTGAGAAATCCGTCCGTTTTCCTCATTTGTTATCGAATCGACTTAAAGCCAGATCGTCACATTGGCCGCTCTTCTCTCTGAAACGGTTGTACTTATCGTCTGCAAAGCTATGTCGCGTGCTGCGGTATGCGGAGACACTAAAAGCACCATAGTAGAACACAGATGAAGCTTCTAAGTTGATGTAACAGCCAGTAAGAAGTAGTACAATTCAAGTTTTAGGTATCGATTATTGACTTTTTAGCTGGCTTTGGTGCCTTGGACATGAGCTAGGACCTTAAGATTCTGCATGAAAGGAGGACTAGCAGCCGAGTAGCACGGGAGAATGTGAAAAGTGTTCATATGCAGTAAAAACCCGAAAAATCCGTCCCTTTTCGTCATTTGTTATCGAATCGACTTCAAGCCAGATCGTCACATTGACCGCTCTTCTCTCTGAAACGGTTGTACTTATCGTCTGCAAAGCTATGTCGCGTGCTGCGGTATGCGGAGACACTAAAAGCACCATAGTAGAACACAGATGAAGCTTCTAAGTTGATGTAACAGCCAGTAAGAAGTAGTACAATTCAAGTTTTAGGTATCGATTATTGACTTTTTAGCTGGCTTTGGTGCCTTGGACATGAGCTAGGACCTTAAGATTCTGCATGAAAGGAGGACTAGCAGCCGCGTTGCACGGGAGAATTTGAAAAGGCTTCATATGTAGTAAAAACCTTAGAAATCCGTCCGTTTTCGTCATTTGTTATCGAATGGACTTAAAGCCAGATCGCCACATTGGCCGCTCTTCTCTCTGAAATGGCTGTACTTATCGTCTGCAAAGCTATGACGTGTTCTGCGGTATGAGGAGACACTAAAACCACCATAGTAAAACACAGATGAAGCATCTAATTTAATGTAATAGACAGTAAGAAGTAGTACAATTCAAGTTTTAGGTTTCGATTATGGACTTTTTAGCTGGCTTTGGTGCCTTGGGCATGAGCTAGGACCTTACGAATCTGCATGAAAGGAGAAATAGCAGCCGAGTTGCACGGGAGAATGTGAAAAGTGTTCATATGTAGTAAAAACCTGAGAAATCCGTCCGTTTTCGTAATTTGTTATCGAATCGACTTAAAGCCAGATCGTCACATTGGCCCCTCTTCTCTCTGAAACGGTTGTACTTATCGTCTGCAAAGCTATGTCGCGTGCTGCGGTATGCGGAGTCACTAAAAGCACCATAGTAGAACAGAGATGAAGCTCCTAAGTTGATGTGACAGCCAGTGAGAAGTAGTACAATTCAAGTTTTAGGTATCGATTATTGACTTTTTAGCGGGCTTTTGTGCCTTGGACATGAGCTAGGACCTTAAGATTCTGCATGAAAGGAGGACTAGCAGCCGAGTTGCACGGGAGAATGTGTGAAAGTGTTCATATGTAGTAAAAACCAGACAAATCTGTGGGTTTTCGTCATTTGTTATCGAATCGACTTAAAGCCAGATAATGACACTGGCCGCTCTTCCCTCTGAAATCGTCGTAATTATCGTCTGCAAAGCTATGTCTCGTGCTCCGGAATGCGGAGACACTAAAAGCACCATAGTAGAACACAGATGAAGCTTCTAATTTGATGTAATAGCGAGTAAGAAGTAGTACAATACAAGTTTTAGGTTCTGATTATTTACTTTATAGCTGGCTTTGGTGCCTTGGACATGAGCTAGGACGTTAAGATTCTGCATGAAAGGAGGACTAGCAGCCGAATTGCACGGGACAATGTGAAAAGTGTTCATATGTAGTAAAAACCTGAGAAATCCGTCCGTTTTCTTCATTTGTTTTCGAATCAACTTTAAAGCCAGATCGTCACATTGGCCGCTCTTCTCTCTGAAACGGTTGTACTTATCGTCTGCAAAGCTATTTCACGTGCTGCGGTATGCGGAGACTCTCAAAGCACCATAGTAGAACACAGATGAAGCTTCTAAGTTTATGTAATAGCCAGTAAGAAGCAGTAAAATTCAAGTTTTACTTATCGATTATTGACTTTTTAGCTGGCTTTGGTGCCTTGGACATGAGCTAGGACCTTAAGATTCTGCATGAAAGGAGAACTAGAACCCGAGTTGCACGGGAGAATGTGAAAAGTGTTCGTATGTAGTAAAAACCTGAGAAATCCGTCCGTTTTCGTCATTTGTTATCGACTCAACTTAAAGCCAGATCATCACATTGGCCGCTCTTCTCTCTGAAACGGTCGTAATTATCGTCTGCAAAGCTATGTCTCGTGCTCCGGTATGCGGAGACACTAAAAGCACCATAGTAGAACACAGATGAAGCTTCTAAGTTGATGTAATAGCCAGTAAGATATAGTACAATTCAAGTTTTAGGTATCGATTATTGACTTTTTAGCTGGCTTTGGTGCCTTGGACATGAGCTAGGACCTTAAGATTATGCATGAAAGGAGGACTAGCAGCCGAGTTGCACGGGAGAATGTGAAAGTGTTCATATGTAGTAAAAACCTGAGAAATCCGTCCGTTTTCGTCATTTGTTATCGAATCGACTTAAAGCCAGATCGTCACATTGGCCGCTCTTCTCTCTGAAACGGTTGTACTTATCGTCTGCAAAGCTATGTCGGGTGCTGCGGTATGCGGAGACACAAAAAGCACCATAGTAGAACACAGATGAAGCTTCTAAGTTGATGTAATAGCAAGTAAGAAGTAGTACAATTCTATGTTTTGGTACTGATTATTGACTTTTTAGCTGGCTTTGGTGCCTTGGACATGAGCTAGGACCTTAAGAATCTGCATGAAAGGAGGACTAGCAGCCGAGTTGCACGGGAGAATGTGAAAAGTGTTCATATGTAGTAAAAACCTGAGAAATCCGTCCGTTTTCGTCATTTGTTATCGAATCGACTTAAAGCCAGATCGCCACATTGGCCCCTCTTCTCTCTGAAACGGTTGTACTTATCGTCTGCAAAGCTATGTCGCGTGCTGCGGTATGCGGAGTCACTAAAAGCACCATAGTAGAACACAGATGAAGCTCCTAAGTTGATGTGATAGCCAGTGAGAAGTAGTACAATTCAAGTTTTAGGTATCGATTATTGACTTTTTAGCGGGCTTTGGTGCCTTGGACATGAGCTACGACCATAAGATTCTGCATGAAAGGAGGACTAGCAGCCGAGTTGCACGGGAGAATGTGTGAAAGTGTTCATATGTAGTAAAAACCAGACAAATCCGTCCGTTTTCGTCATTTGTTATCGAATCGACTTAAAGCCAGATCATGACATTGGCCGCTCTTCTCTCTGAAATCGTCGTAATTATCGTCTGCAAAGCTATGTCTCGTGCTCCGGAATGGCGAGACACTAAAAGCACCATAGTAGAAAACAGATGAAGCTTCTAAGTTGATGTAATAGCCAGTAGGATATAGTACAGTTCAAGTTTTAGGTATCGATTATTGACTTTTTACCCTTCTTTGGTGACTTGGACATGAGCAAGGACCTTAAGAATCTGCATGAAAGGAGGACTAGAAGCCGAGTTGCACGGGAGAATGTGAAAAGTGTTCATATTTTGCAAAAACCTGAGAAATCCGTCCGTTTTCGTCATTTGTTATCGAATCGACTTAAAGCCAGATCGTCACTTGGCCGCTCTTCTCTCTGGAACGGTTGTACTTATCGTCTGCAAAGCTATGTCGCGTGCTGCGGTATGCGGAGAATCTAAATGCACCATAGTAGAACACAGATGAAGCTTCTATGTTGATGTAATAGCCAGTAAGAAGTAGTACAATTCAAGTTTTAGGTAGTGATTATTGACTTTTTATCTGGCTTTGGTGCTTTTACATGAGCTAGGACGTTAAGATTCTGCATGAAAGGAGGACTAGCAGGCGAGTTGCACGGGACAATGTGAAAAGTGTTCATATGTAGTAAAAACCTGAGAAATCCGTCCGTTTTCGTCATTTGTTATCGAATCGACTTAAAAGCCAGATCGTCACTTTGGCCGCTCTTCTCTCTGAAACGGTCGTAATTATCGTCTTAAAGCTATGTCTCGTGCTCCGGTATGCGGAGACACTAAAAGCACCATAGTAGAACACAGATGAAGCTTCTAAGTTGATGTAATAGCCAGTAAGATATAGTACAATTCAAGTTTAAGGTATCGATTATGACTTTTTAGCTGGCTTTGGTGCCTTGGACATGAGCTAGGACCTTAAGATTCTGCATGAAAGGAGGACTAGCAGCCGAGGTGCACGGGAGAATGTGGAATGTGTTCATATGTAGTAAAAACCTAGGAATCCGTCCGTTTTCGTCAATTGTTATCGAATCGACTTAAAGCCAGATCGTCACATTGGCCGCTCTTTTCTCTGAAACGGTTGTACTTATCGTCTGCAAACCTATGTCGCGTGCTGCGGTATGCGGAGACACTAAAAGGACCATAGTAGAACACATATGAAGCCTCTAAGATGATGTAATTGCCAGTAAGAAGTAGTACAATTCAAGTTTTAGGTATCGATTATGGACTTTTTAGCTGGCTTTGGTGCCTTGGACTTGAGCTAGGACCTTAAGATTCTGCATGAAAGGAGGACTAGCAGCCGAGTTGCACGGGAGAGTGTGAAAAGTGTTAACATGTAGTAAAAACCTGAGAAATCCGTCCGTTTTCGTCATTTGTTGCCGAATCGACTTAAAGCCAGATCGTCACATTTGCCGCTCTTCACTCTGAAACGGTTATACTTATCGTCTGCAAAGCTATGTCGCGTGCTGCGGTATGCGGAGACACTAAAAGCACTATAGTAGAACACAGATGAAGCTTCTAAGTTGATGTAATAGCCAGTAAGAAGTAGTACAATTCAAGTTTTAGGTATCGATTATTGATTTTTTAGCTGGCTTTGGTGCCTTGGACATGAGCTAGGACCTTAAGTTTCTGCATGAAAGGAGGACTAGTTGCCGAGTTGCACGGGAGGAAGTGAAAAGTGTTCATATGTAGTAGAAACCTGAGAAATTAGTCCGTTTTCGTCATTTGCTATAGAAACGACTTAAAACCAGATCGTCACATTGGTCGCTCTTTTCTCTGAAACGATTGTACTTATCGTCTGCAAAGCTATGTCGCATGCTGCGGTATGCGGAGACACTAAAAGCACCATAGTAGAACACAGATGAAGGTTCTAAGTTGATGTAATAGCCAGTAAGAACTAGTCCAATTCAAGTTTTAGATATCCATTATTGACTTTTTAGCTGGCTTTGGTGCCTTGGACATGAGCTAGGACCTTAAGATTCTGCATGAAAGGAGGACTAGCAGCCGAGGTCCACGGGAGAATGTGAAAAGTGTTCATATGTAGTAAAAACCTGAGAAAATCGGCCGTTTTCGTCATTTGTTATGGAATCGACTTAAAGCCAGATCGTCACATTGGCCGCTCTTGTCTCTGGAACGGTTGAACTTATCGTCTGCAAAGCTATGTCGCGTGCTGCGGTATGCGGAGGCACTAAATGCACCATAGTAGAACACAGATGAAGCTTCTAAGTTGATGTAATAGCCAGTAAGAAGTAGTACAATTCAAGTTTTAATTAGTGATTATTGACTTTTTAGCTGGATTTGGTGCCTTGGACATGAGCTAGGACCTTAAGATTCTGCATGAAAGGAGGACTAGCAGCCGAGTTGCACGGGAGAATGTGAAAGTGTTCATATGTAGTAAAAACCTGAGAAATCCGTCCGTTTTCGTCATTTGTTATCGAATCGACTTAAAGCCAGATCGTCACATTGGCCGCTCTTCTCTCTGAAACGGTTGTACTTATCGTCTGCAAAGCTATGTCGCGTGCTGCGGTATGCGGAGACACAAAAAGCACCATAGTAGAACACAGATGAAGCTTCTAAGTTGATGTAATAGCAAGTAAGAAGTAGTACAATTCTATGTTTTGGTACTGATTATTGACTTTTTAGCTGGCTTTGGTGCCTTGGACATGAGCTAGGACCTTAAGAATCTGCATGAAAGGAGGACTAGCAGCCGAGTTGCACGGGAGAATGTGAAAAGTGTTCATATGTAGTAAAAACCTGAGAAATCCGTCCGTTTTCGTCATTTGTTATCGAATCGACTTAAAGCCAGATCGTCACATTGGCCCCTCTTCTCTCTGAAACGGTTGTACTTATCGTCTGCAAAGCTATGTCGCGTGCTGCGGTATGCGGAGTCACTAAAAGCACCATAGTAGAACACAGATGAAGCTCCTAAGTTGATGTGATAGCCAGTGAGAAGTAGTACAATTCAAGTTTTAGGTATCGATTATTGACTTTTTAGCGGGCTTTGGTGCCTTGGACATGAGCTACGACCTTAAGATTCTGCATGAAAGGAGGACTAGCAGCCGAGTTGCACGGGAGAATGTGTGAAAGTGTTCATATGTAGTAAAAACCAGACAAATCCGTCCGTTTTCGTCATTTGTTATCGAATCGACTTAAAGCCAGATCATGACATTGGCCGCTCTTCTCTCTGAAATCGTCGTAATTATCGTCTGCAAAGCTATGTCTCGTGCTCCGGAATGGCGAGACACTAAAAGCACCATAGTAGAAAACAGATGAAGCTTCTAAGTTGATGTAATAGCCAGTAGGATATAGTACAGTTCAAGTTTTAGGTATCGATTATTGACTTTTTACCCTTCTTTGGTGACTTGGACATGAGCAAGGACCTTAAGAATCTGCATGAAAGGAGGACTAGAAGCCGAGTTGCACGGGAGAATGTGAAAAGTGTTCATATTTTGTAAAAACCTGAGAAATCCGTCCGTTTTCGTCATTTGTTATCGAATCGACTTAAAGCCAGATCGTCACTTGGCCGCTCTTCTCTCTGGAACGGTTGTACTTATCGTCTGCAAAGCTATGTCGCGTGCTGCGGTATGCGGAGACACTAAATGTACCATAGTAGAACACAGATGAAGCTTCTAAGTTGATGTAATAGCCAGTAAGAAGTAGTACAATTCAAGTTTTAGGTAGTGATTATTGACTTTTTATCTGGCTTTGGTGCCGTTTACATGAGCTAGGACGTTAAGATTCTGCATGAAAGGAGGACTAGCAGGCGAGTTGCACGGGACAATGTGAAAAGTGTTCATATGTAGTAAAAACCTGAGAAATCCGTCCGTTTTCGTCATTTGTTATCGACTCGACTTAAAAGCCAGATCGTCACATTGGCCGCTCTTCTCTCTGAAACGGTTGTACTTATCGTCTGCAAAGCTATGTCGCGTGCTGCGGTATGCGGAGACTCTCAAAGCACCATAGTAGAACACAGATGAAGCTTCTAAGTTGATGTAATAGCCAGTAAGAAGCAGTAAAATTCAAGTTTTAGGTATCGATTATTGACTTTTTAGCTGGCTTTGGTGCCTTGGACATGAGCTAGGACCTTAAGATTGTGCATGAAAGGAGAACTAGCACCCGAGTTGCACGGGAGAATGTGAAAAGTGTTCATATGTATTAAAAACCTGAGAAATCCGTCCGTTTTCGTCATTTGTTATCGACTCAACTTAAAGCCAATTCATCACATTGAACGCTCTTCTCTCTGAAACGGTCGTAATTATCGTCTGCAAAGCTATGTCGCGTGCTGCGGTATGCGGAGACACTAAAAGGACCTTAGTAGAACACATATGAAGCCTCTAAGATGATGTAATTGCCAGTAAGAAGTAGTACAATTCAAGTTTTAGGTATCGATTATTGATTTTTTAGCTGGCTTTGGTGCCTTGGACATGAGCTAGGACCTTAAGATTCTGCATGAAAGGAGGACTAGTTGCCGAGTTGCACGGGAGAAAGTGAAAAGTGTTCATATGTAGTAAAAACCTGAGAAATTAGTCTGTTTTCGTCATTTGTTATCGAATCGACTTAAAACCAGATCGTCACATTGGTCGCTCTTTTCTCTGAAACGATTGTACTTATCGTCTGCAAAGCTATGTCGCATGCTGCGGTATGCGGAGACACTAAAAGCACCATAGTAGAACACAGATGAAGGTTCTAAGTTGATGTAATAGCCAGTAAGAAGTAGTCCAAATCAAGTTTTAGGTATCCATTATTGACTTTTTAGCTGGCTTTGGTGCCTTGGACATGAGCTAGGACCTTAAGATTCTGCATGAAAGGAGGACTAGCAGCCGAGTTCCACGGCAGAATGTGAAAAGTGTTCATATGTAGTAAAAACCTGAGAAATCCGTCCGTTTTCGTCATTTGTTATCGAATCGACTTAAAGCCAGATCGTCACATTGGCCGCTCTTCTCTCTGGTACGGTTGTACTTATCGTCTGCAAAGCTATGTCGCGTGCTGCGGTATGCGGAGGCACTAAATGCACCATAGTAGAACACAGATGAAGCTTCTAAGTTGATGTAATAGCCAGTAAGAAGTAGTACAATTCAAGTTTTAATTAGTGATTATTGACTTTTTAGCTGGATTTGGTGCCTTGGACATGAGCTAGGACCTTAAGATTCTGCATGAAAGGAGGACTAGCGGCCGAGTTGCACGGGAGAATGTGAAAGTGTTCATATGTAGTAAAAACCTGAGAAATCCGTCCGTTTTCGTCATTTGTTATCGAATCGACTTAAAGCCAGATCGTCACATTGGCCGCTCTTCTCTCTGAAACGGTTGTACTTATCGTCTGCAAAGCTATGTCGCGTGCTGCGGTATGCGGAGACACAAAAAGCACCATAGTAGAACACAGATGAAGCTTCTAAGTTGATGTAATAGCAAGTAAGAAGTAGTACAATTCTTTGTTTTGGTACTGATTATTGACTTTTTAGCTGGCTTTGGTGCCTTGGACATGAGCTAGGACCTTAAGATTTTGCATGAAAGGAGGACTAGCAGCCGAGTTGCACGAGAGAGTGTGAAAAGTGTTCACATGGAGTAAAAACCTGAGAAATCCGTCCGTTTTCGTCATTTGTTATCGAATCGACTTAAAGCCAGATCGTCACATTGGCCGCTCTTCTCTCTGAAACGGTTGTACTTATCGTCTGCAAAGCTATGTCGCGTGCTGCGGTATGCGGAGACACTAAAAGCACCATAGTAGAACACAGATGAAGCTTCTAAGTTGATGTAATAGCCAGTAAGAAGTAGTACAATTCAAGTTTTAGGTATCGATTATTGGCTTTTTAGCTCGCTTTGGCGCCTTGGACATGAGCTAGGACCTTAAGATTCTGCATGAAAGGAGGACTAGCATCCGCGTTGCACGGGAGAATGTGAAAAGTGTTCATATGTAGTAAAAACCTTAGAAATCCGTCCGTTTTCGTCATTTGTTATCGAATCGACTTAAAGCCAGATCGTCACATTGGCCGCTCTTCTCTCTGGAACCGTTGTACTTATCGTCTGCAAAGCTATGACGTGTGCTGCGGTATGCGGAGACACTAAAACCACCATAGTAAAACACAGATGAAGCATCTAATTTAATGTAATAGAAAGTAAGAAGTAGTACAATTCAAGTTTTAGGTATCGATTATGGACTTTTTAGCTGGCTTTGGTGCCTTGAGCATTAGCTAGGACCTTCAGAATCTGCATGAAAGGAGGACTAGCAGCCAAGTTGCACGGGAGTATGTGAAAAGTGTTCATATGTAGTAAAAACCTGAGAAATCCGTCGGTTTTCGTCATCTGTTATCGAATCGACTTAAAGCCAGATCGTCACATTGGTCGCTCTACTCTCTGAAACGATTGTACTTATCGTCTGCAAAGCTATGTCTCGTGCTCCGGAATGCGGAGACACTAAAAGCACCATAGTAGAAAACAGATGAAGCTTGTAAGTTGATGTAATAGCCAGTAATATATAGTACAATTCAAGTTTCAGGTATCGATTATTGACTTTATAGCTGGCTCTGGAGCCTTGGACAAGAGCTAGGACCTTAAGATTCTGCATGAAAGGAGGACTAGCAGCCGAGTTGCACGGGAGAATGTGGAATGTGTTCATATGTAGTAAAAACCTAGAAATCAGTCCGTTTTCGTCATTTGTTACCGAATCGACTTAAAGCCAGATCGTCACATTGGCCGCTCTTCTCTCTGAAACGTTTGTACTTATCGTCTGCAAAGCTATGTCGCGTGCTGCGGTATGCGGAGACACTAAAAGCACCATAGTAGAACACAGATGAAGCTTCTAAGTTGATGTAATAGCCAGTAAGAAGTAGTACAATACAAGTTTTAGGTATCGATTATTGATTTTTAGGTGGCTTTGTTGCCTTGGACTTGAGCTAGGACCTTAAGATTCTGCATGAAAGGAGGACTAGCAGCTGAGTTGCACGGGAGAATGTGAAAAGTGTTCATATGTAGTAAAAACCTAGCAATCCGACCGTTTTCGTCATTTGTTATCGACTCGACTTAAAGCCAGATCTCCACATTGGCCGCTCTTCTCTCTGAAACGGTCCTAATTATCGTCTGCAAAGCTATGTCTCGTGCTCCGATATGCGGAGACACTAAAAGCACCATAGTAGAAAACAGATGAAGCTTCTAAGTTGATGTAATAGCAAGTAAGTTATAGTACAATTCAAGTTTTAGGTATCGATTATTGATTTTTAGCTGGCTTTGGTGCCTTGGACATGAGCTAGGACCTTAAGATTCTGCATGAAAGGAGGACTAGCAGCTGATTTGCACGGGAGAATGTGAAAAGTGTTCATATGTAGTAAAATCCTGAGACATCGGTCCGTTTTCGTCATTTGTTATCGACTCGACTTAAAGCCAGATCTTCACATTGGCCGCTCTTCTCTCTGAAACGGTTGTACTTATCGTCTGCAAAGCTATGACGTGTGCTGCGGTATGCGGAGACACTAAAACCACCATAGTAAAACACAGATGAAGCTTCTAAGTTGATGTAATAGCCAATAAGATTTAGTACAATTCTAGTTTTAGGTATCGATTATTGACTTTTTAGCTGGCTTTGGTTCCTTGGACATGAGCTAGGACCTTAAGATTCTGCATGAAAGGAGGACTAGCAGCCGTGTTGCACGGGAGAATGTGAGAAGTGTTCATATGTAGTAAAAACCTAGAAATCCGTCCGTTTTCGTCATTTGTTACCGAATCGACTTAAAGCCAGATCGTCACATTGGTCGCTCTTCTCTCTGAAACGGGTGTACTTATCGTCTGCAAAGCTATGTCGCGTGCTGCGGTATGCGGAGACACTAAAAGCACCATAGTAGAACACAGATGAAGGTTCTAAGTTGATGTAATAGCCAGTAAGAAGTAGACCAATTCAAGTTTTAGGTATGGATTTTTGACATTTTAGCTGGCTTTGGTTCCTTGGACATGAGCTAGGAACTTAAGATTCTGCATGAAAGGAGGACTAGCTGCCGAGTTGCACGGGAGAATGTCAAAAGTGTTCATATGTAGTAAAAACCTGAGAAATCCGTCCGTTTTCGTCATTTGTTATCGAATCGACTTAAAGCCAGATCGTCACTTGGCCGCTCTTCTCTCTGGAACGGTTGTACTTATCGTCTGCAAAGCTATGTCTCGTGCTCCGGTATGCGGAGACACTAAAAGCACATAGTAGAAAACAGATGAAGCTTCTAAGTTGATGTAATAGCCAGTAAGATATAGTACAATTCAAGTTTAAGGTATCGGTTATTGACTTTTTAGCTGGCTTTGGTGCCTTGGACATGAGCTAGGACCTTAAGATTCTGCATGAAATGAGGACTAGCAGCCGAGTTGCACGGAAGAATTTGGAATGTGTTCATATGTAGTAAAAACCTAGAAATCCGTCCGTTTTCGTCATTTGTTATCGAATCGACTTAAAGCCAGATCGTCACATTGGCCGCTCTTCTCTCTGAAACAGTTGTACTTATCGTCTGCAAAGCTACGTCGCGTGTTGCGGTCTGCGGAGACACTAAAAGCACCATAGCAGAACACAGATGAAGGTCCTAAGTTAATGTAATAGCCAGTAAGAAGTAGACCAATTCAAGTTTTAGGTATCGATAATTGACTTTTTAGCGGGCTTTGGTGCCTTGGACATGAGCTAGGACCTTAAGATTCTGCATGAAAGGAGGACTAGCAGCCGAGTTGCACGGGAGAATGTGAAAAGTGTTCATATGTAGTAAAAACTTGAGAAATCCGTCCGTTTTCGTCATTTGTTATCGACTCGACTTAAAGCCAGATCATCACATTGGCCGCTCTTCTCTCTGAAATCGTCGTAATTATCGTCTGAAAAGCTGTGTCTCGTGCTCCGGAATGCGGAGACACTAAAAGCACCATAGTAGAAAACAGATGAAGCTTCTAAGTTGATGTAATAGCCAGTAATATATAGTACAATTCAAGTTTCAGGTATCGATTATTGACTTTATAGCTGGCTTTGGAGCCTTGGACATGAGCTAGGACCTTAAGATTCTGCATGAAAGGAGGACTAGCAGCCGAGTTGCACGGGAGAATGTGGAATGTGTTCATATGTAGTAAAAACCTAGAAATCCGTCCGTTTTCGTCATTTGTTACAGAATCGACTTAAAGCCAGATCGTCACATTGGCCGCTCTTCTCTCTGAAACGGTTGTACTTATCGTCTGCAAAGCTATGTCGCGTGCTGCGGTATGCGGAGACACTAAAAGCACCATAGTAGAACACAGATGAAGGTTCTAAGTTGATGTAATAGCCAGTAAGAAGTAGTCCAATTCAAGTTTTAGGTATCGATAATTGACTTTTTAGCTGGCTTTGGTGCCTTGGACATGAGCTAGGACCTTAAGATTCTGCATGAAAGGAGGACTAGCAGCTGAGTTGCACGGGGGAATGTGAAAAGTGTTCATACGCAGAAAAAACCCGAAAAATCCGTTCGTTATCGTCATTTTTTTATCGAATCGACATAAAGCCAGATCGTCACATTGGATGCTCTTCTCTCTGAAATGGTTGTACTTATCGTCTTCAAAGCTATGACGTGTGCTGCGGTATGCGGAGATACTAAAACCACCATAGTAAAACACAGATGAAGCATCTAATTTAATGTAATAGCCAGTAAGAAGTAGTACAATTCAAGTTTTAGGTATCGATTATGGACTTTTTAGCTGGCTTTGGTGCCTTGGCCATGAGCTAGGACCTTAAGATTCTGCATGAAAGGAGGACTAGCAGCCGAGTGGCACGGGAGAATGTGAAAAGTGTTCATGTGTAGTAAAAACCTAGAAATCCGACCGTTTTCGTCATTTGTTATCGAATCGACTTAAAGCCAGATCGTCACATTGGTCGCTCTTCTCTCTGAAACGATTGTACTTATCGTCTGCAAAGCTATGTCGCGTGCTGCGGTATGCGGAGACACTAAAAGCACCATAGTAGAACACAGATGAAGGTTCTAAGTTGATGTAATAGCCAGTAAGAAGTAGACCAATTCAAGTTTTAGGTATAGATTATTGACTTTTTAGCTGGCTTTGGTTCTTTGGACATGAGCTAGGAACTTAAGATTCTGCATGAAAGGAGGACTAGCTGCCGAGTTGCACGGGAGAATGTGAAAAGTGTTCATATGTAGTAAAAACCTGATAAATCCGTCCGTTTTCGTCATTTGTTATCGACTCGACTTAAAGCCAGATCTCCACATTGGCCGCTCTTCTCTCTGAAACGGTCCTAATTATCGTCTGCAAAGCTATGTCTCGTGCTCCGGTATGCGGAGACACTAAAAGCACCATAGTAGAAAACAGATGAAGCTTCTAAGTTGATGTAATAGCCAGTAAGATATAGTACAATTCAACTTTTAGGTATCGATTATTGACTTTTTAGCTGGCTTTGGTGCCTTGGACATGAGCTAGGACCTTAAGATTCTGCATGAAAGGAGGACTAGCTGCCGAGTTGCACGGAAGAATGTGGAATGTGTTCATATGTAGTAAAAAGCTAGAAATCCGTCCGTTTTCGTCATTTGTTATAGAATCGACTTAAAGCCAGATCGACACATTGGCCGCTCTTCTCTCTGAAACAGTTGTACTTATCGTCTGCAAAGCTACGTCGCGTGCTGCGGTATGCGGAGACACTAAAACCACCATAGTAAAACACAGATGAAGCTTCTAAGTTGACGTAATAGCGAGTAAGATATAGTACAATTCAAGTTTTAGGTATCGATTATTGACTTTTTAGCTGGCTTTGGTGCCTTGGACATGAGCTAGGACCTTAAGATTCTGCATGAAAGGAGGACAATCAGCCGAGTTGTACGGGAGAATGTGAAAAGTGTTCATATGTAGTAAAAACCTAGAAATCCGTACGTTTTCGTCATTTGTTATCGAATCCACTTAAAGCCAGATCGTCATATTGGCCGCATTTATGTCTAAAACGGTTGGACTTATCGTCTGCAAAGCTATGTCGCGTGCTGCGGTATGCGGAGACACTAAAAGCACCATAGTAAAAGACAGATGAAGCATGTAATTTAATGTAATAGCCAGTAAGAAGTAGTACAATTAAAGTTTTAGGTATCGATTATGGACTTTTTAGCTGGCTTTGGTGACTTGGACATGAGCTAGGACCTTAAGAATCTGCATGAAAGTAGGACTAGCAGCCGTGTTGCACGGGAGAATGTGAAAAGTGTTCATGTGTAGTAAAAACCTGAGAAATCCGTCCGTATTCGTCATTTGTTACCGAATCGGCTTAAAGCCAGATCGTCACATTGGTCGCTCTTCTCTCTGAAACAATTAGACTTATCGACTGCAAAGCTATGTCGCATGCTGCGGTATGCGGAGACACTAAAAGCACCATAGTAGAAAACAGATGAAGCTTCTAAGTTGATGTAATAGCCAGTAAGATATAGTACAATTCAAGTTTTAGGTATCGATTATTGACTTTTTAGCTGGCTTTGGTGCCTTGGACATGAGCTAGAACCTTAAGGTTCTGCATGAAAGGAGGACTAGCAGCCGAGTTGCACGGAAGAATGTAGAATGTGTTCATATGTAGTAAAAACCTAGAAATCCGTCCGTTTTCGTCATTTGTTATCGAATCGACTTAAAGCCAGATCGTCACATTGGCCGCTCTTCTCTCTGAAACGGTTGTACTTATCTTCTGCAAAGCTACGTCGCGTGCTGCGGTATGCGGAGACACTAAAAGATCCATGGTATAACACAGTTGAAGCTTCTAAGTTGATGTAATAGCCAGTAAGAAGTAGCACAATCAAGTTTTAGGTATCGATTATTGACTTTTTAGCTGGCTTTGGTGCCTTGGACATGAGCTAGGACCTTAAGATTCTGCATGAAAGGAGGACTATCAGCCGAGTTGTACGGGAGAATGTGAAAAGTGTTCATATGTAGTAAAAACCTAGAAATCCGTCCGTTTTCGTCATTTGTTATCGAATCCACCTAAAGCCAGATCGTCATATTGGCCTCATTTATGTCTAAAACGGTTGTACTTATCGACTGCAAAGCTATGTTGCGTGCTGCGGTATGCGGGGACACTAAAAGCATCATAGTAGAACACAGATGAAGCTTCTAAGTTGATGTAATAGACAGTAAGAAGTAG